>NW_021133043.1:102527-680212 GCF_004193835.3 Ostrinia furnacalis
GAATTTAAACACCCGAACGCCGCACAATATTTCTTTATCTTTGTCCATTTTTAAATAATACTTCGATCATAGAATTATAATCATACTACAACGCACGCCAGCGTCCTGACGAGAGCGCGCGTGACACTCGACTGATATAATACCCGCCGGCGGGGCGCTTCGCTGTAGGTAATTATCGGATGTACCGCGCGGAGTGAGCCAGGCCTGATGTCGCAATGGATTCTAGTTCATAATAGTTTTGTTGATCCTGTGAAGGTTCACTGACTTTAAAATAGAGGAAAAGAACTTAAAATACTTAATATAATGCACGTGTAGATACAATTATGTATAAGCACAGAATAAGTACAATAATAGTACAATAAGTGTAGATTATTGACATTACGTTTCATACAATTTATTGCCTACTGGGACTTAAGTTTCATATTAGAAAAGGAAGCCCCAAATACGATTATTTTAAAGACTGTCCTGTGATGGTTTAAGTTTTGAATTAAACCAATCAAGTATTATGAAGCTCATAAGTTTCATTGCTGAGTTTCTTGCGCTGCTTCTTCTCAGCACTGGGTCATTTATTGTCTCGAAGCAGAGGTACGGTTAAAGTACCTACAGGGATGTGTAAAAGCACTATTTAAAAGCTTATTTGCAAAAAAAAAAAATTACTTGTATGTTACATGGGCCTTAAATCATTCATAAGTAAATACATGAAAAAGTGTGTCGAATCTACAAATACTTTTCTGTGACGAATTCAATTTGTGACAAATCGATCAACAAAAATCGTCGGGTGTAAACGCTCAGGTTTCACCGCTATCATCGTCCAAATTGCCGGTCATCGGTCAAGACTGTCGACGTCTGTTTTGGTCATATATCGCGTGATAACTGTGATAAGTGGGGATAACATTGGGCTAGATAGATAAAACATTTGGCGTAGTTCTCTTCAGGAGTATTCCCACCTCTCGTGACCCGTTCCCACCGCTGCAACGGGACTATTCCAACCTCTCGTTCCCACCGCTGCAACTAGGGTTGCCAACTCTTGAAAGGACCAACCCGGGAGAATTGTGGGGGGGGGGGCTGCTTGCTCCATAGTTGCTCCATCACGCTGAATACGCGCTCGAATGAAGCATTAATAGAGACAGGAATGGAAAGAACAAACGTGACCATTTTTTTTAATTCAGGACAGGGATTTCTGTCTTTCGATTTCGTAAAGAAGTCAATTTTCTTCAATAATATGTGGTTGCACCTCACGCAAAAGTCCAACCTCATCGTACTATTTGTCACTATCTATGTCAATATTTAATAATTCCTGGAGTTTAGTAATGCTGGTCCATGTGATTGGTTCCTTTAAAGATAAAATTTATAAACAAGTACGAGCAGCAATGGATGCATTAATTTTTTAGAAATACCGGAGAAAATATTGCTCTCCGGGAGGTCGGGAGGTTAACCATTATTTCCGGAGTCTCCCGGGCAATCCGGGAGGGTTGGGAACCCTAGCTGCAACTCCTGTGTAGCCAGGGTTTTTAGCTTGACCGCCAATAACTCAAACAGTGAAGGTCAAGTTTCTTCTCTTCGGGACTATTCCCACCTCTCGTTCCCACCGCTGCAACTCCTGTGTAGCCAGGATCTACAGCTTGACCGCCAACCCAACCAGTGAAGGTCAAGTTTGTCCCGGGGAAAGTTAAACTGTCACTGGACCCGCTGTTAACATACGTAAGATGGTGGTGCTAGGCAGGCGGATTTTGAACTAGCTGTACCAACCGAGCAGAAAATTTTGCACCCATTGGGAACAAACCTGGGATCTCTAAAACCACTAGACTACAGAGGCTGTTAAAGTAAAGGAAAACATAAGCTAAAGCCTTCTAAGGCTAAAGCTATAAAAGTAATTAATTTTCTGCAAAAAGGCTTTTAGACAATAAATGGGCTAGTGCTGAGAAAAAGCAGCGCAAGAAACTCGGTCACCATTGTCCACCTTTGAAGGGTTTGTAAAAGTATTAACAGGTCTATGCGAGCTAGGCATTTATGTAGTTTTTGAAGTTAGTAAGTATTTTTTTACTTTAGTAAATACAGTCAGCGTCAAAAAGTTCGCGACACCCTAAGTAGCCAAAAAGTTCGCAACACGTCTCTGTTACAACTGGAATTATTATGGTTGTTTTGTCAAGTTTTTGGCCACTTTGGGTGTCACGAACTATTTGACGCTGAGGCTGACTGTACCTTTATGCAACGTAAGCCACCATCTTGTTCACTATTAGTTATAAGGTATGATCTAGAACTCAACTTCCTAAACAGCTTCTGAGAACTGACTGCGGACCACTCCAAACTGGTTAGAGTTAATGCTCTAGGTATAGAGTTTAACTGTTAATAATGCTGTCCCTTTCTTTCAAAGGCTGATGGCACGTGGTTGAGGGAGACAAATGATATGTGGTTAGAAGCATGTTTGATCATCATCGCTGTTCACATAGTTCATTGTGTTTGACAGATAGTGACTGACGCTCGTATTAAAATTTACAAACGATACTTGCTTAAGTGAAGCAGCAAATCGAACGCACAGTTTTGAATAGAGCTCTGTGATTAGTTCGTGTGTCACCCTGTGCGTCCACGCGCACTGTGAGGCCTCATAGTATTGTAGGAATATGGGCGTTTGTTGCGCTGCTTCTTTTCAACACTTGTCAAATGTTTGTCTCGAAACGTTGGTAGGGCAAAAACAAAGTAAGACATGTAGGCTCACGAGCATTTGAGGATTTGAAAGTACATAACGAGTAGTTACTAATTTAATTTTGATTTTGACATCCTAATCAAATTGTAATGGTGTACTCGTTGTTGAAAAGCCAAATAACTAACATAAATAGGCTGCTTAACACAGATATTATAAGCCTCTAAGGCTGGTTTTGGTGTCACGCGGACTGTCAGTGCGGATCGCTCCGCACAGCCGATCTGTATGAACTGCTAGGGAGCGGAGCGGTTCCTCTGGACCGCATTACTCTAAAACGCTCCCTAAAAGTTCATACAGATTGGCCGTGCGGAGCGGGTCCGCACCGGACGGTCCGCGTGACACTAAAACCAGCCTAAATATGGCTCTCTAAATAAAGAATGCAAGATCTGAAGAAGGTCGCGGGAAGCACCTAGATGCGGGCAGCACAGGACCGTTCGTTATGGAAATCCTTCAGAGAGGCATTTGTCCAGCAGTCCTCCTATGTTCTTCTGATTAATTTCGTTGCGGGTCCAATAACAGTTTACCTTTCTCCGGGACAAACTTGACCTTCACTGGTTGGTTATTGGCGGTCAAGCTGTAGATCCTGGCTACACAGGAGTTGCAGCGGTGGGAACGAGAGGTGAAAATAGTCCCGTTGTGGACGGAATTTGGTAGAAAAATGAACTGTTCTCAACATAGTGTATCCCCTTCTACCGCCACACGAGTGAGCAAGAAACCATTTAGTAGCATAATAGCTAGTCGTTACTTATGAAACAATCATGACAAAATCGTTCCCACGGTTAGAGGAAAAAAGTATTTAGCCTTTGTTAGTAGGCTAACACCTGGCGGTTACGTACTTAGGCATTAGGTTAGGAAATGTTGGGTAGGTTTTAAGATTTGTCAAGTTTATATAACACTAGCCGCCCACCTCGGCTTCGGACGAGTTTTTAACAAACAATTTAAATTAAAAGAAAAATGTCTATGTTCATAAAAAATAGGATTTTAATGGTGAAAGAATTTTCCAAATCGGTCCAGTAGTTTCAAAGCAATAGAATCTGATACTACTGGACCAATGTGAAAAAAAAAACAGTACCTACAAACAATCTAATCTTTCTTCGTTTTAATATTGGTGTAGTTAGGTGACATTGTCAACATTCCACCAGCTCGCACTAAGCGCTTCGCTAACTCTTTTATAATGCGAACAGCTAGGGACTGGAATTCACTGCCGCTGCTGTCTTTCCTGAACTCTGATCTGGGTTTCTTCAAGGCGTGACTGAATAGGCACTTACAGGGCAGATAATATTATTATTAATATGTACCATCCTAGATTGCATCTCACTTAACACCAGGTGCGATTGCGGTCAAATAATTTGTGCTGTATAAAAAAGTATGAAAGATGAAATTTACCAATTCCTACGATAGGATAAGATTAATGGAAGAATGAAGAAGGAAGTTAATGGAAAAATCCAATATATCTGTTTATGTCGAAGCATGAAGTCTGTTAGCAAAATGTAAATACCTGGACAATAGCGGAGTCTGGCCACTAATAATGTGACAATGCGCGTCCCGCCCTGTGTGCATTTGGGTTCGACCACTGACACTTTAGACTTAAGCACAATCATGTTGCGATGCTCAAAACTTAAACACTTTAACCGCCTCGGGTGGTCTAGCGGTAAGACCACCTGCTTCAGACGCAGAGGTCCCGGGTTCGATTCCCAGTGGGGGCAGATTTTTCTGTTCGGTTTGGTTGGTGGTAGGGCTTGTTCTAAGTCCGCCTGGCTAGCTACCATCACCTTACCTAAGTCTGTCGCCATAACAACAATGTTAACAGCATTGTTGTGTTCCGGCAGTTAGAGGTAAGATAGCCAGTTCCTCCGTGGTTCAGGATTCCGAGTGAAGCTCGCTTCCACCTTCGGCCTGATCGTCACTTACCATCAGGTGAGATACAGGCCAAGAGCTTCCTCGTTGTGGATAAATAAAAACACCCCTTTGATCTAGTGGCCCACCTGACTGATAAGGCAAAATCAAATATCAAAATCAAAATTGTTAAAAAAAAATGATTTTAGTTGATAGTACGCTTCCACGCAATCTATGCACATGTCGTGGCAGCTTTTTTTAAGGCTAGACTATAAACATGTATTGTATTAGAATTCGATGTATCTTTCCATTTGACTGTGTGTGTCTTGTTACAAAATTGTCTTCATTATTGTTTGGAATTCAATTTGTATCCAGTTTTGGGGGATCCTTCACTAATGGATCCTGCAAAACTGGATTTCCGTTAAAATGAGCCCTAATTCAAGCTGTCCGTATATGGCGGGTCTAAGTAAAATAAATTAAGCCATGTATTCATTAGGCAACATTTGTTGATAAACACTGTTCATAAACTGTTCATAAACAATGTTTCATAATGTTTCATCATCTTTGTAAACAGTTTATAAACAGTCCATAAACAGCTGATGAAACATTGTTTAAGATACATATTGTCGTGCTCCCCGCTATGAGTGGAGAGCAAGTTTAGTGTGGACGGCCAAGTTTCAGAAACCTGTGTTTATGGTAAACTTGTTTCACACTAGACATAAACAGATCAACAAATGTTGCCTAATGAATACATGGCTTTAAACGCACGAAAAATGTTTTGATAACAATTTACAATGACCATGAACTTTAATACTATAACGTTATGTCTATTTTTGTTTGCCAATTTTATCTCATCTTTTGACGGATGCTAGTTACGGCATTAAGGTAAATAACACCTTATTCCGTTGTAATACGCCTCATTTTGCAAAAAAATGATGCGCTGTAGACTATAACTATAACTATACTATACTTATCAATATTATTACCTATAGAATGGCAATATCAGTATAATTTGACCTACATAATTGTCTGTTTATATTTCCTGAATTAGATAATATTGTAAATAGTAATAAAAATAATAAAATGAACTGTATGGTGCAACAAAGTATAAAAATGGCTTTTATAGAGACGATGAAGACTGAAAATTTTATTTGTATTGGTATTATTTTCTAAAAGAAATTAAAAACCAATTAAGTAGCTAAATATCTTAACTATAAGCCTTTCCTCAATTTGCTTCAACATTTCTCACTTGGTAATTTTATTAAGAATTTAAAAGATCTAAAGTACATAATATTTTACTCTTTTTCTGTATCTGAGGGCTGCGTGTGAGTTCAAAAGCACTTAGTAGTGAGCGCGTCAAAAAATGACATTAAATGTATGACGGTTTGTACAGCGCCCCTGGCGCTAAAATTTTCATACATTTTATAAACGCGCTCACTAGGAGCGCGTGAAGAAGACCCGCCATTATTGTTTCAATGTTTTTCATCATTGACACAACGACAACAAAATAAATACACAACTTTAATAAATCATTCAGATAAAAGTTCAAGACACCATATTATCGATTGTGAACGTATAATTATAAACTTAATGGATCTTAATTGATTAATGTATAATGTAGAGCAGATTATTGCAATGTATCTTTCCATTGAAACAAATGCATTATAACATAATAAATACATAGCTTACATAATAATGGGTGGCAAAACCCATCGTGTTTTCTGATTGTAAATATACTAGTTATTTAATAAAACTATACATAACTAAGCTTCCGCAAGCGGCTTCGCCCGCGTGGAATTTTATCTGTCACAGAAAAACTTTATCGCGCGCGTCCCTGTCTCAAAACCCGGGATAAAAACTATCATATTATGTTCTTTCCCGGGACTCAAACTATCTCTATGCCAAATTTCATCAAAATCGGTTCAGTGGTTTAGGCATGAAAGCGAGACATACGGACAGACCGACAGACAGACAGACAGACAGACAGAGTTACTTTCGCATTTATAATATTAGTATAGATTAATATAGATACCTTACAAACGTTTTTCCTATTACTTATTCTAAGTATTTAACAGATTGTACAGTCGCGGAATGAAAAGGTTCGTCACCTTAGTGTCGGTTTTCGCTTGCACTAGGTACTGTAAGAGTCAAACCTGCCAACATAACAGTGCAAGAAACAGTGCTGCTAACATTTAAATAAATTATGACGTTTGCTAACGAATAAGGTTTTGCTTGTTTATTTTTCTATCCCATCAGTGCAATGCAATGATGACATTGACAATAGTTTTTTTTTATTTAAAAGAAAATAATAATGGCAGGTTGAACCAACAAGAAGGTTTTAGTTGATCAATAATAATAATCTTCTTGACAAGATAAATCGTCAAACAACTTTGATCTGAATAATTTTGAACTTTACCGACGAACAGTTAAAGATTATTTTCTCTAACTCGAGATTATTCTGTAACATAGTTTCAAAAGGTAATATGTGCTCGCGATTCGTTGAAGGAATCAATTTGGAAACTGACGAACCTTTTCATTCCGTTACTGTACAGTATGTGGATTCACTTACAGAGTTGTAGTAGAGTCAAGAAATATAGAAGTGCTGCTGGTGATAGGATAAAAATTATTAAGAATACTTAGAGATAATTATTTGAACTACTAAAGCTTAAGCTGCCCGCAGGTTAACTGGCAGAGAATGCCTTATGGAATTAGGTTCGCCTTATGTAACTATTAAATAAATAAGCTACGCTAAGTAATGAAGGTACTTGCGTGCATTTATTATTCACACAACACTGAAAAAAACCATCCAAAAAAAATACATCACAATCGAAGTGTAAAATGTCAAGATTTATTTATTAAACTAATTATTTTTAATTAGTCTCTGTAACACTTAAGTAAATACCTTCTTAAAAGTAAAAAAAAATAATAATTAAAAAATGCTGACCTTCACAATTTTTTTACACATTTTTTGAGCACTAAAAATTTGCAAATCAAAGTACGGTCAGCAAAAAAAAATAATGAATTTTTTTGCTGTCTCTACAAATAGGGCGACCACCAACCATGCGAACCAGCCTTGTATCACAATTCGAACCTTCAGTATTTAATTTAATGGTCAGTTGAGTAACAAGATCTGTTTCTAAACAAGTCCGCAGTTGTCGTGGTCAAACTTCCAATTCAAGGTTGGAGCGAGGTCTTCTATTGTGAACTGTAGAAAGAGGGTAAATGTTTTTGGTGTTTATTAATATCCTTAGTAGAAATGACAATTTTTATAATCAGTTTGTATGTCGGAAAAACATGAGTTTACCCATATTTTTGGTAAGTTTGTAAATCTATCAGAATCTACGTAGAGCTCTACATATTATCTGTTACATTTTCACGACAAAACCACTTTGATTTTTAAAGATAACAATTCAATAGTTATTATTCTTAACGATTAGAATCGCTTCTCAAACTAAATCTATACTATAATACTTATTATAAATGCGAAAGTAACTCTGTCTGTCTGTCTGTCTTGCTTTCACGCCTAAACCACTGAACCGATTTTGATGAAGTTTGACATAGAGATAGTTTGAGTCCCTGGAAAGGACATAGGATAGTTTTTATCCCGGTTTATGAAACAGGGACGTGGTGCCCGATGAAGTGTTTCTGTGACAGACAAAATACCACGCGGGCGAAGCCGCGGGCGGAAAGCTAGTAATTTATATATCTACTTCACTTCCCCAACCCGTCTACTCTGGCCAGCGTGGGGAGTGTAAGCCAAATTTTCTCTTTGCCTCTGGTAAATTAGAGGGTCGTGCTTTAATTTGCAGTGGTGACTACGTTTAGTCATGTCATTACCCATTACATTAAGATGTAAACAAAATGTTTTAAACTGGGCCCAGGGGGACGTGGGGGTAAACAAGTAAAAGGTAATGCTTTTATAATGAAAGATCATGCTACTTAACTTGCGAAGTTAGTTCGTGCGTCTCGTGACTAAAAATGGTGATGTCACTAGTATACAGGATGTCTCTCCTCTGAAGTTATAAATTTTTTCTTCGATTTTTTGTAGGTAATCCTACGAGTATTGTTGTCTTTTAAAATGTTCCTTATTTTCTTTATTTTTTGTACGTAATACATATAGAAAAATATTCTATTCTTCCAGTTCACAATATTGACTGGTCAGATTCAGTCATTTTACATCCATTACCTGACTGCGCCAGAAGGAGGGTTATGTTTTTTTCTTTAATATATTTATATTTGATGTGTAACAACTTGTGACAACAACTCTCTGACTTAGCAAATAATAAGTTGATTCAAGCCTAACTGAGAACAAACACACAGTGATTTTGAAGTGTTTAATTATGTCTCTACTAAGAATCATTTAATTTATTTATTTCATAACCAAACCTTCGAGTCGAGCGAGTCTCTCTTTATTTAACAAACTAGCGGCCGCCCGCGACTTCATACGCGTGGATCCCGTTTTACCCCCTTCATCTATCTTACGCGGTTTAGATTTTTTCATACAAAAGGATTTTCCCGCTAATTCCCGTTCCCGTGGGAATTCCTAAGTATCCTATAACCTGCCCAGGAGTATGAAGAATAATTGTACCAAGTTTCGTTAAAATCCGTCGAGTAGTTTTTGTTTCTATGAGGAACATACAGACAGACAGACAAAAATTTTACTGATTGCATTTTTGGCATTAGTATTGATCACTAATCACCCCCTGATAGTTATTTTGAAAATATATTTCATGTACAGAATTTATTGACCTCTCTACAGATTTATTATAAGTATAGATGGTCCTTTAATAAAACTTCATAATTAATAGAATCCTAAACCACAGATTGATGACCTCATAAACGTAGCAAGAAGGTGCTACCGCTACCAAACGGGCGATGTGGAAGTCTTTGGGGGAGAGGCCTATGTTCAGCAGTGGACGTCCTGTGAGTGAAAATATGATGATGATGATTGAACAGAATTAATAAATCTATAAATAGATTCTTTTTCAAGCCTCCTGTACATTTTAAAACAATGTTAAAGACTTGAAAACCAGTTCGCCTTGACATTTGTGGCGTCTTCAGTTATCAATAGAATTACTAAAACGATAGAACGAAACCACTTTGATTTACAAGGTATTGTATTCTATCTTTTCTCAAAGATTGAAGACTAGTTCACAAATTCTTTGTGTTTTGTGAGAAAACGCCGATTAATAGTGAAAGCTATCACTTAACATCATACGTTTACATTTGTGAACTAGTTTTATTGTAAGGTTTTTTCTTCTATTTATTTCTGCTAAACGGATTTTGATAAAATGTGATTGTACTTATCTATACTGTAACGTAACGGCCGCTTGGTGTAGTGGTTCGCGTAGCAGACTAATATGCCAGAGGTCGCGGGTTTGATTCCCGCACAATACAAACATTTAATCTGTTTTATATTGGTCTGGGTGTTTTATTGTGTTATGTTTACAACAAAAGTTAGTACTTCAATATGTTTATATCCGTTGTCTGGTATCCCATAATTTAATATCTTTGCTTAGTTTAGGACTGTATAGCGCAGTGTTTCTTATCCAAAAATATTTATTTATTAGATAAAACATACAATGTCGCCGTTTTAGACGCAGTTAATATTTATTTGAACTAATGCCGCACCCTGTATCCCGCTTAGTTTTGGCGATACGTCAATTTTGACGTGACAAAGCAACGCAATAGCACGCGTTCCTAATTTGAATTCTGGGCTCTGATTGGTCGATGACGGAGGTTTAGTCCCTCCCCCCCTTCTGAGGGTAGGCGAAGTTTTATCGATAAACGGAAAACCTTGAAAATGCGGTTACGACGAACGTTTCAAGTTTGCATCAATTATGTTGGTCGATGTATAAATATCTAACATTTAAAGTATTTTCTGTAAAAAGCTTGTTGATACAGTTCTGATATCATTATTAAACCATTTATGACACCATAATAAAGCTATGTTAAATAAAGACCTATAAATACTTGTACTTCATCAAAAATTTTACCCGACTGCGCGAGAAGGAGGAAGGACTTCTAATAAAACATAATTCATTTCATTTCTAAACCCTGATTATGTATTTTCCATCGAATCCAATGTAGGTACTGTAAAATTAGTCATCTAAATATATTATAACTCAAAGGTGACTGACTGACTGACATAGTGATCTATCAACGCACAGCCCAAACCACTGGACGGATCGGGCTGAAATTTGGCATGCAGGTAGATGTTATAACGTAGGCATCCGCTAAGAAAGGATATTACGAAACTCCACCCCTAAAGGGGTAAACAGGATCCACGCGTACGAAGTTGCGGGCGGCCGCTAGTCCAATAAAAATCTTCATTTTGATACGTATTTGACCGCAATCGCATGCAGTCTAGGATGGATTCTGCCCTGTTAGTGACTATTCACTCTCTCATCCTGAAAAGGTCCGGATTATAGTGTTCAGGAATTGGCCCCAGAGCATAAAATTATTTTCAATAGCCCTAAGTAATCAACAAACTTGTTGGTAATCTAAATAAATTAATTTTCTTCTATTAGTACTGACACTTTGTTTTTAGGAAGTAATCTTCAGGTTCATACATTTGCAAGGCTATTAAAAAGCTCTCAGATTCAAATTCATATATTTTATTCAGTACACAGGCCCTTTCCAGGGCACTTATACACGTCCCAAATATAGCTTGCCCTACCACCACTTCGGGACAACATATGGGCTGGTGCTGAGAAGAAGTGGCGGAAGAAACTCAGTCACCTCTTTTAGAGAACCAATAAATGGCAAATCTTTTTTAAGTAGAAAAGCTATATTCCTAAGTGAATTCTCTGTGACCGACCAAAATACACACAAACAAAGTCGCGGTCAAAGCTAGTCTGTAATGAATTCACAAAATCTCTATTGACCAATCTAGCAGTTTCCATGGGGATGTGACGTTGCTAAACGCCATGCTATTGATCTGTGGGGTTTGGTGGAGACAAAACGTTTTATATCTAATAGTGAAAATGAAACTGATCATTTTCAGTATAACTAAATACAAATCTATGTTGCACTGTATTTCACTTTGGGGCTCTTTTCTGCTGAGACATCCCGTATTTTGCAGAATTTTTCTTATTTTTAGCTGGATCCTGTTTAGTAGTAGTAGTAGTTCTGTGGTAGTACATAACCCATAGGTTTTCCTATGTCGTGGAATACAGGCTCTTCCAGTAATGTAATCTAGGTATGAAAATAATATTGTATGGTATGATATGGTAGAGCGTGGGGGGTATAGGCCATATGCTCCATTTTCTACTGGTAAATTAGGGGGTCGTGCTCATATAGAAGAAAGGACAATCAATATACAGTAATATAATTGATGGCCGAGGGAAAACTTCTCGGAGTGACGGTCACGAACCGGAAAACATGGACAAACCTCCCACTCGGTCGACTGATGATCTGGTTAAGGTCACGGAAATTAAGCACTAGATGCGGGTAGCGTTGGACCGGTTTTGTCCAGCAGTGGACGTCATTGGGCTGAAACGAACGAACGAATTAACATTACAATAGTACCTACAATTTGAGTACAATTTTATTGTTCAAATAAAGATTGCACTTTTTAAATCAAAGACCTGTCTACCCCTCTAATAATTGTTTTGATGATCGCCCAACAAAGCTAATATAATTTATAATAACAAACCCTCCGTTTACAATATTAGTGTAGATTACAACTCCCACGACTGTAATTATCGTCACGCACTGTGTTTAGGGCACAAGGCAAGAAGGGTCAGCAAGCTCGTTCTAATCTTATTTACTAGCTGCGCTCCGCGACTTTACCCGCGGTAAAACGTAGCCTACGTGTTAATCCAGGGTGTCAGCTAACTCCATACCAAATTGTATTAAAGTCGCGCCAGTTTGGGCGCCAGCCGTAACGTGAAGAAGTAACAAACGTACACACTAACAAACTTTCGCATATAATATTAGTGTGATTTTTAAAGCTCAACTGCCTTTCTCAACTTACACTTTATTCGATACGTCAACAAATAACAAAAGAGTCAAATTACCCACAAAATTTCAACTCTAAAATGTGTCTCTACCTTCGAAAACAAATGCGAGGAGGTTCTTTCGTACAAATTGACCCTTACAGTTAAAGTTTCCAAAAATTTCAGAATGTTTATTTCAAAATTTACTCATCAAAAATCTTGAATTTCTGGCAAGGGTCTACCCCAGATTTATTAACGCTTCTATCTACACATCTAAAGTTGATTTTCCACATAGCTCTTAGATACGTAATATGTAAAAAGAACTTCGTGAAAAAACTTGCGACTCTCTTGTAACCAACTTTCTTCTTGCGATATTCAAATCTGTGTACCTACCATGAGTTTACGTTAGGTGTATTCGCTAGCGAGTACGTCAAAATGAAGATTTTGTTTCTTGAAAGTAGCCGCTAGGCGCGCTGCACAATATGTCATACAATTAAATGTCATTTTTTTACGCAGTCGCTAGCGAGCACACCTAACGTAAACTCATGGTAAGCACACAGATGTAAGTTCTTCCTGAGAATACCTACTGACTCTATCCCCAGTATGCCCACCGGTGGGCAGCGATCAAACGCTTGCCCAAACGCTCCAATTAAGCACGCTAAATTGTGTGCGGATATGTCAATCCGTGTTGGTTCTACGGTCAAGGGTCGTGGGGATTGCGAAGAAAGTTTAAATACAGGGTGTTTTATTGTAAACAGGTGCCTGCATAAGGCCCGGTCGCCACCAAGGCGGAACGGAACAGGGCGGAGAAGTGTCGGCTCGTCAAATTTTTCTATAGAATTTGACAGCGGCGGCTGCGCGGCGCGCGGATAGGAGTAGTGAAAATAATGAAATCTGATTGGTTATTCAAATCATATCTCCGCTTCGCTCTGGAACCGAGCCTTGGTGGAAACCGGGCCTAAAGGCAAATCTTATAGCATGTAACAAGGTGAGAGTGAATAGGCACTTAGAGAGCAGGTGTGTACCATCCTAGACTGCATCTCACTTAGCATCAGGTGTGGTTGCAGTCAAATACCTGCTTTGTTCTGCTTCTTCTTGTTTGCCTGGCCCATTCCCATTTTATTTAGGGTTGGCCCTCCGTATCATGCGTCTCCAGGCGGCTCGGACCCAGGTCGTCGCCTTGTTGACTTGGCCTTCTTTAAGAAGGGTCTTCCTCGTCCTCAAAGTAAATACACACACACAATACTCGTAAATAGAGACACTTGACTTGAAGTCAAGTGGTGTTAACGTTAACGTCGCTTTTTATAAGCTTTTATTAAAATTTTGGGTATCTTGCAAGTCAAATTAGACCCATTCCTGACAACCGATTAAGCTGAAACTTTACATAGAAATCTAATTCGGATGACAATGAAGCTGATCTGATGATGGAGCCAGAAGGTGACTATAGGAAATCTGTAACAAAACGCCGCATTTTTGTCAAGTTTTGGCTCGTGAATTTTGTCTGACTAAAAGCTTGTAATTCTATTTAAATAATTCGGGATTAATGCTGTCGATTTACGTTACTTTTTCAGACAGAGCTTTATTACCACTGCCAAACGGTAATTAAGGAAATCATTGTGGGAGGCCTATGTTCAGCAGTGGACGTCCTGTGGCTGAAATGATGATGATGATGAGCTTTTGGCACACATACATATTTAGCTAATGTACTCTAGATATTCTGCATATTTTATTGGATTTTGTAGAGCAGGTGTATGTATGTATAAACGGTGTATTTCACAAGCAATGTTGTGGCCCAAATTAATTTAATCGTGGTGAACTGATAAATATTAATGAAAAGAAGTAGTGAAGCGTTAAAAGGGTACTTTATAACCATAGAGCACAAGTGTCGGTATACAAGCCTTTAACTGTAAGTTAACTGACCTTAATTGTTTGCAAAATTGTTACAGTCAGTTGGCGTGGATAGTCAATGTCAACCCTCCCGTGCCGCTTCCAAACCTCAGACGCTGACTGAGTTATTTAATTATTTATTTAAAATCTTTATTTGACCACATAATAAACAGTTAAGCGCTTCAACAATAATTAGTTTTTAGTAGTTGGATGTACTACCAGGCCTGTTCATCTCCACGAGTTTACATCGAAAACAAAACACGCACGATGGCCCACCTACAGGATATTATTCGACAAGGCCTCACATACGAGCGAACATTGACTCACGCACGCGTATTCTTGTGTATGATGGAAGAAAATAAAGAAATGGTGTACTAAATACTGTGCAGTATTTAACTGCCTAAATAATAATAAAAACACAGAATGTACTTTTTTAAGTTGCCTCAAGCCACTGAGAGGTAAATAAGTAGTTAATATTATTCATGATAATTCATGCTAAATCATGTATTTCCTCCGCCATTTTCCGCAGTTTGGCACCTCACGTCACATCATTTTACCGAAGTCAGCCCTATAGCTTCGGCGCAGTGCCGATCACTGACGTTTGTCAACAAAATGATGCTTGACTCTTGAGACAGGCTAGCATACATTTTTTAAAATACCTTCGCGAAGTAAAACTTCTGTACGTAGTACTTATTATTATTCTGTGGTACTACTCATATCAAGGCTTCTTCATCATAATCATCATCATCATTTCAGCCATAGGACGTCCACTGCTGAACATAGGCCTCCCCCAATGCTTTCCATCATCATAATCAGATATTTTAGTCTCCAGTGCAGGAGCACGACCCTCTAATTGACCAGAGGCAAATGGAGGATTTTTCCTACACTCCCCACGCTGGCCAATAGGTTGTAGACAATAAGGCTGGGTTGCCATCTTACTTTAACAAACGTCAAAAATCTGTCAAACTCCATACATGTGACTGAAATGATGATGAATGATGATAAGTAAGCATCGTTTGTGAATACGGGCGTAAGACTCTCTTGTTCAAGTATTATTCTTACTACGTCACACAATCCTCGAATAATTGACAGCCAATTGACCCCACCGAGAATCGAACTGTATCACCGTCTGCTATAGGTGCCAGGTGTCCGTCACACATCATCGCCGACACCTGATCAATATGGCTACCTATACCCTTGACATGGTCCATTGGTTTTGATATATCACCCTTGCATTTGAAATTTTACAGCTGAGCGGTGTTACGAATCTTTGGAAATTACTTTTTTTAGTAAAATCAAATTCATATTCTCTAGGGTGTTGTCACATTTAGAATGTTTCGTTAGGGCTCGTAGAGTTAAGGCTTTTAGAGTTCGAAGCTGGCTCTACATGAGATGATAACTTTTTCACGATGCAGCAAAATATCTCTACACATATTTTTTTTGTCCAAAGAATGTGAATATTCAAGTAGCCATGTATACCATATTTTAAGCAAATAAATAAATTATCTTATTTTATCTTATCATCTATTAGGTAGGTTTTATGAAAAAAAAAACTAAAAATTAAATTAGTTTTTTATACATTTTTATAATTTTGTTAGTCTATCCTTTATTTTTTTCTTTGAGCAACCGCGTATCGATTCTCAAACCATTTGCGCTTACCTAATGTAACTAATTTTATTTATCATACTACTGCAGCATACTGAATTTCATCGTATCTCTTCATCAGTCCCAAGACTTCACGAATCTTCACAACAAAATGGCACAGTGAAAATATTAAAAGGTCATTTTGAAACCTGTAAAATATCAAACCGAATCAAACGTTTTTATAGACCTATGTATACTCGTACTTTATAGACATGTTCACGTTGTATTTATTTACCCACCGAATCGCCACCCACAAAAATCAGAACAGCGATTACCATTTTCAAAATCCTGCCCTCCCATTGGCCAGTCGCCGCCCCTAACCGCAAATGTTTTTCGTGAAAACCGTGAAAAACCAAATACGTGCGTCCCTTTCTCTCTCGTTGCCCGTTCCATTCACCGCCTCTGTCGCACGCAGGGTGAAGACGCTCTATGCGGCCAGTGCCTCCAACGTTCAAGTTGTTGACTGACGTTTTATTGAACAAATAAGTTTTTTTTTAAAAGAACGCGAGCGTATTGTCTTTTTGAACAAAAGAGGTTCGATTTTTAAATAATAGCGCGAGAATAGAAAAAAGTTTGTAATCAAAAAAGTGTTTAACTGTATTTTAAAGTACATTTAATTTTAACTCTTTAATTAATACGGTCTTGGCATATTTAAAACTATAGTGACGGTTCGCCGACCATACTAATTTCGCAGTGAAATTATGTGATTTAAAAGTGAAAACTGTGTTTAACATTGGCCAATTATGTGGTGTGTAAAACCGTATTTAATTTGAATGAACTTAAATGATGTGTCCTGCCGGATCTGTGGACGTTACATAGTGTTTTAAAAACATAACCCCCCTGGCGCAGTCGGATGAAAATGGGATTCTAGAACACTGAATTATAAATTTAAAATGTTATTCTAAGTTAAAATGGAATATACTTGGCATATGGAGGACGGTAGTGGACAAGACAACAATATTAGAAGCAGCACCAGGCTGCAAGGAAGGAATCAAGGTAAAATTTTGTAGACACACTTTTTGAATAGGAAATTAACATTATTAACTGGTAATTCCAAGACACAAATTCTTTAAAAAGAAAAAAATATGACTTAAAAAAACCCCAAAAAAAGTCAGAAATTATAAGCAAGTGACGTCACAGGTTTTTCTAACTCTTTAAAAGAATAATAGCTTTTTGATTGATTGGTGGTATCAATTATTATTTTCTTCTTGGCGGTAAATTATAGAAAATTATCAGTTTTCGTTTATTTTATTCTTGATGTGTAGAAAATTAAAGAAAAAAGTGTAAAATCACTGCAAGTTCTCTCAAAAAGTCCGGTTGGTCTCATAAAAGTGAATTTTTTACGGAAATTTAAGAAAATATACTCGTATCATTCATTAAAATTAATTAACTTGACACTAGTTAATATGAAAAACTAAAAAGCTATAATGCAAAAAAAACTAACTAAATACGTGTTTGCTCTATATTACATCACAATATCACTAAATTAAAAATTACTAGAATACGATCTACTAGCGGCCGGCGTGGATCCCGTTTTACCCCCTTCATCTATCTTACTCGGTTTAGATTTTTTCATACAAATGTTTTTTCCCGCTAACTCCCGTTCACGTGGGAATTTTGCAATATCCTATTGTATCTAAGCTTTAAGTTTACTAAGGTACCTGTATGCCGAATTTCAAGCGTTTAGATTTTTCATACAAAAGGATTTTCCCGTTTCCGTGGGAATTCCTAAGTATACTATAACCTGGCCAGGAGTATGAAGAATAATTGCACCAAGTTTCGTTAAAATCCGTCGAGTAGTTTTTGTTTCTATAAGGAACATACAGACAGACATACAGACAGACAGACAAAAATTTTACTGATTGCATTTTTGGCATCAGTATCGATCACTAATCACCCTGATAGTTATTTTGAAAATATATTTCATGTACAGAATTGACCTCTCTACAGATTTATTATAAGTATAGATTATGGACACGGCACATAGTAGTAAGGCAGTAAGGTTCTGGAGTGGAAGCCACGTACCGGAAAACGTAACGCGTGAGCTTACCCATATATGGTGGACAGACGAACTTCATAAAGTTAGCAGGAAGGTGCTGGATGCAGGCCGCTGCCAACCGGACAATCTGGAAATCATTGGGGGAGGCCTATGTTCAGCAGTGGACGTCCTGTGGCTGAAATGATAATGAAAATGTCTATTCACTTATAAAAAAATCAATAAAAACAAAGATTTATATTTTTACACTGTTCACATTTTTACAATAATTAGTTGTTTTCATTAAATTAATTGAGAGACATTGTTAATGACTTGTAAAATTAATTACAGTAATAGATAAATGATACTTTACTTCTTATTTTAGTTATGCAACAATTAATTTAAAAGAGTCATTAATACATCAGTTAAAATATTGATTACCTATTACTGCAAATAATACGTTACAAATACATTATAACTCGTATTTTTTTACCGTCAATCAGACTTCGTCATACGGGACTATTCCCACCTCTCGTTCCCAGCGCTGAAACTGCTGTGTAGCCAGGATCTACAGCTTGACCAACAATAAAAACCCAATCAGTGAAGGTCAAGTTTTTCAAACTTCTTTATATAGTAAATGCTGAAACGTCATTATTTTCAGAATGCTAAGGATGCTCTACTCTTTCAAGCCAATGTTAAAACGCCCATGGAAAAAAAAACTACGCACACCAATGCCCAAAAGTTTAAAAAATAATAATTAAAAGAAATGGCAAACGACAACACTGGCCCATTTATTGTCCTGAAGCAGTGGTAGGGTTAATACGGGGATGTGTAAAAGTGTTTTTTAAAAGACTTGCAAAAATAAAATGAGTTTTTTACTCAGGAAAGCATGAAAACTCATGCTGGGGACAGCATGGATCAACCAGGTCGCGAAATGTCAAAAACCAGTCGCGTCGTAGAAAAAAAAAAAAAAAAAAAAAAAAAAAAANAAAAAAAAAAAAAAAAGTTACTGGTAATGCCAAACAAATGGAGCGCGGCGCTTTCGTGTATTTGAATTTATGCGACCGGTTTTGATACTAAAGATGGTTTTACATTAGACATGCATACTATGATTACTGATATTTGCCTGTGAACTAGCAGAGGGAACGAATTATCATCATCATCAGGTCATTCAGTCTCCACTGCAGGAGCAGGACCCTCTAATTTACCAGAGGCAAATGGAGGATTTGGCCTACACTCCCCACGCTGGCCAGACGAGTTGGGGAGGCCTGATGTTCGCGTATTTGTCCCTTAGTCGTTTACGACATCAACAGGAGAAGTAACTTTATCTGGCGATTTAAAAATGACTTCATGAAAAACTATAAAAAAAAATCATTGAAACGTCTTCAATTTATCGGCTTTCTTTCAGCCTGTCCATCCAAAACTGCCACTCATTAATATTTAGCTGTTTTTTCATACTTCACAGTGAGCACATACCGTAATACCGAACGCGTGTTGCGTGCGTCTCGTTGCATTCCTTTTTTTTTTCAGTGCGACTATGACATCATTGTAGTTTGTGATATTGTGGTTTCCTTCCTTAATTATTGCGTTTTTTGCTATGCTAGCTTCTGACTGTGGCTTTGCCTGCGTGCATTTCATTCTCAGTGAGTAACGGGACTATTACCAACTTAAAACTTATTTATTTTTCAAGTAGTTTTAAAAAACATTTGTACAAGTCCCAACATTAACCCTACCACTGCTTCGGGACAGAAAATGGGCCAGTGCTGAGAAGAAGCAGCGCAAGAAACTCAGTCACTGTTGTCAGCCATCAATTTATTAATAAAGTAGATTATGAATGTAGATCAAAAACATTACTGCGTAAAACTAAGCCTAGGCGCAGACCATCGATTTTTCGTCGGCCGATAGTTGGGCCCGATAATTTGTATGAAAATCAAATCGGCGTAATGTGCGCACTTCCATACATGCCCATACTGATCAACTGCCCGACTAAACTATCGGCCGACGAAAAATCGGTGGTCTGCGTCCTAGGCTAAAAACATCATTATAATCGTATTATTATCAACAATTTGACTGAATTCTAATTGCTAATCTGCATGTGTCAGACTGAAGTATATTAGTACTACGATCTGTAATACAATACTGTGATAATGCGGTAGTGCTGGCGCCGGCGCGTCAAGCGTAACACTGGCTTCTTATTTACTTGCAATAGAAGCTATTTCACCATAACAATGGATAGTTTGATGTGCTGTTGACTGTATTTCGAACGGCTAAGGACTGGAATTCGCTGCCTGCTGCTGTCTTTTCTGAACACTATAATCCGGGCCTTTCAAGGCGAGAGGGAATAGGCACTTACAGGGCAAATAAAATATGTACCATCCTAGACTGCCTTGTCTTACATAAAAAAGTCAAATTAATACTGAGACTACAAGAATTTTTCAACGATTTTTCATCTTAAATTAATATAGGTATATACTTAGGTTAAGGCTGAGTGGCACAGTCTTTAACTTTTACCATAACTATAAGCGTTGTTTTGTATGGAGTTTCACAGACTTGATATTTGTTAAAGTTAAAGTCAGATGGTGCAATCCAGCCTAAGTGGCATCCCCTTCATTTTAACCGGAACTCTTAACTACAACTGATATTTTGTATGAAGTTTGACAGGCTTGACGTTTGTTATAAGTCAGATGGTGCAGCATAGGGTTAGTCTACCAGTGTGAGTCACGTTAAAGTGTACATATGAAAATAGATGAAACTAGACCTATTTTGATCGACAAAAAAGAGGTCAAAAAATTTTTGAGATTTTTTTTTAATTTTTTATAGAATTTTTTTCTTCCAATNATCAAGGTATAGTACGATGCGGCTAAACGTGGGCCGCCGTATTGAAGAACGTATCGCAATGACAATCCGCCTAAACGTTGAACCGCCGTATTACAAAACAGAGCTGTAATGTAAAATGCCTAGTGGTAATGTAAAACGGCGGATTATACAATCCGACTGCGACATGTACTTGGCACAAGTCAGGTAGTTAGTGACGTCACAAAAATGTTGCCAGAGTAGTTGAGTAGGCTAACCAGACATTATCTATCTCTTTTTTCATACGTCACCATGGTGGGTAAGTTAGAAAGAGATAAACAGCTGTTTGTCATTAATGTGTCGATTTGATATGTATTTTTGTATACTTACCTCAAAATGTTAGGCGAATTAGGCTACTTCAGGAAAAAAAAATATTAGGCGATTTAGGCAGGATTTAGGCTACTCGGTAGGAAAAATTAGGCGAATTGAGTTAGCTGATATCTGGCAACCCTGATCCAGAATCGTAACTTAGGCAATCAACAAGCTCACTAACCAATCTCGTTCAAATGGTGCAAATCCCAAAGAATACACTGTCTGGTCTGATTTTAGTGGAACTTGATTTCCGTCTACTGGAGTCCACTAATTACACTGCCGACTGCTTGTAGTTGTAAGCTCGCAACATTAATTTACTTTTGATTACAAAGCAAACGCATCCTCTGTAAAAAAAGTAAATCACCAGTAGATTTTCCAAATCGATAGGATTTCCAATGGGCATCAGTGCAATGCGCCAACCTAAGGCGCCAACTCAATGACATCAAACTCGAAACGTTTTAAAGGAATCATCTTTAAAGTTGAAAAGTATTAATTTATTAGCTGTGATAAAATAGAATAAAATCTAAAACGAGCTTTGATAGTACTCCGACCCTACTTTTTATAGTGGGTAGATGATAAATAGACAAGTCTCGAACGCAAGGTCTGGGGTTCGATTCCCAGTCGGAGCATTTTTTAACGATTTTGATATATTTTCCGGATCGTCGTCGTGCTTAGACGAGGTATTAAGTACTTAAGCTTTTAAAAAAATTACAGAACACAAAAGTTTCACAATTTGAAATATACAAAAAAAAATCCATAAAAGCCTCACCATGTTCGAACAAATTGAGATTTTAGGCATCTAGTGATAAAAATAGTGAACAGCGAACTTTTAAGGGCTGTTTTTGCACTGGAAATTGACTGACACTCGGGAATGTCGACTCTTTAATTGATTGAGAGCTCTCCACGTCGCGACGCCACTCAACTTTTTTAGCAGAGCTTTTTGTTTCGAGTAGATTTCCGCTCGGACGAGTTAATAATGTAATAGTGCCCAGAATTCAATTTATCTAGACAGAAACACAGGCCTTTTAAAACTTAGACGATGTACTTACCTTTAACTAATGGCATTAATATACATAATTACAATATTAGGGGTTGGTAGATAACTCGATCAGTTTCCAAAACCGTTAAATAATGATAATTGAAACTGATTTACTTGTAGAAACTTATACATAATTAGGAAATAAAGAAAAATTATTCCAAAAAGAAACATGATAAAGCAGAGGTAAAATTGAGAATGTTACTAGGTATGCAAAATCACTTGAAACCTATGTTACAGTTGAGTATTTCTCAAAAAAAGTGTACATTTTGAAAAAAAAAGTGTGCTTTGAAACAGTTCAAAAGTTTTATATTTATAAACACAAAAAAAACACACACACAATTTTGAAGGATGAATATTAATCTTTAAGATAACGAAGAATTATAGCTATAATCCATAGCTGGGCATTAACTCGTTAATCCGTTAATCGTTAATTAACGAAGTTAACATTTCTATTAACGGATTAACTTTTAAGTTAACTTTAAAAAATGTTAACGGACTCGTTAACTTCCGTTAAATTATCCTAAGTCCGTTAATCGTTAATCCAGTACCTACTATTTACCAAAAAGATACAGCAGGCACGCTGAAAAACGCGTTCTGACAAGTACGTTCGGGCTTCCAGAACTTCCAGAACTCAAAACAACAGTTTTTGTAACCAGATCACTAAAGACACATGCTAGTATGTGTGGGACAACTCTTGCAAATGAATTTAAGACCAGTTTTCCTCAACCGATTGAGCTGAAATTTGGTATACTTATGTAAGTACGATGACGATGCAAAGTTTAGGTACCATTGAGCTGGTCTGATGATGAAGTCATGAGGTGGCCATAGGAACTCCTAAATGAAACGGCGGTATCGCATCGAATTTGGGTTCGTTGGATTTGTCTTTTCGAGCACTTTAGTACTAGATGATGTCCAGGGTCCTGATGATGGAGTCAGGAGGTGGCCATAGGAATTCCAAAACGAAACGGTGGAAACTTATCGAGTTTGGGTTTGCTGGATTTGTCTTTTCGAGCACTTTGGTGCTAAATTGCATTGTAATTGAACCAGGGCTCTGAATAATTAAAAATCTTTTTTTTTAAAACCGGTTAAGTGCATGTGTGGGACTCACGCACAAAGGGTTCCGTACCATTGATTTATGAAATTAAAATTATTTTTTTAATTTAAGTTATTTGTATGAAAGAACGCGGTAATAAGCGGTTTACGATTTACGAGGTATAGCCTGACCAGGAACATAAAAACCCTCGCCATGTTGCGGAAAACTAATGGTACTAATTTCTTTTAATGGCAACAGTAACTGAAAACTTCATTGACATGTCACCTTGCATGTCAGTATATTGCTGTCAAAGTGTAAACAAACTTTATTTTAAATGTGCGCAATTGATTTTGTGAATGAAATTGCTAAAATCTTTTTATAGTCGTGAAAGAAAAGTGGTTCACAATGTGTTAAAGTATTTGTCGAAGAGAAATACCAAGGGTTCGGACAATATTTTCATTGAATAATGTTTCCAACAAAGGTTGTCAAATTGACTGACATGTTTATCGTATAGTACAGTCCACTATGAAAATTAGCTGTGGTTTGTTTCAAAAAAATGTTAACGGACTCGTTAACTTCCGTTAAATTATCCTAAGTCCGTTAATCGTTAATCCAGTACCTACTATTTACCAAAAAGATACAGCAGGCACGCTGAAAAACGCGTTCTGACAAGTACGTTCGGGCTTCCAGAACTTCCAGAACTCAAAACAACAGTTTTTGTAACCAGATCACTAAAGACACATGCTAGTATGTGTGGGACAACTCTTGCAAATG
The DNA here is from genome assembly GCF_004193835.3 of Ostrinia furnacalis. Classification (NCBI taxonomy): domain Eukaryota; kingdom Metazoa; phylum Arthropoda; class Insecta; order Lepidoptera; family Crambidae; genus Ostrinia; species Ostrinia furnacalis. The sequence goes on from NW_021133043.1 coordinate 126,522, forward strand.
AATTTAAGACCAGTTTTCCTCAACCGATTGAGCTGAAATTTGGTATACTTATGTAAGTACGATGACGATGCAAAGTTTAGGTACCATTGAGCTGGTCTGATGATGAAGTCATGAGGTGGCCATAGGAACTCCTAAATGAAACGGCGGTATCGCATCGAATTTGGGTTCGTTGGATTTGTCTTTTCGAGCACTTTAGTACTAGATGATGTCCAGGGTCCTGATGATGGAGTCAGGAGGTGGCCATAGGAATTCCAAAACGAAACGGTGGAAACTTATCGAGTTTGGGTTTGCTGGATTTGTCTTTTCGAGCACTTTGGTGCTAAATTGCATTGTAATTGAACCAGGGCTCTGAATAATTAAAAATCTTTTTTTTTAAAACCGGTTAAGTGCATGTGTGGGACTCACGCACAAAGGGTTCCGTACCATTGATTTATGAAATTAAAATTATTTTTTTAATTTAAGTTATTTGTATGAAAGAACGCGGTAATAAGCGGTTTACGATTTACGAGGTATAGCCTGACCAGGAACATAAAAACCCTCGCCATGTTGCGGAAAACTAATGGTACTAATTTCTTTTAATGGCAACAGTAACTGAAAACTTCATTGACATGTCACCTTGCATGTCAGTATATTGCTGTCAAAGTGTAAACAAACTTTATTTTAAATGTGCGCAATTGATTTTGTGAATGAAATTGCTAAAATCTTTTTATAGTCGTGAAAGAAAAGTGGTTCACAATGTGTTAAAGTATTTGTCGAAGAGAAATACCAAGGGTTCGGACAATATTTTCATTGAATAATGTTTCCAACAAAGGTTGTCAAATTGACTGACATGTTTATCGTATAGTACAGTCCACTATGAAAATTAGCTGTGGTTTGTTTCATCACCTTGCATGTCAGTCTATTGCTGTCAAAGTGTAAACAAACTTTATTTTAAATGTGCGCAATTGATTTTGTGAATTAAATTGCTAAAATCTTTTTATAGTCGTGAAAGAAAAGTGGTTCACAATGTGTTAAAGTATTTGTCGAAGAGAAATACTAAGGGTTCGGACAATATTTTCATTGAATAATTTTTCCGACACGGGTGTCAAATTGACTGACATGTTTATCGTATAGTACAGTCCACTATGAAAATTAGCTGTGGTTTGTTTCAACTACCTATTTTAAAGTTTTTTGACACTTTCTAAGTGTTGAATTTTATGGAATTGATAAAGAAGTACCGAGTTTGAAGCGTTCATGAGCAGACATTGCAGTTAAATATTCAAGTTCTGAATTTGATTATTGATGAATAATAAAATAAATCCTACTAGCTCGATTGATGTTTTCATTTAATTTATTTAAACCAGGCTACCTATAATATTATTTTTTCGTTAATTCATGAAATTATCAAATTAGCCCGTAATCCAGAATCCTGATACATAAACTTAGCCTATTAATTTAACACAGGTACGACTGTACTCAGTGTTGCACTATCAAATGCAATTGACGCGCCTCTATGCCAGGGTTTTTATGTTCCTGGTCAGGCTATACATCATATGTTTTTTTTTTTTAGATTTTTCATTTTCTTATTTTAGAAGTTAGAGGGGGGGGGGACCAAAATTTAGAAACCTCGATATCATTTTTGAAGACCTATCCATAGATACCCCACACGTATTGTTTGATGAAAAAAAAATTTTTGAGTTTCAGTTCTAAGTGTGGGAAGCCCCCAATATTTACATTACTATTATTTTTTTATTTTTGCATCAAAATTTTAATGCGGTTCACAGAATACATCTACCTACCGAGTTTCAACAGTATAACTTTTATAGTTTCAGAAAAAAATGGCTGTTACTGTGACATACGGACGGACAGACATGACAAATCTATAAGGGTTCCGTTTTTTGCCATTTGGCTACCCTAACAAGCTTTTATTCTGAAACTAGCTTTCCGCCCGCGGCTTCGCCCGCGTGGAATTTTGTCTGTCACAGAAAAACTTTATCGCGCGCGTCCCTGTTTCAAAAACCGGGATAAAAACTATCCTATGTTCTTTCCCGGGACTCAAACTATCTCTATGCCAAATTTCATCAAAATCGGTTGCGAGGTTTAAGCGGGAAAGCGTAACAGACAGACAGAGTTACTTTCGCATTTATAATATTAGTTGGGATGCAGTTGTACTAAAACGAAAATAATAATTGTACTTATGCAAGGTTCAAATAATTTCGAAAGCTTGTTCAAAGTCAGTCGTTTCATATATTTTTAGAACTCAAATACTACGATGCACAGTGGCAGTGGTGCTACAGCTTTGGTGCCGTAGTAATAAATGCTAAGGCGGACGTATTCTATCAGAATACAGCACTTTTATTTTTTGGCCGGCACTTTTGATTTTGGACCAAAATGGATGATGTCCTTATTTGAACATATTATATTTTTTTCGTTTTATTATCATGTGTTAACGGATTAACGATTAACGTTAACTTGCGTTAACTCTTGCGAAATGTAACGTTTTAACGTTTAACGAAGTTATTTTTTTTATTAACGGTTTAACGATTAACGAAGTTAACTATTTGATTAACGGTGCCCAGCTATGCTATAATCCTACTTATTACCAAATATTTAGATATTTTAAAAATAGTCCTTTTTTACCTTTCATACAAAAACCTGTTTGCCACCCTAGCTTTTTCATGTATTTTTGTTTCATAAAATGCGATACGTAACTAAATTATTGTAAATTTCTTTGTATTATCGTTCTACAGTAATCGCAGTTTCTGTATCAAATTGATTTTCTATGGGGTGTCATAATGAATTGGCAACTTAAAGCAAAAAAACAAAATGAGTCGCTCTCATTTACTATTTCGTTATTTACTCTTTAGTTACGATTTATTTCTACTTTCCCATGGTTTCTGAACAATCAGTTAAGCTTTTACATTTACAAATACATTAGTTTTTATTTCATTCAAAAATACCCAGTAGTTATGATTTTATAGGCATTCAAAGTTCGCTTAAATATTGAGTCCCGCCGACGGTCACGTGACCCCGTGTGACGTACATTCACAGCGTCCGCTCACTAGAAAACGGATATAAACATACTTAAATATTTTTTTTTTGTAAATATAAACTTATTATACATATTAACACCCAGACCCATCACAGAAATTAAAATTGAACCAAACCCAAACTTGATGCGATTGTGTCGTTTTATTGCGAATTACCTTCCAGCTCCATCATTAGACCCCGATTACTATATAGAATTAAAATACTCATCAATACAAAACGAACGAGCCCAAACTCGATGCATTTAAGTCGTTTTATTATAGAGTTCCTATGGCCACCTTCCAGCTCCATCATCAGATCAGCTCCATGTCATCATAATATTGCATGGTCATCCAAATCACATGTGTTTGCGAAATTTCAGCTTAATCGGTTGCCTGGAAGTGGGTCTTAATTCAGTTTGCAAGATTCCACCCATACAAATATGAGCCAGTCGTTGTAATATGACGTCACGCACGCGCATAAAATGGCGGGCCGGCCGCCGCCCGCACTTTTAAAATTCAATATCTTGGAAACTAATTAACGTATCGAAATAATTCTTTCACGAGTATTTTTTATTTTTAACAGAGAATACAGAAAGCTAAAAAACAAAATTAGTGAACATTCTTCATTACGAAAGAAAACAAAAATCTTGCAATTTGGACTTTATGTTGTTAATTAGCGACAGAAAAGGAGGCCTAATTATGGAAGGAGGTTGTAACGCCCCAACTGGCAAGGTGTGCCGTCAGCTTAATTGCGCCACGACTAATGTTCTCATTACGGGAACAACAACTTTTGTTTACTTCCAACTGAATTGTCTTTTCTTATACCTTTGCCTTATTGTACTGAAATTTTCTGACACACCCTGTAGGTAGGTAATTAGGTATTTTGGTTTGCCACGAATTAATTAATATTGCGTCAAAGTTAACTAAGTAACTACACTTACCAAGCAACTTAAACTTTTGTTACATTACTTTAATTACAACGATAAAGATCGTGTTATTTTTATAAACCGGCGAATATGTCGATCCATGTCGTTATTTCAAATATACGCCTATTGAACGATAATGCTTTGATGAACAAAAAAATACCTATCTAATAAAATATTTTTGAACTGTTAGGTACTTCCGTTTTAATGACTTATATACCTGCTTTATATATTTTTGGCTACACCGTAATCAGGCCCGTAATCAATAATTTCATCGTCGTCTCATTAGTGAAGGGAAACTTTTACGGCCAAGTTTTTCTCCAGTCGACATGGACTCATTATACATTCAGATAACTTGGTAACGACCCCTGGGGTCCATTACACCCGCATTCGTCCATCGGCTAACGAATGAACTTTGTTAAAAGTTATCGGTTCGCGCGTCTGTAATCGAATGAAAAGGGGCCAGCAACATAACTTTGTCACATTGAAGATGCAGTCACACTTCCCAAACTTGGATTGTTAGTTGGTGAGAGAATATTTTTAAAGCCTGTTTAAGTAGGGCATATGCATGAAGTCGAAAACTTACAATTGATTTGTAAAATAATATAATTTTACAGAACTTTAGTGAACTATCACTCCATTTTTTAAACGACATTTTCAAACTTATTTGAAAAGATACAAGTAGTGTTCAGTTTGGTTGGAATCTAAAATGCGAGGATTTATAAGAAAAACAATATTAGATAACAATCATTTTGAATAAAAGTTATAGGGCACAGACCACTGTGTTAGGCCTCAGCCTCGAACTTAGCGGGCAGCGGGGCGGCGGCGGCGGCGGCGCGGGAGCGGCAGGATCTTATGCTTAAAATCAAATAGACCGGTTCTCGAAAACAGCGGCGCGGCAGCGGCGCCGGAGCGGGCAACGAGCGGGCAGCGGCGAGGGAGCGGGCAACGAGCGGGCAGCGCACTCCTTCTTTTGCCCACAATAAATCGAGCGTTAGGAATAAATTTGAATCGAAATAAAATTGTCGCCGTTGTTCAGACATTTCGTTTGCGAATAAAAACAAATATCTCGACAACACAACCCCGAACACAACACTTCGCCGCTAAAGCGCCGCGCGAGCTGCCCGCTTGTTTCGAGAACGGGTCTGCGTTGCCCGCCCCGCTCCAGCGCCGCCGCCGCTCCCGCCCCGCTGCCCGCTAAGTTCGAGGCTGAGGCCTTATAGGGCCAAATAAGGGAGAGCGCTCATTTCATATCAAGATGCAGGATGCGTCGCGACCCTTGTATCTAAACTTGCGCACCCTTATGCCGATGCTACACTACTCCTAACACTACTCGCGATGTATGAACCTACAAACTTCGCTTCGCCTCGCCCGATTTCCGAAAATTGTAGGTAAATGCGCCCGAGTCTAATGGCTCAAAGAGCTCCAAAATTAGAACTTCGGTTAATTTCCTCGAAGATTCCGTCGAAACAACGAAGCGAGTAGTGTAGCGCCGACATTATTGCTAATTTCAGGCGAGAATGAAAAATCAATCGCTAAGCAATTCAATTTATTTTATAGATCATGAAACAGTAAATTGGTTTATATGTTAACAATAATGTTCTAGTTTCGGTTACATGAATTCTAAATGTGGTTACATGAATATTCTGTAGTAATTATTTGATTGAGAGTATAATAATGTATAATATGGAATATAATTTAACACGTTATGTAAGTCAAGAGTATTTCCACTGTCAATGGTTAAAATTCAATGTCACTGCACTGTAATGTCACAACTGAGCCCCATGTTATGTAGTCATTCAATGGTTATTGCTTTGCTTCATTTTCATGGCTCGCTCCTTGAAATATTGTCATCAGCCACGCCATCCAGTGAATGCCGGAGACCTGTGTAGAAGTACTATGATTAGTGTACGTAATCGTATTACGACATAATAAGCGTGATACATGAAGATTAGTTCTAGTTGCAATGACAATGGTCTTGTCGCAAGTACATTACATAACCATTTTAAGGGCTGATTTTACCATCGTCGGATAACTTTTAACTGATGAATAAGTTTGGCACATTGACAGTTTCAGTATAGGAAATATGTCAAATTGACAAGTTTATTCTTCAGTCAAAAGTTATCCGACGATGGTAAAATCAGCCCTTATTAGCATTTGTTATACTGTTTATCTTTATGTATTGTCTATTGTTGTCTGTTACTTATTTAATTGAGGTGGCGAGGCTCGTGCAAAGTGACACCTATTTCAAGTACGTAAGGTTGAAGTTACTGACGCGTTGAAGCTGGGAGCGGCCTGGGGTTGCGGCTGGCCGCACTGCTGCGCCAGGTTGCCGAAGGTCAGCGTGTTCTGCGTGGCTAGGCTCTCGAACGTAGCGTTGGACTGCGTCGGTGACCCAAATGCTGGACAGAAAGAAAAGATAAAATAAACTTTATACACACAAAAAGTAAATTAAAAAACTAGAAACGTAAAGGGATGTTGAAAAATAAGTGATAAAACAGTTATAAGAATATTGAGTCTCTGAGCGATCGCGTACTAGACGAGTGTTCCACCCGAATCCGGAAGATTTTGAAAGAGAAATCAGTTGATGGGTTTCGGATATAAACGAACCCATTATTCTAAATTAGAATTTCCTTAGGCACATATTATTCACAATATCAACCTGCGGAAATCAATGACATCGTTAAATAGCTTTGTTTTAAAACTTCAGGTCTTATGCCCGTTTTCACCATCAATCCCTAATTTTTAAGTGACCCTTATGAAAACAAAATTCCTGTTATGGTAACATCTTAGGGGTCACTTAAAAATTAGGATTGATGGTGAACACGGGCATTAATTTTACAATTCCAAAGGTTTGTTAGCTTACCGGGTCCAGGGGATCCACCAAACACTTTTCCAGGAGAGGTGCTGCCGAACGCCGGCGCCCCGCCGAAAGTGGCGCCGCCGCCGAACGCCGCCGGCGCGCCGAAACCACTGGTCGGGCTCTTGTTAAACCCGCCGAACGAGCCGAAACCACTTGATGCAGTTGGGGAGCCGAAACTATGAACATAACAAATACATTATGCTCTCTTCTTCATTGCTATGTCTTTCGAGGTGCCTGTGTGTGCTGGAGCATAATTTATTCAGGTGACGTACATAACTAAATGATTTTGCTTACCCGGTAGATTGTCCAAACACTGGTTTTGATCCGAAGACTGGAGAGCCACCGAACGCAGGCGCTGTAAAAACGTTTTTTACTAAGTCTTTTTGTACTTTTTATTTATTGCAATAAAAATGTATAAAACTGTAACCCGATATCGGAATAAAATTCGTTTTGTTCCACTCGTTCGGCTCGAATAAGTGTGCGTTTTTAAAATGTAGCCTATTTTATCCGGGCCATAACAACGAATCGATGTTTTTTTATTTAGCTTCTTTTTTCTTCATCAGCATATCAGAAAAATAGTACCTATTACCAGAATTGTGTTAACATGAACTCACAGGCCTGTTGCTGCGGCGAGCCGAATGCCGGCGCTTGTTGCGGGCTGCCGAAGCCCTGGGCCGCCGGCTGCGGAGTGCTGAAGCTACCGCCAGTGGCTGACCCGAAGATTGATGATGCTTGCGTGGACGGCTGTTGACCTGGTGGAGTTTATAAAATAGATGTGGTGGGCACAACAAAGGTACCTACTGCTTTAACGCTTCTTCTACTTCTCACACTTTTTTTTATGCAGAACAAGGCAAGTACTTGACTGCAAGCAAGCAATCACACCTGATGTTAAGTGAGATGCAGTCTAGGATTCACTTCGTCAAATGACATACTTTTTATAGGATGTCAAAAAGCTACTCTCCCATAAATTTTTGAAGGCAATGGGGATATGATATGGTAACAAACTGATAGTTGATTGATTGATTACATAGCCATTAAAAATCAAATTTTAATTGAAAATTAACTGACCTTATTATTTGCGATAAGTATCCAATAACATGAACATTGAATCATAAAAACGGACAATAATAGACATTGCCAACATTTTTTATTTGACTATTGCTTTTTTAACTACTAACCGAATCCAGAGCCAAAGCCGGTAGACGTGGTGTTGCTAGCGCCACCGGACCAGAAGTTGTTGGCCTGAGGTTGCTTCTGGCCGAAAGCTGCGCCTCCGCCAAAGATGGAAGCGGCTGTCTGGTTGTTCTGGCCAAACAGCGTCTTGCCGCCGAACACGTTTGTGTTAGCACCGCCGAAAACCGATCCTGGAGAACTGTGGACGAAAGTAATTTGGTGTTGATATCTAATAAACTGAAAAAGATACGTTGCTGTAGCGCCATCTAGGAAGCTAATTGTAATGTCTTTGTATTATATCATTAAAGTGAGCCAAAAGTGCAAATTAGCGCCTTTTATTGTCTCAGAAATATAGTAACTTATAAGTATATTTACCTTCCTCCAAATATGCTTCCTCCTGTATTTTGCGACGGCGCATTCGTAGTTGATATGCTAGCGGCCGCGAACAGGTTGGATTCGGCGCCACCGAACAGCGAACCGCCCGTCGTCGCCGGCGTAGACCCAAACACCGACGTTTGCGTTGTCGGCGTAGCACTCCCGAACACCGACGCCTGTGTTGTCTGCGTAGGACTCCCGAATACCGACGCTTGGGTGGTTTGAGTTGGACTTCCGAACACCGACGCTTGTGTTGTTTGTGTTGGAGTTCCAAATACAGATGCTTGCGTTGTCTGCGTTGGGCTTCCAAACACCGACGCTTGTGTCGTTTGAGTTGGACTTCCGAAGACCGACGCTTGCGTTGTCGGCGTAGGGCTACCGAACACCGACGCTTGTGTCGTCGGCGCTGCCCCGAACACAGACGTTTGGCCCGAAGGGGACCCGAAGAGCGACGGTTGTGACGTCGGCGGAGACGATCCAAACACTGACTGTGTCGCCCCACCACCAAATACTGAAGCTTGCGTCGTAGCCGTCCCTGAGCCAAACACGCTTTGCGCTGTAGTCGCGGGGGTACCGAACACGGATGTCTGATTCGACGCCGCCGAAGCGAATAAACTTTGAGCTGTAGTCGCGGGAACACCAAATACGGACGCCTGTGTTGTGGCAACACCGAAAGCGCTAGTTGTGGCTGGGGTCGTCGAAGTTCCAAACACGGAGGATTGATTCGAAGCTGTGCCAAATAATGACCCAGTAGTCGCCGTTGAAAAGACTGACGATGGCGTCGATGTAGCTTGGGCGAATACTGACGGCGTCGACGCGAAGACCGATTGTGTAGTCGATGTAACTCCAAAAGCAGATGTGGCAGTTGTAGCTGTTTTGGCGTCGCTACTGAATAAACTGGGAGTTGTACTGGTGCCAAAGACGGAACTTGTGGCTGTATTTGCGCCCGAGCCGAATATTGAGCCCGAGCTCGACCCAAAGACACTTGAAGGCGAGGATGGCGAGGACGAGTTAAATATTGACCCGGATTGGGTTGTCTTTGGTGATGAAGCCACGGCGGCACTGAATAAAGACGATGCAGATGTGGCAGTTGACACTAAGGCAGGCTTTTCAGTTGTATCGGCCGAGGTTACGGTAGCAGATGTTGACGTAGGAGCAGATTCGGTTTGGGTTGACGTAGGCAATGCAGATCCGAAGAGCGGTTGTGGTTTCACAGCTGAAAACAAGTTAATTAGTAGGCGCTTGAAATAAATATACTGGGATACAATAGTAGCATATAAAATACATACTCGTAGGAGAAGTTGCATGTGCTTGCGCAAATAATGATGAAGCACTTGATGAGACGGAGCTAGGAGGCGTGGCAGTTGGTGGAACTTTTTCCTCCACTTTAGGGGGTTCCGGTTTTACCTCTGGTTTGGTTTCTGCAGGTTTCTCTGGTTCACCTGAAGACGAAGTAACAAATTAAATTTTGAAAAGGAATTACCCATCTTGCAGAGAGAAATATTCTTAAGCCTCCAAATCATAAATAATATTCTAAGTGGAATTTTTGCGCTTAGAAAATTACTAAACCATATCTAGATTAGTACGTACTTATGGTGGTCACACTTGGTGTAGTTGTAAGTGAAGATCCAAAGTTGAAGCTTTGTTGACTGAACGGTTTGACTTCTTCTTTCTTATCATTTTTATCAGGCTCATTCACCACACTCTCAGCTACTTTCTCTGGGATATTTTCTTTGGCTTTTTCGGCTACCTTGAGAGCAATTTTGATGGGTTGTTTGATTTCTCCTTTCGCTTCAAGCGGTTTCTGTTCTGGTTGTTTATTTTCTGACAAAAGCGAGGTGTTAGGAGCACTTGCAGAGCTTTGTAGCTTGCCCTGCAAGTTACTGAACATGTTTTGCGTATCTAACGCACGAGCCAAAGTCAACGGTTCGGGCGATGTTGCTTCAGATGTAATGGGGGATGAACCAACTGAAAACAAAAACATCTTAATTTATTGGGGAAATGTGCAATCGTAACGCGGCTATCGTAACTTGTCTAACTTTTTCACTATTGTGAGTGAGATGGAAGTTTAAAGTATCGAATTAGTTCGACAATGTTCAAGTAATTTGAAGACTTATTGAAAAAAAGCACGTTGCCGAAGACCAGCGCTGCAATAGATCTACGTCATTGGTAGTTTGAATGAGGGCTATCGTTTTTATACTTAACAGTTGGCACCCCTGGCGATTGACAGGACCTTACTCTACAGTGGCGCCATCTTGATGAGTGCCAATGCGATAGTCCTCCTACCACTTTAGCGCTCACCAGTTGGTGCCACTGTCTTCGCTACTAGCAAGTGACAGGACCTTACTCTACAGTGGCGCTAACTGGTGAGCGCTAAAACGATAGCCCTCATTGGGTTCTTTCCACACTATTGGACAAAAATCCAGGCCTGGAAAAACCAATTTAAAAAAACTTATAGTCACGTTGACAGGTATGTACGTATAAGTTAAAGTCTGCCATAAAGCTTAATGAGCATAATACCAAGAAGAAACGTAAGAAGAATACTCACAAGAAAACGTGCCAGTAGGCGAGCATATCTTCTGTCCCATGAACGTATTGGCATCATTCTTAGCAGTAGCATTGGCCTGTTTATTTTGCAGCAGGTCTTTTAGCACGCTGCGTGTGTTCGCAGATGGCGACTGCGGTTGTGGCGAGGCAAAGCTGGGAGGTTTGGGCGGCTGCGTTTGGAGTGGGAGAGGTTTGGGCGCCTCTGTGGCCTTTGGTGGCTCTGGTTCTGGAAAATAAGTTAGTTGAACAGACTTAAATGAGGCAGTATAGTACGAGAGAGGACTCTAAGAAACCCTATTACGTCACTTGATACTAAGATAAGCTCCATGGCACATGTTCAGAACAGTTGTGCTAAGCTTGGAATCGATAAGCGCCGCCGATTCTAATAAATTGCATTTACAGTAGGCGCGCGAGTTCATGTCCATCCTGAGGAATGCGGTAGTGCTGTTACCTAACTAATTATGCTAATGTCGATATCGATAATAATTACCAATTAAGTAGGTCAACCTTATCTACTTATTCCATATTTTTGCAACTTATAATTAAGTATAAGTATAAGTAAATAAGTAAGTAAGTAAGGCCCCGATGGACATGAACTCGCGTGCCTACTGTACGTGCAATTTATTAGAATCAGTCAGTTGCCCCTTTGTTCCTTTGTAGAGTGAAGAATACCCAAATAAGTAACAAACAATCTTTATAAATGATAAAATAATATATAATAACTTACTACCTGTAAACAGCGTTCGAGCGACGGCATTCAAACCAGGTATAGCTGGTTTAGCGTTGTTTGAGAGTGGCGTGAAAGATGGCACTGAGATTGGGAACGGATCCTGGGCCTTCTCTGGTTTAGGCTCAACCTTGATCACATCTGGTGGAGCTTGAACTGAAAAAGAAAATCAGGATTTGCTTTTAATTAACAAAAGAATGATCGAACACGAACTCTTGTCTGTGTTTAAATAACGAGTAACACTGGATGTGATGAACAAGTGGTCAAAACGTGTCTTTCGATTTTATTTTTTTTGCAAAGTGTAGGTATTTATTTCATTGCGATTTCTAACAGACTTGCGGATTATTAATGAAGTTATTGAGCTACGTTAACGGCCTAGTATTCAGCTACTTATGGTACTCCTTAGCACTTACCTTGTTTTTCAGGGGGGTCAAAGTACACGTGTTTCTCCTCCCTTCGCTGCAACCTTAGCGCCGCTTTATTCCTTAACTCCTGTTGCTTTATTAACAACTGCGCTTGTCTTTCCTTCAATACAGCTTGGGCCTTCAGCAGTCTTTCTTTTTCCTTCTGCCTCTCTTCTTCAGTCATCGCATCTATCTCGGCTTGTTCCTGTGCCTCTCTCTCTTTAGCGGCCTTTTCGTAGCTCATTCTCATATTTGCTAGCTGCTGTCTTAGTTCCACATTGAAGGGTTTGACTTTGACGGTCTTGTGGTTGGATAGCATGTCTCTGAGCGCGTCCAGCTTTTGGGCGCTCAGTAGAGGCTCACTGGTCTTTTTTTGTGGTTCTAGGCTCATGTTTAGAATGTTTTTGGATAATTTTGTTAGTTGATCCCTGGAAGTAAGTTGAGACGTTTTTTGTTATTAAAGTGTTAAGGACCAAATAATATAATTTACTAAGTAACTATATTAGTTGCGATTCAGTTTGTAAAATACAATATTACTTGCTTAAAGTTTGTTTTTAACTAAAGTTAAAATCAAGTCATTCAATGCTTTTAATTATCAAAAATCACTACAAATTGAAATTGCTATGATAGACATTTAAGTCTTGTGACGTCACACAACACGTAAGCAACACGCAGCGTTCATCCCATCCCACCACAGTACAGGCGCGTGTTATAGACGTCACGCTCAGCTAATTTCATACATTAAAACCTAACATATTCCTTATTGACGGCTTAAATTGAAACTGACTTACTTGTTTTTAAAAGGGGTGCTTCTCAACAGCGAAGTCGATCTGAACATGGGACTAGTATCGACTTCTTTGAGGGTGTTCTTGAAGGTTCTCAACATGGCCTCCTGGCGACTCAGTATCTCCTGCTGCTTGACTAGAGGCTGGTAGACTTCATCTAGCACTGGTCGGATCATGCGCGGGCCGGGTCTTGAAAGGATTATTATAATTTTTAATAAATACTTACATATAATACAGATTACAGGAGGACAGTATACAGACACATCCAGAGCCTATTGTTACATGGAAAAATATTTCATTCGTCAATGGTGATTGAATCACTATTTGCTCCAGATTAACTTTTGTATTTGAAGTCTTTAAGTACGATATTTAATTAGGAAATCCGGCTCGAAGGACCAGTCTTTAATTAAAGTAATATCAGGCCTGTTCATCTCCGCGAGTTTAATTCGAAAACAAAACACGCACGATGGCCCACCTACAGGATACTATTCGACAAGGCCTCACATACGAGCGAACATTGACTCACGCACGCGTATTCTTGTGTATGATGGAAGAAAATAAAGAAAATGGTGTACTTAATACTGTGCAGTATTTAACTGCCTAAATAATAATAAAAACACAGAATGTACTTTTTTAAGTTGCCCCAAGACACTGAGAGGTAAATGAGTAGTTAATATTATTCATGATAATTCATGCTAAATCATGTATTTCCTCCGCCATTTTCCGCAGTTTGGCACCTCACGTCACATCATTTTACCGCAGTCAGCCCTATAGCTTCGGCGCAGTGCCGATCACTGACCTTTGTCAACAAAATGGTGCTTGATTCTTGAGACAGGCTAAATTACACCATATTGTTAATGACATTGAGCATACATTTTTTAAATACCTTCGCGAAGTAAAACTTCTGTACGTAATACTTATTATTATTCTGTGGTAATATTCACAACTGTTATAGATAAATACTTACGTAGATTTTTCCGAATCTTTTTCAGCCTGTTGGTTCCATCGGTAATCCAGAGCTTTGTATGCCCGATCCACTTGATTTTGCACGTAGTAAGCTAATTTCTTTATGTTGTCCACGCGCTTTGTGGTTAAGGGGTCTGTTTGGGTCCATTGGTGATCATTAGCTCTGAAGCAAGAATGATGATCATCTCAAAATAACTTCTCAATGTTAAATCCTCTTAAGGAGCTCCAACAGAAGATTTAACATGAGTTATTTTTGGAGTCCATATTGATTGAAAACTAAAACACATAATTAACTAGTACTACTACTAGAACTGTGGTTGACTGGCAGAGAATGCCACTTGGCATTAAGTCCGCCACTGTACAGTTTTATGTGCAAAAGTATAAATAAATAATTCATATATCTATTCAGTAACATTTTTCTTATTTGCATTATCCTTTTTGAGATGACATACTCATGTCACAGACAGGGTTCGAGGATATATATCGNTAGATTTTGCTATGCTCTCTGTTAGTTAGGTAAGTGTGATTGCCGCGCTCGTTGCGAAATTGGAAAAATGCTGCCTTAGAGAAGATTTTTGATAATTACATTCTTTCCTATTTCGTCGTTACAGCCAAATGACGTTCACTGCTGGACAAAGGCGAGAGGCCTTTGGGTTTTCCATAGGTTTTTCATAATGAACAGTCCTGCGCTGCCCGCATTCAGGTTCTTCCCGCGACCTTTACCAGATCGTCGGTCCACCTAGTAGGAGACCTGCCCACGTTACGTCTTCCAGCCCGTGGTCGCCACTCAAGAAATTTTCTGCCCCAACTCTGTCTGTCTCTACGAGTTATGTGTCCCGCCCACTGCCTCTTGATTTTAGCAATTCTGCGTGCTATGTCGGTCACTTTGGTTCTCCTGCGGATTTCCTCATTTCTAATTCGATCACGCAGGGAAACCCCGAGCATAGCCCGCTCCATCACCCTTTGGGTGACCTTGAGCCTTCTTATGAGGCCCATAGTAAGCGACCACGTTTCAGAACCTTAAACTTTCCTATTTATTTCACGACTAGCTTTTGCCTGCGGCTTCACCTGCGTGAAATTTAGTGTCACAGATCGGCATAAATTAATCTGGGTTACAAACAAAACAATAATATTGTACAGTTTCAACAAAATCCGTTAAGTACTTTTTGCGTGAAAGAGTAACAAACCTGAGACACAGGAATCTTCCTAGTTCAGGTATCAACCCACCAACATTCTTACTTTTTATTTTTCCTGATTGTTTGTTATCATAATTATCTGTTATGTTGGTGAGAAATAAACATTACTTTACTTTATTTTAAACTTCCAGACATCCAAACTTTCGCATTTATAATATTAGTAGGATACAATTATGTAGGTAATGTAGAAACAAACAAGACAAAAAAAAAATTATACTTCAGCAACGCGAATTTTTTTATACTTCAGCATATTTAGGTTACCCGGCAGCGTGTCCTGCCATGATCAAAGAAAAAAGAACTCGCAATTTAGCAGGTACATTACTTTGACTGTTTCATAACTCTAAATCTATTTAACTTACATTCGTTCGTTCGTTCGTTCGTTTCAGCCAAATGACGTCCACTGCTGGACAAAGGCCTCCTCCAAGGCTTTCCACAATGCACGGTCCTGCGCTGCCCGCATCCAGGCTCTTCCCGCGACCTTTACGAGATCGTCGGTCCACCTAGTAGGAGGCCTGCCCACGCTACGTCTTCCAGCCCGTGGTCGCCACTCGAGAACTTTTCTGCCCCAACGGCCATCNAAATAAGTCGCGGGCGGCGACTAGTTACTAAACTACTACTAAACATTACTTTGTATTTCTTCATCATCATCATCATCATCATCATCATTTCAGCCATAGGACGTCCACTGCTGAACATAGGCCTCCTCCAATGCTTTCAATGTTGATCGATTGGTTCAGCGCTTACCTGCTATCTTTATGATGTCGTCGGTCCACCTTGTGGGTGGCCGTCCCACGGTGTATTTCTTTCATGTACTCGTAGAAGAACAACCGTTCGATTCTATCAAAACACATGTTTCACGGATGACCAGTAGGGCATGAATATCGGAATCTCGGAATCTCGTAATATCGGAATCTCGGACTGCGAGATCCGATATTTCAATTCCGATATTGAGCGACCCAATATCGTAATATCGGAATCAGATAAAAGTTTTAATTGAGATTTTAAACAAAGCGTTTAAACTTGCCACAATCTTCCACAAAGCCCAAAGTATATGATTGGCAAAGACCAATGATTTTCTCATGTCTCTCACCATCACTTTTTGTTCCACTGCAAATATTTTAATATCTTTACTATTTATGGTTAATTTAACTTGTTCTAAATCAATTTTAGCATTTGCTATAGGTACTTGGTCAACAAAGAACGACATCTCAACTCCCTTTCAAACATTAATTTTACTGGACTGTGGACCGTCAGTTCTGCGTACTAACTACTATGTGCCCTGCCCATTGCCACTTCAGCTTGCTAATCCGTCGGACTATGTCAGCGACCTTAGTTAGTTTACGGAGCTCCTCATTTCTGATTAGATCTCGTAAAGAAACACCAAGCTTATCCCTCTCCATAGCACGTTGTGCCCTATATTCAAAGGCCACGTTTTCGAGCCGTATATCATCACTAATTGAAGACTTTCGTCTTCGCATTCGACGATTTACCTCTTTCTCGAAATTGCATCTAACTACCTAGCTGATCATTTGTCCGAGATATACTTACTTGTCAACAATCTCGAGAATCGAGCTCCTAACCGAAACTGGGTAAGGAGCAACATGGACATTCGACATAAGCTTCGTTTTTTCCATATTCATCCGAAGGCCTACCTGTTGGGAAACTTGATTAAGGTCTTCGAGCATTGTGATAAGGTCTTCCAACGGTTCTGCCTTAGTACGCAAAACAGACGGACGATGAGGCAGCAAGGTTCTGAAGTGGAGGCCACGTACCGGAAAGCGCAGCGTAGGACTCATAACCACAAGGTGGACTGACGACCTCATAAAGGTAGCAGGAAGGCGCTGGATGCAGGCCGCCACCAACCGGCCATTGTGAAAATCATTATCGGAGCCTGTGTTCAGCAGTGGACGTACTCCTATGGCTGACATGATGATGATGATGGCCCGTGGTTTTGTGAGTTGTACATCGATAATCAAAAAGGAACAAATTACAAACATATTCAAGTTTTTTACCACTCTCTACAAATTTTGTAGCACGTGATTTGAATGACTCTAAAATTCGTTCCGACAACATAAAACAGGGTAACATAATGAAGGAGTAAAAGTTTGTTTGATACCTGTGATTTTACAAAAACACTTTAATTATTTGCTAGTCCATATAAGCTCATTATCAGTAACCATTCATTATTAGGTGATCCGTCTGCTCGTTTGCCTCTTGTCACATAAAAAACCAAATGAAATGGATACCCATAACGTAAAAATGGTTTTAAAACTTCAATTTTATGAAGTTCTGTTTTGTACAAAATTAAAGATTTTGATTACAATCATTATTTTATTGTAAACATTCCAGAATTCTTACGAATATAACCAAATATTAATTTTATAGCACATGAACTCAATTCCGATATTAATATCGGAATTCCGATATTGAGATCTAATATCGGAATTCAATATCGGAATTGAAAACCTTCCGATATTACATGCCCTAATGACCAGCCACAGGCGGGTTTCACACGACTTAGTTAACAAATTAGCGATGGGGTCGTGCTCAGTCGACCTTATGATTTGTCATTAGCCTAAACTATGGGGCGAAAGGGCGTGCGATATGGCAGGTGGGTGGTAATGGGTAATCGGGGTATCGGGTGTGGGTAAATGCGCTACGGGTAATTTTTGGGGTAATGCCGTAAACGTTTTGATAGTGTAGGTGCATAATTATACTAATTTATGATCACTGACAGACATAGACTGGTCAGAGACCGAGAGATAACCGCCTCTGTGGTTTAGTGGTAAGACCACCGGATTACTAATGTTTGGCCAAAAAACGTTTCCCAAATTATCACATCGCAAACAACGTTTCGCAAATTTCATTAATTTGGCAAAACAACTTATTGCATTTAAAAGCCTAGTTCTAAACTTCATTTCATTAAGGAAAGGTTTTTACCCCAAAAATGTGTCTTTAGAAGGATCCAAAGTCACTTCATCAAAAAATAGGTAGTTACGCTAGAGCCAACTTTTATGGCTATAAAACTGTTAAGTTGGGATTAATCGCTATCCATCTGTTAAAGAGGACACGTGTGATCGATATTTGGTTTTATAACCATGGTCTAATTGATCCCAGAGGTAAGCCCAAAGTGAGGTCTTTTTTCAAGTCACATTTATGGTATATGTTAATCATTTATTAAGAAATTAAATGTGTTTTTCTTTAAGGATATTTATTGGACTTTCAAATAACACCAATACTCGTATTGTTGGGGCATAATGATTGTGTCAGAAGAAAATCTTTAGAGTTCGCGTCGCGGAAGGTGCGGTTTATTTGATGTTGAGTATATTTTCTGCAACCATACTAGTATTTTCTGCACATCTCTTTGTTTTACATACAATTCTTGTGAAAACCATGATCATCTGCCTTATGTTTTGATTTGTGGGTAACGATGGATAAGTATGTGATTGTGAAGTGTCAATTTGACCAAACAAATTATTTGGGATATAATATTTGGCAAAATAAAACATTTGCTATATAAACATTTGCCAAGTAAAATTTTGCCAAATGATAATTTGACCAAATTTAATGAATTACTAGCGAAAAGTACAGTTGCTAAAAGTTCATTTGGGAAATGAAACTTTGGCGATAAGTTGTTTGCGAAGTGAAATTTGGCGAAAAGTAATTTGGCCAAACGGAAGGATACCTGTTTAATGTATTTCCTGTATCTGTTAATAGAAAAAGAGGCTGACAAAGGTGACTGAGTTTCTTCCGCCACTTCTTCTCAGCACCAGCCCATATGTTGTCCCTAAGTGGTGGTAGAGCAAGCTATATTTCGGACGTTTAAAAGCGCTATACTATAAGAGTCTACTTGCAAATAAATGAATTTTATGACTTTTTTATACTATGCGTTGTCAGAAGGGACTCGAACCCAGAACCTCTTAAGTGACTAGAGGATGTACCACCGTTTATACTTATTTATTAAAATATTCCGTTTATTCCCAGGTCCGGGCCTGATCGACGAGCTGGTGGCCATCATGCCCCCGGTCGGCGACGGCTGCTACGGCCAGCAGCCGCTCGACGCTCGCCGGATTGGGTAAGAAGATCATGATCGTCAACGTCACTATCGTTTCCATCATCATCATCAGTGTTGGCATCAATATCACAATCAATATAATCATTATCATCGTCTACTTCAACGTTGTCGTCCTTATTATCATTATTGTATTCACCATCGAGCACATTAACCCATTAGGAGCATTATAGGTCATCTACAATACTGATGTTTGACTTTTTATCAAAAACATAGGACTTGAAGATTTATTTGATCTAAACCAAATCTTAATGTTGGATTATGATTTGGATTAGTTCAAAGAGTAGTTTTGTTGGATTTTCATAAAGCTCAAGATTGATCAAGAAGTACCTAATATAAGATTTTTTAAAGAAGTAGCTGGTTATTTAAAGATTTCTAGTTATGTTTGATTTTAATACAAAATTAAATTACTATTTCGTTGAACACTCACTCTAGCTAAGTTTCTATTCTAACTTTCAATCCTTTCAGGGGCCACCAACTACCAGAAAGCCCCCCGGACTCAGGCTCAGAGAACCCGTACTCCCCGTCAGAAGTGCCCCACACCATCACAGTTCCCCAAACTGTCCTAACCTCCGACTATATGCTGGTACACGACCATATGAACCATGAGATTCTCCAGCCAGAAGGGGATTACATCTACGAGGAGCTGAAGTCGGATAATTTGGATCATGAGGTGCTGAGGAGCAACCTGAATGATGTAGTGGTTCTGCCACAGGATCCGAATATTGTGGAGCTGGGGATTAGGACTGTGAGGCATGAGCTGGGGTTGTCGGATCCATACAACAGGTATAAAATAATTAACTATCCATATAAAAGTGTATTCCGATCGGGCTAACTGCGCACCTCTAACTGCAATCCTACAAGAATGCCTGCATACGAGTTTGCTATTATGTTTCGATTTCGGCAATGCCGAAGTCGGAACTGAAGAGGCACCCCCTGGTACCCCCCAGCACTTTGGGGTAACCTACCGATTCGAAGATTGAAAGACAATCACACCCCCCACCCCCCCGTATCATGACATAGACCGCAGATTTGCCATGAAGATTAGGGTGGAGCACGGTTGTATGGGAAAAAATTTTTTTTTAATTCCGAAGTTCTAATAGGGGGGGATTTGTGCCTTATATGAAAGTATAAATAACTGTAATTTTTTATCCCATTTAATGAATATCTTCTGCCTCCGCAGTGGCTTCAAAATTTTAAAATTTTATTTAAAGTTGAAAGTCGTCTAAGGTTAAATATTGCGCTCTATTTTTATTAGTAAGAAGGTATTAAATGACAGATAATTTATAGATTAGATATTTACTAAGGTAATATAACAAGAAATACATACAAGAATTAGATAAATTACTTTAATTATTATGCTTGAAAATACTTTTTTTATCAAAATTTAGGCATCACGTTTCGCGATTCCAACTTGACTTTTATTGCACCTTATTAGTGACTTTCTGGATGCAGTGAGAAATAGAATCTTTGATCGTAATCTTCACAGGTCCCTCAACAGCTTGAGTGAGGTAGAGAAGCCTTAAAACAAAGATTTGCTCTCACCACCAGATTTGACAATGTGCTGAATTTTTTAGTCAAATAAATATCTCAAAAGCGGCTGTTTGGTTAAGTAAATTAAATCAATATATAAAATAGCATTTAAGTGTATCACTGGTACTTAAAAAATTCTAGGTATTGAAGGGTGACTCGTACTGTGTGACTTTAGTATGCGACGAGCGGCCAGCTCTCTGACATCGTAAGAAGACTGCTATCAGGATACTCGTAATAACTTTTTCTCCGGGTAACTAGTTCTTTAATCTTTCTTATGGTATCTGGCAGGCCTCTCGAGGCTATAATAATTTTAAACGGATGACGGGTGCCAACTTTGCATGATGGTTTTGTCTTAATCAAAAACCAGGAAGAAGCATAGACTTTAACCACAATAGTAGCCAGAGGTATCAAAATTTCTATTGGATTTTAAGTTTCTACAATACAAACGTAGTATTCGGTACGCTCGTGTGATCTAACGGGCATGTTACAATTCACCAGGAGAAATTATTGCGAGATTTTGTGAGAATACGCGTAATTACCGCCGAAGCAATTTTATGCAAGTTCTGCTGATCAGTACTCAGATAATTGGCCATTTCTGATCACATTTGTCCTTCAATTTGTTCAAATTTATAGATAGGCAGTTTCTCAGATGTTTCCAGAGCTTTTCCAGTAGACTATCTGACAAAGACGCGAGTCGCGAAAAGGGCCAGAAAAATTCTCTTCTCGCGCTCTCTCACTGCCCTTATTAAAATTATAAACCCAAAGCCTGGCTTTTTTGTGTATTTTACATTGAAAATATAGCATATCAGTAAACGATTTGTGATAAAAAAATAGTATTTTTATTTAAATATTGCACAGATATGTGGCGCCTAAGTGAGGTCTAAAACCAACTTTTTTTATAAATTCAGTGCCGATGCGGAGGCAGTTACTCTAAACCGAATTGATTAATATTTTGCATGACTTCATTTAAACCCTAAAGGCACAAAATTTTGACTATTACATTACAGTTATCTGAAAAAAAAATTTTCGCTCCACCCTAATGAAGATATGCCAGTGAGTACTAATCTGCGCGACTTGTGTCACCCCCTGATGCTTGGCACCCGGGGCGGACCGCCCCCACCCCCCCCCCCCCCCCTTACGCCGCTACTGTTGGAATGCGACTCTCCCTCCCACTCAGATTCGATAGTTCGCCCCGTCCGTGCCAGATCGTCGATGTGACGTTACTGCTGCCAGATGCGCAGTTAACTCGACCGGGTTGTTTAATGTTTGTTTTAAGAGTTCACCTTAAAATATACAGGGTTATTTCTTATCGATTCAACCAAAATGGTCACTATTCAAATCATCGGTCACACACAATGTCAGCAATGCGGTTGCCTGGCGTAGAGATTTGCGTACCACGGGTCGAGGGTTCGATCCCCGCACAATAGCAGGTACATGTGTGCATAAACTTAACTAGTATTTTATTGATTTTGGTGTTTAATTGGACGCCTAGGCTGTTCATTTAGAGATGTCTCGATTCTAACCAATGACGTCCACTACAAAGTCCACACAAAGGCCTCTACCGAGAATTTTCAAAGGACTTTTTAAGACACTATTCCCAGCTCCAGTTTCCACCGCTGCAACTCCTGTGTAACCAAGATCTACAACTTGGCCGCCAATAAAAACCCAACTAAAGCCTGGTCCGTGAGCACGTAGAATTTAGTCCAATGACCCCAAGCTACCCATCCTTATCGCTTGCGCGTAATTATATTGCTGTCGCGACTGTGCGACGGGCGGCCGCAGTGAGTGTGCGAGCGCGACAGCAACATAATCACGCGCGAGCGATAAGGATGGGTAGCTTGGGGTCATTAGACAAAATTCTACGTGCTCACGGACCAGACTCAGTGAAGGTCAAGTTTATCCCTTAGGAAAGTTAAACTGTTTTACAGATGTATTAATTGATGTTACCTACATGTAGTCTATTTTACAATACTTCACCTCGTTTACAGGTATGGTCAGATGAGAGTGGACCTGCCAGAACTAGAGCAAGGGATGATCAACCCTCAACTGGTGGCGTTAGGCCATGAGACCCTGACGCCAGTGTACACCAGTCTTCAGGAACCCAGCAGTAAGAAGAGGAAGCACTCGCAGGACACTTCGCAGGTCAAGTGCGAGCCGGGTGAGTGATATAAAATGTTCTTAAATGATTGAAAATGTGACTTTTCTTGATCCAAAAGTTCAGATGCCCAGAGGAATTGGAAAGATACATAGCTTAATGTTTCTAGAATTAAGGTCACATTTTTCGATCCGGGAATGGATCAACACCGTACGCCGTTCGCCGCGCTGTCAACCGCGAGGCAATGCGTTTACGTTACGGTGCGGATAAGTTTGCTTTACAGTACTGAGTTTCATACAAAGAATACTGACCTCCTCGAGTTGATACGGTTTCGATCCGTTTCCGAGTTTATAAGTGTGCTTCGTCCCATAAGCATTGGCCACACTATGTTCTGCAGTCAAGTCAATGTGAACGCAGTTCACATCATATGAGCATCATTGTCGGTCAGCGGTCCGAGCAAAACAATCTGTCAGGGCAATCTGTTAACGATGCGGTTTGCGTTCGTTACTCGAGCTCGCACCGTCAGATCGCTTCAATACAAAATGTTGTTAGCCCGAATTGATACAATAATAGGATAGTTTCCTAAAAAAATTTTTTTAGTCCGTCATGTTTAATATCAAAAATCAAATTGGACACATATATTTTTATTTGTCAATCTAACAAATAATTACATAGTTATGGTGCGTTGAAGTTCCGCACGACGTCACAACGTGCGACACTTTTATGCAAGCATCGACGTCATGGGCCTCTTCTTATGAACTTTGGCGCGCTTTATCACTTTAAATTTTCATTAGTTTGAAAAAGTGAAAAATACGTGTAGAGTATTTTTTGTTAAGTTAACTGACGGACTAATTAAAACTCGTGCTTTTTGACCCAGGAAACATCCCTATTATGATGCGGGCTGCGTTCACTTTGACCTAACCGCTGCCCGCAGAACGGATTCAGTGTGGCAAGTCCTTTAGTCTCATTCTCTTAGTTCAGTTCTCATATAGATGATACAATTTGTTCCAGCGGCCCTATCCCCCGAGAGCGCAACTCACGCGCGCCCTCCCCCCTCCGTGGAGGGTTCAGAGGCGGGAGACGACGCCCCCCTCCAGTGCATCAGATTCGTCCCCTTCCAACAGAATCTGACACACACACTGTACGACTGCAACTTGAAGCCGCTGTGAGTATGGAATAGAATAGAAATATTTTTTCGACTCTCGTAGAGCTTATGGCCGTTGAGGCAGAAAAGTTTTCCAGTGGCGACCATAAGACGGAAGACGTAGTGGGCAGGCTTTACACTAGGTGAACCGAGGATTTGGTGAAAGTTGCGGGAAGAACCTGGATGCGGGCAGCGCAGGACTAATAATTTTGAAAATACATGACTGCTGGACAAAAGCAGTCATTTGGTTGAAACGAACAAACTCTCCTCAAGGACTTCCACATAGCGCCGCGCTCTCTCTGAAATTCAAAAGGCCCAAATTAAAAAAAAATGGCCGGTTCGTGAGTGTAGCAACCCGCATCCAGATCGGATGGTCCACCCACACCGCTCTAGAACTTTTCTGTGCCCATGATCTGTAATAGCTATTTGGTTGAGTTCGTTTATAATGTTGACAGAGATACGTGCCATTGTATATATTTTTGATTAAATTCGTTGCGGATTTTATAACATTCTACTATCCTTTAGGTGGGACTGCTCACATTCACTGGTTGGGTTTAATTGGCAAGCAATTAGAGTTTAGAATACCATGGAGTTGTAGTGATGGGAAGCCGGATTAGTCCCATGCTCTTTTTGTAGCACTTAGAATAGAAATAAAAGCATTTATTTGTCTCAAAACAGGTTCAATTTACTGCAGTTTAACACAGATACAATACATAAAATATAGCGGTAAGAAACAAAAAGGTCTATGACTCAGTGATTGCAGATATAAACCCTGTAACAACCTTATCTTCTTTTCTTCAGGCCTACACCATCATACGTGGTCGGAGCAGACAAGGGTTTCAACTACTCCCAAATAGACGAGGCCTTCGTCTGCCAGAAGAAGAACCATTTCCAAGTCACCTGTCAGATACAGGTTCAAGGAGACGCGCATTATGTCAAAACGGCAGAAGGATTCAAGAAAATCACCAATTTCTGCATACACTTCTATGGAGTCAAGGTAAGGAAAATCTTAAATTATCAGGTCATTTATTTTGCAGGAGCCACCTCTTAACGACATGCACGGGAAGAGTGGGAGCAGTTCAGCAAATAATTTTATTTGCAGAATAAAATGTCATGAGTATTCTGCCGAAATCACACGGCCAAGTAAACTAGTGCTCAGTCTCCTATAGGTTTTTAAAACGTTACATAACAAGTAAAACCACAGAATTATAATGCCTACTTCGATAAAACTTACTTTGTATTCCTTTGCAGGCTGAAGACCCAAGCCAAGAAGTACGAGTGGAACAAAGTCAATCTGATAGAACAAAGAAGCCCTTTCATCCAGTGCCGTAAGTACTATACCTATCTCGTTCTCTCTGTCTCTCTCAAACCTCTGTCTTCCTGCTCTTCTACAACCTGGATAATACTATCCAGCAATTAATATTAGTGATATAAGCAGTATTTTACTGAACTAATCGACCAGTCTACCTTTCGCTTCCCTTATCCCCATTTTTATGGTCCTTCGAGCCGGATTGAACCGGTGATTGTATTTATATTTGCGCACTAATTCAATAAAATTCCCTACATTATTATCGATTCAGGAGCAGCTCCCTGCATTTACCACATATCCACTCAGCATGGTTTCGTAGCATCTCAGTGTATAAATATCACGACCGGTGGTCTTCCGTATTGGTCGTAGATAGAAGATACAATTCTATTCTTCTTTCAGCGTGGAGCTCCGCAGAGAAGGTGCAAAAGTCACAGTCGGAAGGCTACACTTCGCGGAGACCACAAACAATAATATGAGGAAGAAGGGTCGCCCCAACCCTGACCAGAGGCACTTCCAACTCGTGGTAGCCTTGAGGGCTCACACGTCGCATGCAGACTTCATGATCGCGGCGCATGCGAGCGACAGAATCATTGTTAGAGTGAGTATACCTTTCGAATCAGAAATGAGGAGATCCGTAAACGAACTAAAGTCGCTGAAATAGCCCGACGGATTAGCAAGCTGAAATGGGGAGGGCACATAGTACGCAGAACTGACGGCCGATGGGGCAGCAAGGTTCTGGAGTGGAGGCGCCTACCGTACCGTAGTACCGGAAAACGCAGCGGGCGACGTCAACCCACAAGGTGGACCGACGATATCATAAAGGTGCCAGGAAGGCGCTGGACGCAGGTCGCTACCAACCGGGCAACATGGAAAGCATTGGGAGAGGCCTATGTTCAGCAGTGGACGTCCTATGATGATGATGATGAGTATACCTTTGGTAGCTTTCAGGGCTCACATGTCGCACGCAGACTTCATGATCGCAGCGCATGCGAGCGCTAAAATCTCCGAGGGAGATTACATACACACTAAAACCGCATGATTTTAGATAAATACCTTAGTTCTTTTTTGCGGGGATAGGGGACAGGCCGTGTTATATGGGGCTCATCAGGACGACAGAAGGCCGGGGTCTACGCACCAAAAATACTCCGATGCTCCATCACTTCCACCTATACCACATGGCCACAGTCCCTGAAAAAAAGTCAAAAGAGAAGCTTAGAAATAATCCAAACTTTCAAACCATATTAAAGATAATAATACATTAAATTTGTCCATCCAGGCATCAAACCCTGGACAGTTCGAGTCTGACTGCACAGAGAACTGGTGGCAGCGAGGGGTGTCGGAGAACAGCGTCCATTTCAACGGTCGAGTGGGCATCAACACAGATCGGCCTGATGAATCTTGTGTTGTTAATGGTAAGTCGAACTCCTCCTAATGTTCTTCTGATTAATTTCGTTGCGGGTCCAATGACAGTTTAATTTTCCCCCGGGACAAACTTGGCCTTCACTGGTTGGGTTGTTGGCGATCAAGCTGTAGATCCTGGCTACACAGGAGTTGCAGCGGTGGGAACGAGAGGTGGGAATAGTTCCGACACCTTCATGGTCAAGGAACTCTCCACCGAGAAGCTCTGGGTGCAAGAAATTGCCAAGAAGGGTGCACATAGGATAAAAGTTTTGGACCGCCTCCACTCCAAGGGAAAAATAGTTTTGACGCGGCTAAGGGAAAAATATGCGAGACCAGGCCACATGGAAATCGGGAAGTGTGGGCCAAATCCTTCATTTATCTTTACAAAGTTTAGAGAGGGTGGTTTTCCTGCATAGAGACTAAACTACGTACCTGATGATTTTGATAATGATGCCTGCTCGATGAACCGACGACCTTCTCTTTGGAGAAAGCTTTCGTCCAGCAATGGACTGCCATTCTCTCATAACTCTCATGCCATACAAGGCCCATAATGATTGAGTAATTAAGAGATGATGATAATGAATATCTTTCCTTGACAGGTAACCTCAAAGTGATGGGCCACATTCTCCACCCGTCCGATGCGCGAGCCAAACACAATATTGTGGAATTGGACACGGCTCAGCAGCTACGCAACGTGCAAAGCTTCAGGGTTGTGAAGTAAGTTTAACAATTAAATTGGACAGTTTTGTTCCCCAGTCGATGAAGCACCTGATGTCTTGCCCTGAGAGCCCAAGCAACTGCACTCAGGAGGATTTGATGAGTGCTGCTGACAACGCCACTCTTGTGGCGGAGTTTTGGGCTGACACTGTGTAGGTTTGTTGTCGACACGAAAAGAAGAAGATTAGACAGTGACATTAACCAATAATGAAAACCCGTTAATTAACGATCTAGCGCTTAACTCAGTCAGTGCCTAAGGTATGGGAGACACGGAAGGGGTGACATTGACATAATTATGACGTGACAAAGTATAACAGCATATTTTGAAGTCTCGCTGACGTTTGACGTCACAAAAACACCCTCCCGTGCCGCACCCATACCTCAAGCACTGACTGAGTAAAATCGCTAAACCTAGCTACCACCATCTTAACCAATGAGGGCTATCGTTTTTATACTTAACAGTTGGCACCCCTGGCGATTGACAGGTCCTTACTCTACAGTGGCGCCATCTTGATGAGTGCAAATACGATAGTCCTCCTACCACTTTAGCACTCACAACTTGGCGCCACTGTCTTCGCTACTAGCAAATGACAGGACCTTACTCTACAGTGGCGCCAACTGGTGAGCGCTAAAACGATAGCCCTCATTCTGTCTCCACCACAACAAAAACTTAGCATTGTTGTAAGATTACCAGTTCCTCAGTAGTTGAGGATCATCGCTTTCCAGAAAACAAGGTCTAGAACTTTCCCATGGTCGTTCAAAAAGGTAGATTTAAATGGTGGCTTTGAAAACAGCGATACGGATCGCAACCGAGTCAACTCGAGGCGGTCAGTATTCTTTATATGAAACTCCGTACTGTCACGCATACTTATCCGAACCGTAACGTAAACGGCTCGCCTCGCTACGAAAGGCGATAGTGTTGATCCGTTTCCGGGTTGATAAGTGTGCTTCGTCCTTTAATATAGTCTGGTCGACTATGCGCGACTGTGCGACGGGCGCCCGCAGTGAGTGTGCGAGCGCGACAGCAATATAATTATGCGCGAGCGGAAAGGATAGGTAGCTTGGGGTCATTGGACAAAATTGAGTTTGTTCCGGCGTTCCACTCAGCACTTGCCATATGTTTGTCTCGAAGCGCTGGTAGGGCCCAAAAGATAAGGAGACATGTAAAGTGCCCCATAAGGGCTACCTTTTCTTTTTTTATTATTTTCTATTGACGTTCATAAGTGCCACTTGTGGTCTAAACTGAATAAATATTTTTGATTTTGATTATAATTCTACGTGCTC
The DNA here is from genome assembly GCF_004193835.3 of Ostrinia furnacalis. Taxonomy (NCBI): domain Eukaryota; kingdom Metazoa; phylum Arthropoda; class Insecta; order Lepidoptera; family Crambidae; genus Ostrinia; species Ostrinia furnacalis. The sequence goes on from NW_021133043.1 coordinate 155,044, forward strand.
ACAAACCGGGCTTCAGTAATATTTTCAACCCCCAGGTTCAACTACGACCCCTCATTCGCGGAGCACTCCGGCCTGCTCGGCTACGACCCCTCAGCTCCAACCCCCCAACTAGACACAGGGGTTATCGCTCAAGAGGTCCGCAGGGTCCTGCCTGAAGCTGTGAAGGAGGCAGGAGACGTTACCCTGCCTAATGGAGACACTATTCCCAAGTTCCTGGTGGTTAATAAGGTAGGTAATCCTTGGTAATATTGTAAAGGGTTAGATTAGCCGTTTGTTTCTAGCAAAGTATAAAAGGATCAGTCCACTCATCCCGTGGATGTCGATCAGACCTCCCAAAGTCCCCAACCCGTCTGACCAGCGTGGGAAGTGTAGATCGAACAAAACCATAAGGTGGGGTAAATTAGGGGGCAAGAATTTTGTCATCATCACTATGATATCCTCATCAGGACATAATGGTCTCCTCCACTACAGTGGTACGACTGTGTCCACTGCAGCCCACTAAAGCTTGACAAATGGAGGATTTAATTTACACTCCCCACACACGCTGGCTAGATAGGTTGATTTCAGAGTTTGTTTGATCTAATATTGGAAATGAAAAAGGTCATTAGTGTTTGGCACAGTAAATAAATTGTTGAAGAAAGATCTGTAACAGACTAATCCACGCAGAAACTGGAAAAAAACACAAGACTAATCAGACTTCTACACAATATCCTATTATTTTTTCTCCAGGACCGAATCTTCATGGAAAACCTCGGGGCGGTCAAGGAGCTGTGCAAAGTGACCGGCAACCTGGAGTCCAGGATTGACCAGCTCGAGAGGATGAATAAGAAACTCTGCAAGTTCAGTATACTGCAGAGGAGGGACAGCTCCAGGTCTAGTGTTAGCAATGGTAAGTTTTTTTGGTACCACCACTTTCCATTAGTTGAGGGCCAATTGGCCAAGTGCTTCCTCGTAGTAATTTTTTTTTCCAGTTTAGGGTGGATTCGACCAAACAAGAGTAAATATTAATCTCAGAATAAATCGTCAGTTTTGACATAATTCCCATACTGAAACTGACTGTCAACGTGCCAGTTATCATCATCAACAGCCCTTTACAGTCCACTGCTGGACTATGAGCCTCCTCCACTATAGTGTTATACCAGGAGTTATTCTCGGATAAAAGTTTGGTCGAATCGGGCCTTAGTTACATTAAAGACACAAATCAGGGAATATCTGAAAATACTTTCTGTGGTGATATAATAACACATTATGTCGTTCGTCCGATGACGCCATGTAAAAGGTTTATGAATATTCAAAAGGATTAACCTCAGGGCATGTTGTAGGTCCACAACGGTTCATTAAGGCTTGTTTTAGATCAATAAGTCTCCACACTTTGTGATCTCAGTTCTTACATCCTACAAAAATAAAGAAGATGAGCTCTCCCATTCACAGATTCTTTCCATTACAGAATTTGCGAAAGTGTTGTCCCTTCTTCAATAAGATTTATCTTTATTAACCGCTTCCAGATTCCCGCTACTCAGCCGCCTCAAACTCCTCAAAATCCCTCTACTCAGATGGCAATATTTCCATAGACCAAATCCGGGACATCGCGCGCAACATCCGACGCCACGAGTGTTGCCACAAACTCAGCCACAACTCCCCTAAATACACCCGAAAACAGTGCAAAAACTGCCACGGAAATTCAAAATTGGGGAAATATTACAATTATAACAAAACTTGCGTGAGATATCACTCAAGTAAAGATGATAAAATTGAGCATTTGGAACCGAAGTACGTCGAAACAAAAGTACCAGAAGAGAATTATAGTACTCCTATTTCTAAGAAGAAAGACCCGTGTATTTGGTTGCGGGAGGACGAAAATTTTTCATATGGCAACAATTTGGCTTTCTGCTGCAGAAGGAAAGATTACACCGATGCCAGCAGCGAATTGGTGTCGAACAAGTTTTTGCAGATCGTAATAACGATTTTGATATTCATTATGGCTGTTTGGTGAGTTTTTTTCTTTTGTTAAATAAAGTATTTAATAGGTTAAATAAATTAAGTCTTCGATAAATATTTAGTACCTAATTAGTACTAAAATGTACGTTAATTAATAGGTTAAAATTAATTGAGTTACCTTTAAAAATTGGTACCTAATTAGTACTAAATAGTACCATTATAGAAATTAAAATTAGGGAATGTTGTATGAAGCGACGGCATCCGCAACCCGTCTGTCCAACATGGGGAGTGTAGACCAAATCCTCCATTTGCCTCTGGTAAATTAGAGGGTCGTGCTCCTGCACTGGAGACTAAATGACCTGATGATGTTGTCTTACAGCCTCGTAGTGATGTCCGCGCTCTACTTCAAGGAGCACCAAGAGTTGTTATCGATGAAAGACATCAGGATGCACGATAAATATACCAACTACCCTCATTATGGGAAATTCAACATGAATAACGCGCATCGGACACCGTCTGACCAAAATCAAATACAGGTATGCTAATTTTGAAAAATTTAAGATGTCACCTGTTTGCGTCCATCGCTCTGCTTGTGTAATTTAATAATATTATCGATAGGTTATTAAGGTAGAGATCAATTTGATCTAGAAAAAGACCATAATTTACCCTTAGACGCAAAAAAACGCAAAGAGAATGAAAATGTGTATGGCAAATCTATGTTATTTAAAAAATTGCTATGATCCTAGTCCGTCTAAATATAAATCAGTTCATTTTTTTTGATCAAGTAGGTACTACAGACGTCCATAAAACATTTTTTTAAATCTTTTGTTACAGAATTTAAAACCTCTACAGCATCCTACAGTCAAAAAAGGAGTCAAAGGTAAGATCAATTGATTATATCCAAAACCATAACTTTCACAGATTTGCTATGTTAGATTACCGGTAAAAACTGACAAAACGCAGTGACACTATACTTTAGAAGGCTAAAAGTAATTGAACCTGTTTTTTGCAGAGAAAAGTCCGCACAAAACGACGCAGGAGTACAGCACTAGTCCACCGACAGATCTCCCGCACACCATAGCCACAACACTATTGGCGTCCAGGAATTACGTCAAGAATCTCATCAGTAACAGTAAGATTTTTAATCAAAACTATCAACTCAGCAAATAGAAAACACTTCTTCTAGAGAAAATGACAAAACATAAACCAACTTTGTGGTATCTTACGAAGTTATCAATTTTTTGTGAATATGGAAGTACTTACTTAAGTTTTTTACTGTAATGGTAAAAAATAATATTCACAAATTGTAAAACTGAAAAATGATTTAAGAAATATTATAAAAATAATTTTATAATGTATTTATTAATAACTAGCGGCCGCCCGTGACTTCGTACGCGTGGATCCCGTTTTATCCCCTTTAAATTTTTCCTGAATTTTCTTTGCTATAAACCTCACGGAGCCCGAGACCTTTCCAACGAATGCAAAACCGTGGAAATCGGTTCGTGCGTTCTGGAGTTATAGCGTCAGGGAGGAAAACCCGACTTATTTTTATATAGTTTAATAATAATAATATTTAGTTAAAAATATTGGCCAAATTCCTCTTACTTACCTGGTATTACGAATACAACCCGATCGAGCTAACTGCGCATTTCGCTGGAATGCGACTCTCCCTCCGAGTGTACGTTACTCCAGCTGGAAAGTAGCTCCTAGAGTGATATGAGTAGAACGTATAATTAGTTCCCAACATGGTGTAAATGTGCGCCGAATTAGAGATTAGTGCGTGCTGTCGTTTTGGTACAAAACGAAAAAAACGATTCCTGCTGGAGTAACGTTGTTCTAGCAGGAAAATTCTAAACGAATGATCGGAAAGAGAAAAACTGTGTATAGCCTGACCAGGAACATAAAAACCCTGGCATAGAGGCGCTTCAATTGCATTTGATAGTGCAACACTGAGTACAGTCGTACCTGTGTTAAATTAATAGGCTAACTTTATGTTTCAGGATTCAGGATTACGGGCTAATTTGATATTTTCATAAATTAACGAAAAAATATTATTATAGGTAACCTGGTTTAAATAAATTAAATGAAACCATCAATTGAACTAAACTCAGATTTTTAATTCGACGGAATTTTGACATTTCAGAAGTGTTGTCAACATTGAAACATTCCCATTATGAATGGAGAGCATTTTCACAAATTAAAAAATAATCCTTTCTTAAATTTAAGGTNTGGAGACCGTCATCAAATACAACCCTAATATTCCCGGTCCATCCAGGCGACATCTTATATGCCACTTCAACCGACACAAGGGTGGAGGCCAAATAATATGCAACAGATGCAGCCTCCAGATGGGCCTACCAGAACTCAACAGATGTTCAGAGCCCTTCCTCCCAACTACAACCCTCAAAGTAATGTCTTTAGATTGGCAAGACCCCAGCAGCAACCCGCGCATAACTTCGGCGTCCCACGCCCTATGAGCGGCGTAGCCCCCTTTACCCCTAAGCCGTTACCTCCAACTGGCCATGATTGGCGCAAATTCGGCAATCCACCGCCAAGCAACTATTTCAAGACTCGTGAAGTTAACTTCAACGACTTCACTTATGATTACGATCCTCATTACGATTGTGAGCCTCAGTATGACTACTATTACCCAGACTTCAATGCCTACGAGCAATACCCTGATTATTACTATGAGTATGAACAAGACCAGACTACAGAGTCTCCCGTGGTCGAGGAAACCGGACATAACATTCCCTCAACTGATGAGGAAAATTTTCAGAAGGTCCCGAAGTCAGACAAACGAAAATAGAAGTAAATTTTCACATCCAAAGGCAGCTGGGCTACATACAAATTAAATACCCTCCTTTAAAGCTCTTGTTAGATACAGGAGCCAATCAATCCTTTATTAGCCCACAGGCCGTCCAAAAATACTTTAACCACATTCCACTTAACTATGAACCTTTTCAAGTAACTAACGTTCACGCTACCAGCAAGAGCGACCACTCTATAACCTTACCTTGCTTTAATGAATTTAAAGAGGAAGGCGACATTACATTGTTCGTGTATGATTTTCATAGCTATTTCGACGGTCTTATTGGCTTCGATTTACTTGATACTTGGGACTCTAATATTGACTTAAAAAATAAATCACTTATAACTCGCAATGCAAAAGTCCCTATAGACATGTACGACTCACGCAACGTTAACTTGTATGAGGAAATTATACCGGCTAAAACATCAAAGTTAGTTCGATTGCCTATAAATAGCCAAGACGGAGATGTATTTGTGACAAGCCAGGTCATTTGCAACTGTTTGATTTCCGAATGTTTAACTAAAGTAAAAGATAACCGCGGTTGGGTAGAGATCACGAACACTACACCTAATGACATCATCTTCTCAATGGACCGCCCGGTTTCAGCTGAATTACATAACATTTACTGTGAAAATACCGAGATTTTATCAGACCGAACAAAAGAAGTTTTATCACGACTACGTACAGATCACTTGAATATTGAAGAGCTGACTAACTTACAAAACTTGTGTGCTAACTACGCGGACGTGTTTTACCTTGAGGGGGAACCTTTGACGTTCACCAACAAGATAAAACATAAGATAAGAACCACTGATGAAATCCCGGTACACACTAAAACCTATAGGTATCCGTATGTCCACCGACAAGAAGTTCGCGATCAGATCGAGAAGATGCTCGAGCAAAACATCATCAGACCCTCAGACTCTGCATGGAGCTCTCCTATTTGGGTCGTCCCCAAAAAGGCAGATGCCTCAGGCAAGGTTAAATGGCGTCTTGTCGTGGACTTTAGAAAAGTAAACGAGAAAACGATTGACGATAAGTACCCGATCCCTAATATCACAGATGTTTTAGATAAACTCGGTAAATGTCAATACTTTACAACGTTAGATTTAGCGAGCGGATTCTATCAAGTCGAGATGGACCCTGTAGACATTCCCAAAACTGCATTCAATGTCGAGAACGGACATTATGAATTTTTGAGAATGCCGATGGGACTTAAGAATTCTCCATCAACCTTCCAAAGAGTGATGGATAATGTCTTAAAAGGTCTCCAGAATGAAATCTGCCTCGTTTACTTGGACGATATCATCGTGTTTAGCACGTCCCTCCAGGAACACATAATTAACCTGGAAAAGGTGTTTAAAAAACTACGGGAATCGAATTTTAAGATCCAGATGGATAAGTCTGAGTTCTTAAAATTGGAGACCGAGTTTTTAGGACATGTTATCTGTAAGGACGGTGTTAAACCCAATCCTAATAAAATCACAGCTATTCAAAATTACCCGATACCTAAAACCCCGACAGAGATCAAACGTTTTCTCGGCTTACTCGGTTACTACCGAAAGTTCATCCCAAACTTCGCGAAGCTAACAAAACCTCTCACGCAGTGTCTTAAAAAAGGCTCTAAAATAGTACTCGATCAAAATTACACCGCTTGTTTCGAACACTGTAAGACGTTATTGTTAAATGATCCGATTCTGCAATACCCAGATTTCTCTCGTGAGTTTCTGTTAACAACTGATGCCTCCAACGTCGCGATAGGCGCAGTATTATCACAAGGGTCCATAGGCTCCGATAAACCTATCGCATACGCATCTCGGACATTAAACTCTAGCGAATTAAACTATAGTACCATCGAGAAAGAGTTACTCGCCATTGTATGGGCCACCAAATATTTTAGGCCATACCTTTTCGGCAGAAAATTCCAAATTATTACAGATCATAAACCGTTACAGTGGATGATGAGTCTCAAGGAGCCCAATTCTCGCCTCACGAGATGGCGACTTAAACTTAGCGAGTACGATTTCTCTGTAACTTACAAGCAGGGTAAATGTAATACAAACGCGGACGCTCTATCGCGTATTGAGTTAAATAACGACGAGATCAGTTCCATCTTAGTTAACCCGTCGGAGAAAGATCTCGATGATTCTAGAACCGTCACAGCTCCAGAGGATGCTGATGAGTCTAGGACCATCACAGTTCACACAGACGTAGAACATCCAATACTCGAGGTTCCTATCACGGATGATCCATTGAACAGATTTACCAAGCAAATTATTCTAAACGTTGTAGGTGATATAAAGGGCCGCACTGTAGTAACAAAACCCTTCGATACGCACACGCGAATCAGCATCCAACTGTCAGAGTCCAATCTCGAGGAAGATGTCATTAACGCTATCAAAGAATATGTTCATCCTAAGATTAAAACCGGCCTTCTCATAAATCCTCCCTTGGCTATGTACCAAATAGTCCCAATTATACAGAAAACATTTAAAAATTCGGCTATGAATCTTACCATTGCTAAAAATGAACTAGAAAACGTTAGGGAATACTTGAGACAGCAAGATATTATCAATAAATATCACGATGGTAAGACAAATCATCGCGGCATCAACGAGTGTTTCTTAGCGTTATCTCACAAGTACTATTGGCCCAAGATGCGAGAGCACATAACTAAATTTATCAACGAGTGCACAGTCTGCGGTCAAGCGAAATACGACCGTCATCCTATAAAACAACAGTTTAAATTAGTTCCACCGGCTAGTAAGCCATTTGAATTGCTACATGTGGACTTACTCACTATACAAAGCGAAAAGTTTCTTACTATAGTAGATTCTTTTTCTAAGTACTCCCAAGCTTACTATCTCCGAGATGGCACCGCTTTGAGTGTAGTTCAAGCCTTATTAAAATATTTTACTCATCATGGTATCCCTATCACTTTGGTTTCTGACAATGGCCCCGAATTTAGTAATCAGTTATTTTCAGAACTTATGAGACTGCATAAGATACAGCATCATAAGGTTGCCCCTCACACTCCCAACGAAAACGGAATCGTTGAGAGATTTCATTCAACCATCTTAGAGCATCTGCGTATCTTAAAAATCGATAGGAAAACTGAGTCTGTAATAAACCTGATCCCTTATGCCCTTCTGGCTTATAACAGTACCATACACAGCTTCACTAAGTGTAAACCAATAGACATTATAACAGGTCATTTCGACCCACGAGATCCATTTGATATAGATCTCTCATCACACTTATTGCAACAATACGTAATTGATCATAGAGCTAAGATGAGTGAAGCCTATAGAATGATTCAAGAATCTTGCACTAGCCTTCGTAAGGAAATAACTGACAATAGAAACAGGAATAGAGAGCCTGAAGTCGATTACAGTCCCGAACAGCCTGTCTTTATTAAAAATCCTTTTGCATCCCGTCAGAAACTTGCCCCACGTTATACCAAGGACATAGTTATGGCCGACCTCCCAATTCATATTTATACCCGTAGGAAGCGCGGTCCAGTCGCTAAGTCCCGCCTCAAAAGAGTACCTAAAAGTGCCCAATTGTTACAGGACTCTCCTAGTACTTCATCTTCTCCTGCATCAGGCCCTAACACAGGAGATAAAACTTGAAAGCCTTGACGATGGACCCGGCATCTTACCGTTCCGATTAGGCCCTACTAATATTATCTCTAGTTACCATACGTTTTTACAAACTATTAATCTTAAAGACTTACAAACTAAAATCGACTCTATTTCTATGCAACTTAGTACTATTAGCCCTGAACTTAATAATAAGACGTCTGCTTTGTTTGAACCTCATCTTAACTATCTTAAAACTAAACTTACAATGTTAACTGAGCAGCTACAAACCTTTGAGACGACTCGCTCGAAAAGAGGCCTCATAGATGGTCTCGGTTCAGTAGTAAAAAGTATCACTGGTAACCTTGATTATACCGACGCACTTCACTATGATAAAGTTATAAAATCTCTGCAACATAAAGAAAACGAGATAATAACGGAATTGAATAGTCAGGTTAGTTTAACTAAAGAATGGTCGTCTCAATACACTCAAATTATCGAGAATATTGCAAATAACCAAATTATAATGCAAAACATACTAGAAAAAATCAAACTAAGCATAGCTACCAATGATAACGACCTAGTTAAATACGCCCATTTAGCACAAGTATTACTCATCTTAAGTGATAATGTAGATTCAGTAACTGTAGAGATAAATAAATTGCACAACATTTTAGCCTTTATTAGAACATCTACTATTCATCATTCAATCTTGAGTTTAACAGCAATTAGAGATATGATAAATAAATTACATAATTTGTACGACAAGGAAAGCATAATTAATTTAGATATCAGAGAGTACTACGATATAATCAAATTAGGATCTTACTACTCAGGAAATAGTATTATAATAGTATTTAAGTTTCCTATCATTTTATCTCAAGTATACGATTTATATAGACTATCTATTATACCTAATAAAAACCATGAGATCCTTACCTCATCATCTCCTCTCCTTGCCATCCATCTGAAAGATTTCAAATACATAGAGGCTGAATGCCCGAAGACAAGTAAAGGGTATCTGTGTAAGGAGATGCGGAATCTGCAGAGCAAGATAGTACCAGACTGCATACATCAACTTATCACCACGCAAGTAAGAACGCCTAGCTGCAAACCAGTCACAGTATCATTGGAGAACCCAGCCTTCGAGGAGCTCGACGAGAAACATTACACAGTCAACTTCCCACATCCCACGAGAGTACATCTTTCATGCAGCCAAGATCTCCACCAAACACTAGAAGGTAGTTATCTCATCATAGTCCCACATAATTGCTACGTAGAGACAGAGCAGTTTCGGATGTACAACGCTAAAGATCGTTTACGAGGCCAAGCTGTGAAGATCATGGACCTGCCGAGAGAAAATCAACCTCAAACATCGTCACTACCTACTATCAAGCTGAACTCCATCAATCTGGACCACTTGCATGCCGCAAACGCCAAGATCTCGCTACAATCACCAATATCAATGTTACGAGAGCAAGATTACAGCATCTATCACACCACGATTCCAATGTACTTAGTCCTATTAAGTGCATGCGCACTGGTTGCTGTAGTAACGTATCGCCGATTCTACCTGAAGCGGATGAAGATCAAATCTCAAGACTCTCAAGAGATGTCCCATGAACTGCAAGGCACCTATGCCACTCCTAGCAGATCAAGGACCGAGATGAAACAGCTTCCAGCTCAATTTACGACAGCAGTCTTCAATAATCGCTGTTCTACGGGTGGAGGTGTTACGGAGCCCTAATGTATGGATATCGCACAAGCAGCATTGCCCCCATTCACGGATTGCAACAGCCAGTAACCGAAAACGCTGACATCGCGCCTCGTGCCTCCATTGACGTCAATCACTGCATTGTGTTATTTTAATTAATATATTTTACATTCATTCTTGTACCTAGCATCGGTCGAGTCTCACTATTGTAATATTGTAACTCTGTAATAATTAAATTTATTAAATAAAATCATTTTTTTTACATCCTCCGTTGTGACCATATATTTTTAGTTTCATTACTGTTAGGTGGAATGTAAATAACACAGCATAAAAATAAAAATCTCTGGTTAAGGTAAACAGACGCACTAACGAGTTCAAACGTATGATTGTCTAGTATTACGTCACCCGGGATCGCCACTCGCCTTAACTCGTACCGCGGTGTGGCCACTAAAAACGCGCCGCCTTGTTTCCGACCATCCGCCCGATCACAACGAATTATTGTGTATCCATGGGGTATTAATTCAGCATCATGGATTGAGTCGTTGCAACCTGTTTCTGTTATAGCAAACAAGTTCGCTTCCGAAGTAGACACCCCATCATAAAAATCCTCCAATTTCGTTCGAAGGCCCCGTACATTTTGATAAAATAATTCAATACAGTTGTCTGTTTTTTTACTTGTTTGTGGGCTTACGAAACCACACCCACTCGCAATATTCTATATTTATGGCCCAATTTTCAGACTTACATAATAAATCGTATTTACTTTCTGGAATTCCTATTATAAAGGAAGCATAATCCCTTTCTGACTTATGTTTTATTTTCTCCACTTTCACTGCTATTTCTTGGCCGCATATGTTTTTAACATGGGTTAAAAACTGATGACTGTGACTCTAAACATTCTACTGTGGTATCCATCTTTAATCGCCAAACATGTAAATACTTTTTCTTTTCTGTACCTTGGATTTCTAAACCACTGGTGTTACCTCCCTTTTTAACCTCGGTATTGGAATATCTACTCTTTTTCCTATTAACTACTGTCCATTCCTGGTTGCCTTCTACTTCTTCATTTGCTTGAGACTTATCCTCTGCCGTTTTCGCTTGTTCCGCCAGACTACTCGGTAATGCTGTTGGTTTCGTTGGTTTCGTGGCCACACATTGTTTTGCTAGCACCGACATGTTTTTTGGTGATACCGACTGTTTCTGAGTTTGCTTCACAGTACTTGCGAAAGTTTTTGACAATTTCAATGATGATGATGTTGCAGGTGCCTCAGCATGTATTTTCGTTTGACTTTCCAAGAAACGGGATTCCATACGTTCGTTTTTTTCTATCAGCATTTTAATCATACCTTCTAACACATCTACCTTATTTGCTTTTTCTTGAACTACCTTCAAAATGTCTTGTACTTGTTGTAATTCTGATTCAGTGCGAATAAATCTATTTTGAAGCTCTTTGTATTCCTTGCGTTGCTCATCCATTTTTGCTTTTATCTCGATATGATACTCCCTGATTTCCTCCAAGACACTGCGTTCATTTTCAACCATCTATATTTCATGCATTTTGGCCCGCCCGCGCTCCGTATTGACGTAACTGCTTGGCGTAAATGTTTTATTCATTATAGCATGACCACGAACCGGAGTATCGGAATTACCTCGCTTTGGGATATCACGCATGCATTCAGGGCATACCCATTTATCCTTGAATTCTTGGGTAAAAGCGTCGAACGTTTCTCTCGTCATTGCCAGGCACTTCACATGATAAAACCTCTTACAGTTCTCTTGCGAACACTCCATATATGAGATATCGTATATCCCCGCCTCACAACCACTACATTTCGTGCCCATTGTACAGCACAACCGATATTATAGAAAATCAAACGAACTTACCTAAGTGACGTTCGATGATTATTAAACGATGTGATTCGCCCGAAGAAATTACATTATATTTACTTGTAGTAGCACGAGTTGGTGCTGCCATCTACACACGTTCAAAGTAAACTAAAACCAAAAACTGCCTGCGAACCCCGCTCCTGCGCTGGCCTCATACACGTTGAGACCTGTCGGCCCATCCACACCTATTTTGTGCTTCCTGGGCAAGACACGATTGTGTCAGGGATAGGGAGGGATGTAATTTCTTCGGGCGAATCACATCGTTTAATAATCATCGAACGTCACTTAGGTAAGTTCGTTTGATTTTCTATTAAACTCTGTGATTCGCCCTTCGAAATTACATTATATTTACTTGTAGATGTTTAAAGTGCACAAAATAGCATCCAAAAAATCATCAAACTTCTAATGCTCGTAACTCGGTTCAGACTGAGTTTAGGGGTATACATGTCATAGTAAGTTTGGTTTATTAAACTATTTTGTAATCAAAAAACAAAGTTTGGTCGATGGCCGCGCGAAAAAAAAAAGACGCCAATTTCCGGCATTGTCTTTTAATAGAGTGAAATTTTCTAATATTACAAAGCCTACTCAACGATAGCGTTTGGACACGGTGAGCAGTTATTAGAGCTAGTAATGTGCATGTCTATAGTTAAACATTCAAAAGACAAATTTAAATTTGGATATAAACTGCCTAAATGGTCCAATACTGGAGCTGGATGCGGTTGTTCCATATTTGCCACCTTTATCGAATAAAACAACAAAAAATTGCAAAAATAAATTAACAGATGCAGAAAATGCATTGATATGTTTATCTTGGCAATAATAGAACCATTGTATAAAGTGAGTATTATACTGTTTTAAGGTATTGTTTGTAAGAGATGCCAGCATCACGTCAATAGTTTCCCTGTCTTAANTTTTCTCTATTATAAACTCTAGCGAATGCACTGGAACTAAATGTCCAGCCTGCAGTTTTCTTAGATCTAACTTACACCAAGTCTTTTTGCAGCTAAAGTCGACGCATGTCCTGTGCTATATGAGCACTGAACTGTTTTATATCAACTCCGCTCTCTCCCAGATTAACCTTAATACAGCGGCTTAAAGATTGGGAACTTATGCTTTTATTTATTTTATTTATTTTATAAGGTTTTTTATTATTATTATTTTTTTTTAACTAATAAATAAAAATTTGAAACTCAACGGTCTTTTATCAGCTGTCACAGACAAATAACTATCTAAAACTCTAGCTGGACATGAAGGACTTTAATTATAATAAGTAATGGAGAGTGTTGGTTGAATCCTATTAATTCCAGAGGTTTTGATTTGATTTAAGATAATTATCACAATAGAGTAAAATTTTCTAATATTACAAAGCCTACTCAACGATAGCGTTTGGACACGGTGAGCAGTTATTAGAGCTAGTAATGTGCATATTTTTAGTTAAACATTCAAAAGACAAATTTTAATTTGGATATAAACTGCCTAAATGGTCCAATACTGGAGCTGGATGCGGATGTTCCGTATTTGCCACCTTTATCGAATAAAACAACAAAAAATTCCAAAAATAAATTAACAGATGCAGAAAATGCATTGATATGTTTATCTTGGCAATAATAGAACCATTGTATAAAGTAAGTATTATACTGTTTTAAGGTGTTGTTTGTAAGAGATGCCAGCATCACGTCAATAGTTTCCTTGTCTTAACATGGCCTCCCTGATAAATTGCCTGAATTTCGCGGTATATCACATGTCGATCTTCTTCAATCAGCTTACGCACAGCATCAACGTTTTCTTAGGTGACTGCAGTTTTTGGACGACCTTGACGGGGATCATCACTGAGCTTGACACGTCCACGTTGAAATTCAGGAAACCAGCGATAAATTGTGGTTTTGGATGGGGCTTCATTACCAAATGCAGAAATCATCCGGTCAACACACTGTTTTTGTGTTAAACCACTTCAAAAGTCATAATAAATCATCACTCTTGAATTCTTTCGAGTCAATTCCATTTTCTCAACGACTAAACAAGTTTGACAAGACCTTGTGATACGACCGAGAATCTTTTTTTAAATAAATAAATGGTATACGATTTTTAAAACCCTGGAGTTTGCAATTAAATATATTTTAATATGACTGGAACAGTGGAAATATTCCATTCCCGATACTTTTAGTGCAGCCCTCGTATCTTGGCAATAATAGAACCATTGTATAAAGTAAGTATTATACTGTTTTAAGGTATTGTTTGTAAGAGATGCCAGCATCACGTCAATAGTTTCCCTGTCTTAACATGGCCTCCCTGATAAAAAGGCCGGCAACCAGGTTAAGGCTCCAATGTAAGTTGTGTTCCACACTATAAGGAGATGATAATATGTGTAAGTTTGGAGACAATTCTATGGGCTCGTACACCATCATGCTCTTAAATAGGGGATACCAAGGTTGGGTGGGCCAAAGTGGAACCACCACAATTCCCTTCGCTTTATCGAGAATAATCTTTTGCTAAACCTTGCGTATGCGTAGAAATAAAACCCGGACCAGGATAGATATACAGAATAGGTAAACCTCTGGGTCCCGATGCCATGAGACAAACCTCTGACATTTATTATTAAGGCAACTGGCAAACAGGTCCATATCCGCAAAAGTCCTACAAATGAGTTTATACGCGGAATCCGCAATTTCCCATTTAACATCAGCTTGAATTCGGCGTGATTCGTAGTTTGCAATATAATTGTCACGAGAACTTATCTAAGACGCAAACACAAACAAGCCCCTTTCTTCCCACCACTGCCAAATTTTTCTGCTAATGTTGTTCAGATGAGGGTATTGAATACCTTCCATCCTATTTATATAGACTATGGTTGTGGAGTTATCAACACGCAACAAAACTTCGCAATTTTTGAGACGTTTTGCGAATATTTTTAAAGCGAAGAAAGCAGCAGTGAGTTCTAGTCTAGGTAGTTAATATGATGATTCAAATTCATCGAGAGTCCATTGACCACTAGCTCTTTGATCAGAACAAGGAGCCCCCCAACCGGTACGAGTGGCATCCGAGAAAATTACTATTTTGTAATCACTAACCCGAATAGGACTAGTACATATTGTGTCTATATTACGTAACCACCATTTGAAGTCTTCAGTTAAAGAATCAGGTAAGTAAACAACTTGATCGTAGTCTTCATTCTTCCGTAAGCAAAGGAACTTTGTTCTTTCGAAACTTTTGTTGTACAGCCAACCGTACTGAACTGCTGGATACACAGATACTAGTAAAACTAAGCGATGTGCAAAAGAACGAAGTCTACATCTTTTCAAGCCTTGAAAATGGTTAAGTTCTGCTTTTATCTTCTTTCGTTTATAAACCGGTATATTGATAGTTTGATTAATAGAATTAAATTGAAAACCCAGGAATGTTGCAATTCGACTGGGCGGTCTAACGCTTTTTTTTTTTCATTATTAATAGTAAAACATAGCCGTTCCAACAGGCATTTTGTGGTATTAAGTAAGAATAATAATTATACAGTAAAAGAAGGTTATCTAGTTAAATAACAGATAGTAAGCATCGATACTACGTAGGTACTGCGTGACAGGACGCATCAATTTCGTAAAAATCATCAGATCAGCTCCATGACATCATAATATTGCATTATCATCAAACTTATACGTGCATGCAAAATTTCAGCTCGATTGGAAACCGGGAAGTGGGTCAATTTTAAGTTGCAAGATTTATAGCGAGATGTTAAGACCAAAATTAAATGGAATTACTTGAAAATTTTCCTAACCATTGAAAACGTAGGTACTTTCGGCAAGCTTCGTGGATGTAAATGGAAAAGTACGCGTCTTTGAGGTCGATAGAACACACATGTTCATATTGATGAGCTTCATTTCAATCCCATACTCCTCCAGTTTAAAAAGTGGAGCATGTTATGTATTCAAATTTTTAAGACTCAGTATGAATCTATTTTGGTCATTACTTTTTGGGATAAGAAAAAATACTTGACAGAAACTGACCCAAGCATGGTGTCCATTTGTTAATGGCACCTATTTTAATTAAATTATTAATTTCAGATGACATAATAATATTACGAGCATTTAGCCGATGTTCGTCGTTCTTCGGTATATTGTTTACCTGTGTAATCTCATTTTGAGATTGGTAAACGCAAGCCAGAAAAAACCCACGATAAAACAACAGGATCATAGTAATCTGCGACCAATTATTATAAAAGAATTTCAATCTACCAGCCTGTGAAGGTTTCGGCGCGACACGAAGTCTTGTTGTCGGAGCGAGCATTCCGCTTGTCGCTCGGCCGACGTGTTGTCTGCTGCTGCCTGCGCCCACCAGCCGACGAGCTCTGCCTCGCTGCTGCGCGGCGAGGGGGAGGTGGTGGCGGTGGCGGGCCCCTCCAGTTTAAAGATCACGCAGCTGTTTCGCCCTGTCGCTGATTAGATTTTGAAGCCGGTTTTGGCCTTGAAGTGACAGGTCGTAATTCTGCACCTGCTTTAGAAAATATAGCCTTGATGAACGCATCTTGCAGGCCATCACCAAACAAATGATCATGCTTGGCCTCTTTGATGTTGTCTTTTACATCTTTGTTAAGGCAACCAACAAGAATCTTTTGCGTGTCATTGTTTTCAAATAGTGTATAATATTACAAAGTAAGTGTTACCAAGGGACTGTAATAAGTCATTACTGCAGCTAGAAGATTTCAGATCCGTCAGAACAGATGTCAATATAATATTGGCGATATGAGTTAGTGCAAGACAATACATCTTGCTTCTCGGATATAATGCAATCCCACTTGATAATGCCTTAATTTCAGAATTAAACTTTGGAGCGCGAACTTGTTTCAAGTTATCAGGTGTTTTATGTACTTTCAAGATTTCCTTTTTGGACTCATCTTTAAGTCCATTCATCAGGATCTCAGTTCAGCGGCTAGCGATATCCTTGTGAATGTCAATAACATGGGGCCAAATACATCTTCTTGTTCAGGCGCATCGCCTAATAAGCATAGTACCTCTGGAGCGAATTCTACCGATGTACTTGCCTCTGGATGTAACTCAATTACTTCAGGCTTCCTTGACTCGTTCGTAAAAATAATTTCAGGCAGGGCTTCCGAATAAACAACAGGTTTGTTGCAAAGGAAATGAAGATGTAGGAAGTGGGTAGTTGTAACTGCGTTCAAAAACCCCCTCAATATTGGCAGGTAAAAGGTAAACGATTGACCATACAGACCAATCTGATATACCAACGTATTCCAAAAAATTAATAAAGGTACAATCTCACGGATTGGACTCATTATTAGTATGTGCTCCCTCNCGATTAACCATACAGACCAATCTGAGGTGCGATTGTGTAAAGTTGTTCATGGATGGACAATGAATACAATTGATCATCGATCGTATATCTAAATTCGAATTGTGTAATTTTGTCCATTTCATGAAGACCGAAAAGTGACCGGTCGTATAAAATCGTTTCATGGATTTGCGTTTTATTATTGAAAAACATACGCTAAAACTCATTTTTTTTTAACAAATAATAAATCAAATTCATGTTTAAATGCAGCTTTTTTAATAAAATTTTATGATTACACCATAATAACATATTTTTATTCATAAAAACATTGAATTTGAACTAAAAATTTACCTCTGCAAATCAATAACCAAACGCATAAAACGAATGAAATTCGAGTTTCCACTACCCGTTCCCAGATGGCAGGCTAAGTTGACTACTACTCTACAATAGGTGGCGTTAATGGACTACGTAAAACGACGTAAAATGTTTATTTATTTTTATTGATTTATACTTTAATGGCAAAATTTTAACATAAAGCGAACTTAATATCATATTTAATAAATGATAAAATAAAAAGTGTTTTGAGAAGTGGTATTTTTATCTATGTTCTGTGAATGACAAGTGTTAACTGTCAAGCTTAGATTAAGACGTCAAGTGTCTAAAAAAACTGAAAAAACTTTTGAAACTTTAGATCTCCGACTAATAGCATAAAGTTAATATGAATATTAACTTTATGACTTTTTTTTTTTTTTTNAAGGCAGGTATTTGACCACAATCGCACCTGATGTTAAGTGGGATGCGGTCTAGGATGGTACATATCTGCCCTGTAAGTGCCTATTCACTCTGGCCTTGAAAAGGCCCGGATTATAGTTATATAGTTATCTGTGCTTTAGATTCTAAAGTTTTTTTCACTTCTAAAGTTTAGAAGTGAGTCGTTGTTCAAAAACACCAGTAAGTATAAATGATTACACTACTTTAAGGCATTCTATCAAAAACAAACAACACAAAGTGTAAATTAAATAAAAACAACCCAAGCTTCATTATAACAGTCGTATTATTCCTGTATAAATGGTAATGGTATTCATATTATCAAAAAATAAATTTCATTTTCAGTGCCAAGGGGAAGATTAATATCCCATGCCCAAGTGGAGACCCTACTTAGCCTATTAGAGGCCAACACTGAAATTGCGCGTGGGCGCATGGTGGGGGGTGCCCTGGCCAGTCAACGGGTGGACGAATTCTGGCGCAACACGGCCCGTACTTTGAATAGTATAGGGGATGGGACATCCAAAGAAGCCGCAGCCTGGAAAACGGTAAGACTTATTTTTTACTGATATTGACAAATAACTTATTACACAATAATGACTAAGATTTATCCCAATTTTTCAGTATTGGCACGAGTTAAAATACCGGGCTCGGAAGCGGGACACCGAGGTTCGACAACACGCCCGAGGGACTGGAGGAGGACCAGCCAAGAAACCTCTCACAGTAACTGAGAGCAGAATACTCCAGTTACTAGGAGAGGTTTCTTATGCTGGGAATCCCGAGGTCCAAATACCTTTAAATGTAAGTATAATGCATGCATTTGTTTTAATAGGTATGTGTTGTTGCCACATCCTAGCTAGCAGCTAACATGTTTTTTTTCTTTGTCATTACAGATCCCGTCTTGTTCTGGACCTGTCCCATCTACCGTTGGAACTCGTCCAAATGTAAGTATGATAAACAAAATACATAATTGCAGTATTATTAATATCATTTTGTATTTGTAATATGGATCTCATTTATATTGTATTTCAGTTAAATAATGTTAAGTTGAATAATTATTTGTTATTGTAAATAAACAGTATGATTTATGTTGAATATTATGTATGTATCTATATATATAAAAGAAAGTCGTGTTAGTTACTCCACTTATAACTCAAGAACGGCTGAACCGATTTACCTGAAAATTGTCAGGGAGGTAGTTTAGAGCCAGGAGAAGGACATAGGATACTTTTTATCCCGTTCGAAATAAAAAAAAAGTCTGCTTATTTATTGCCATTAAGGCGGAACAAAGTTCGCCGGGTCAGCTAGTTTGTTATATTAGGTATGTGTTGTTGCCACATCCTAGCTAGCAGCTAACATGTTTTTTTGTTTGTCATTGCAGGTCCCGTCTCTTTCCAGAGCACCTGCACCTGTCCCATCGTGTTACCGTTGTCTGGGTCGGAAGATTCGGTGCCGGTTGGACCGAGGCGGGGTCGAACCTCCCAAATCAGAAACACTCGACCTTGTGAGTTCTAATAATAATACTACACATACTTACAAATAGGCCACGTAAAAAGTATTGCTGTCTCCAATTAGATTTGTAGAAATACATTAAACTTACAAGGACCTAAGTATCCCTTAACCCTGCAAGCACTGTACCCCTAAAGGGGTGGCAAACAATAGGTTTTCTATTGAGTCTGGTTTTATGGTGCTTGCTAGATAAAGTCAAACCTACATTGAAGAACTATAAATAAAAAAATTGTTTCAGACCGCAGGCGACGGTACGATGACCCCCCAGAGTGGGCTCGTCGATACGAAGAGCAGCGCCTTCGTATCGACAGAAGTCGAGCCCACTCCCTTGAGCGCCTGGTAGAGATCGCGGAACAAGTTCTGGCGCTCTACCGAAGGAGTGTGGAGGGGAATGGGCCATAGCAATATTTCTATAATTATTATTACGGACTGACTTTTTCATAGTTATTTTAATATTAATATATCTTATTGATTGTTCCAAAAAAACTAAGTCTAAATTAGTAGGCTAAGAATGCTGTGATCATATATTTTATAGTAGTAGGCTAAGAATGCTGTGATTATATATTTTAAATCTGTGATTATACAGTGTGTCCGGGCATGTAGTGATCAAACTTTAAGGGCGTAATCTATGGACAATTTTATCGATGAAAATACTTCAAATTTGGGGCTTGACCCATTTCTCGCAAAATTACGAGGATTTAAGTTTTGAATTTTAAGTTTTCACCTCTTCCTTCAAAAACAAGTGATAGCGTGGGTAGCTTAACATTAATAAGCAAAAATATTATATCATGCAATAGCCAATAAAATTATCTATTAGCAGAAGTAGAAAACAGATACAAGTTTCATACATTTTTAGGGAGTAAGAATGGATTTAATTAGAAAAAAACGTGACTTTTTTCACTTCTTTTTCAGTTATTTTCCAACACAAGAAAAACCAGGTCGTTAAGGTATGTTTTATTTGCATTGTATTATTAGTATTTGAGCTATTCTACAAAACGAATGTAAATTTATTAGTCTACGTCTATTAGTTTCGACGTAATTGTTGAACAAAGATACCCATTCCCAGCGGTTTCCATAGTAATCGGAATAGGTTGTGTGATTCTTTCAGGCAGTGCATTTTCGCATGTCGCGTGCGCTATGGAAACCGCTGGGAAGGGGTATCTTTGTTCAACAATTACGTCGATACTAATAGACGTAGACTAATAAATTTACATTTGTTTTGTAGAATAGCTCAAATACTAATAGTACAATGCAAATAAAACATACCTTAATGACCTGGTTTTTCTTGTGTTGGAAAATAACTGAAAAAGAAGTGAAAAAAGTCACGTTTTTTTCTAATTAAATCCATTCTTACTCCCTTAAAATGTATAAAACTTGTATCTGTTTTCTACTTCTACTAATAGATAATTTTATTGGCTATCGCATGATATAAAATTTTTGCTTATTAGTGTTAAGATACCCATGTTTTCACTTGTTTTTGAAGGAAGAGGTGAAAACTAAAAATTAAAAACTTAAATCCTCGTAATTTTGCGAGAAATGGGTCAAGCCCCAAAATTGAAGTATTTTCATCGATAAAATTGTCCATAGATTACGCCCTTAAAGTTTGATCACTACAAGCTCGGACACACTGTATATTTTAAATAAAAACTTAGTTTGTAAAGAGATGAAGGCTGACTTTAAAAGAAGTATAGTGTACAAATGAGTAGGGAGGCTGTGGATTTTGCCATGGTTATTTTAATATATCTTGTTGATTGTTCCAAAAAAACTAAGTTTAAATTAGTAGGCTAAGAATGCTGTGATTATATATTTTATAGTAATAGGCTAAGAATGCTGTGATTATATATTTTAAATAAAAACTTAGTTTGTAAAGAGATGAAGGCTGACTATAAAAGAAGTATAGTGTACAAATGAGTAGGGAGGCTGTGGATTTTGCCATGGTTATTTTAATATATCTTGTTGATTGTTCCAAAAAAACTAAGTCCAAATAAGTAGGCTAAGAATGCTGTGATTATATTATTATATTTTAAATGAAAACTTACTTTTGTAAGTTGAAGGCTGACCCTAAAAAAAGTATAGCTGACTAAAGGATTTTAATAAAAAGATGTGTATATTTAAACAGTTTTATTAATTTAAGTCATTTTTTTCTGTAAATAGGCCCAGGGGCCACTTTTACATGTCCCAACATAACTACCCTACCACTGCTTTAGGACTATTGTAAATTAGTGTTGAGAAGAAGCAGCGTTTATAGGCGTTATCGAGCGCTTAAAATCAAAATTATCTTTATTTGTTTAGACTAATTAAATTAGTACTTACAAATCGTCAAATGCTCTTAAGGAGCCTATACATGTCTCATTCTTTTTTGCCCTACCAGCGCTTCGAGACAAACATTAGGGAAGTGCTGAGAAGAAGCGCCGCAACAAACTCAGTCACCACGGTTTAATAATATAAAAAAGTAGGAAGTTACAATACATTCAGATGCAAGTTACTTACCACGCGTTCCTGTTGATAGAAGGTGGCCTTAAGACTCCCATCTAGCATAAGACCGCGTGGCAGTTTTAAATATATTTCTTTAGTGCCGTGCTAATTTAGGAGACAAGGCAAGAAAACTCTAGAGAGCAAAGCAAAGCTTATCTGTGGTTCTGCCGGTCCCTCCACAACCTTTCCACCAACCCTCGTCGTGAAGTGACCCCATCACCAACATGGACTGGCTGCGCTGGTTGTCTTCTGCCGTCCCTTCTTATGTCATACCCGTCCAGTGTGGGAACTTCAATGCGTGCACGATTGCACATGTTGTGCAATACAATACACGCATTGACAATTTTCCCAGCTTTCACTGGATCGTAGTGGAGGGTTCGGTGCGCTAGAAGACAGCGCCACCTAGCCTTCAGTACACCAATGCACCGCTCCACAGTATTGCGGGTACTACAGTGCAGATCCGTGTAATGTGCTTCTGGGGAATCCGGAGCTGCTTGTAGAATGGGTGTCATCAGCCACTCCCGCTGGGCGTATCCAGAATCCCCTTTAAGGTAAAAATAAGTTACTTAGGTATGCTGCACGATAAAGGCTTAAAACATAAAAGGTGAAATATTATTCGATGTATTACCTAATAGCCAGCACACTTCACCGGCTTCAGCCAGACTTCGCATGTGAGCCTCCAAAGCGCTCCTATTCCACACATGCGAGTCATGGCTGGCACCTCCATAAGAGGCATCCACATGAAGAACATTAAGTTCTGCATCACATATCTAGAACATTATAAAATTTAAAAACCTATAAATAACCCATCTCATTTTTCTACAATAAATAAATGTCAGAAGTGCCACAGCAAACTAAGGTAGATACTAATAAAAACTTACAATCATAGCATTTAGTGAGTGGTAATGCTTCCTATTGAAGAAAGCCTCCTCAAAATCATGGGGCCGTATGATGGCAATGTGTGTGCCATCAATACAGCCCACAACACCAGGGAAGCCAAAGACATCCATGAATCTGCAAAAAAAATTGGATTATATCCCTTTCTATTCTTGAGCCATAATAACAGCTTGAAATGGGTACCTACCCTCTCATAACCGCCATTCTCTCCTCACGGTTACCAGGGAAGGCGATGTGCCGTTGGAGAATTTCTGGTTTATTTAGGGCTTCTGTGACTTCAGCCACACACTTGTGGACAGCAGTCTGGCAGAGCCCTAAATTAAAGTCTTTCCCAACCCGCCTCTGGTAGCTGCCCCCGGCGTAAAAGTCTAAGGCAGCCATGATCTATAATATTAAAAGTAACATTTAAAAAACGGACGGATTCGCTTTAAGTACTCACATTTGCAAAAGAAGGTACTTACTTTAAGCTCTGCAGAGATCCCTGTTGATCTACGCCTTTGGGGCATGAACGGCGCGAGTTCATCAACAAGCTGTTGGAATAATGGCAACGACAGCCTGTAATTGCTGATGAACTCGACATCCGGCATGTCCCAGGGCATCGATGCTCTCCGCAGCGCTTTTCTCCTCATCTGAGAGCGTCTCATGCGACGCTCGCGTTCTATCATGCCCATCATATAGGCGTGCGCCATTGTAGGTCTAAAAAACACTCGGATTATCAATCAATTGTGCCGAAAAAGAACTGTTGTGATTCACTAAATTTTATTTCCATTAACATAAGACACTTACAGCTTAACACACTTTATCTTTCAAAGAAACTATCAAAATTTTCGTACGAGGACGAGAATAAAATTCACAGAGAGAGAGTTATCTTCAACACTTCCATGAGAATTTAAACCAATTTAGACGATTGTCATGAGTTACGAGTCACCGCAATCATTTGACATTAGCAATGGGCTCATGAAACTTAGACAATTCGAATTTTCTGTCAAAATCATATTCATCATTCACTCATCGTATAAAATTACGATCAAATCGTTATCAAATCGTTATCGTTTTATGAACTCCTTACACAATTAGAATTAGCCGTTTGACACATCATAACGTACGTTATGAACTGTCAAATGAATACGATTGCCTTAGACAATCGCACCACTGATATACCAACGTATTCCAAAAAAAATAATAAAGGTACAATCTCACGGATTGGACTCATTATTAGTATGTGCTCCCTCTATACAGCGATCTACCTTACAGATAGAACTGAAGTATACTATGGGTAGATATATCCTTACAGAATATATTCATTGCACTATTTAAAAATAGAACACCGGAGAAATGCGCTCAAGAAAGTAGGTCAAGGTCACGGGGACGACGTGCGTACGTGACCGAGCGCGAAAATAATCATAACACTGCATTTTAGCACTAAATATAAATCCAAATTAATACCTCCAATATTTGAAGCCTCCAGCAACACTGAATGGTCATCCAACTCAGGAATTTGGTATTAATTCCGAGAATGAGGAATTTTCACTTGAACTGTAAGATGATTTACGTCGTCTACGGCGCACTTTGGCCATTTTCCTTTCAAGTTTTCTTATTTTATAAGCCAAATGATCTTCTTCACTGTCGTGGTGACGTCTTTTACCCATATTTATCACTTTTATTCAAAGATTCAAATAAACGAATAAAATACGTGTGCGATGGCGGCGACACAAAACGTGTATATGAAGGCCAGCGCAGGAGCGGGGTTCGCAGGCAGTTTTTTGTTTTAGTTTACTTTGAACGTGTGTAGATGGCAGCACCAACTCGTGCTACTACAAGTAAATATAATGTAATTTCGAAGGGCGAATCACAGAGTTTAATGGTTCCGAAAGTTGGAGTACTTACCTACTCGATCGGTGAGAGACCCGGGGCAACTCCCAACAAGGTTATCCGAAGATTCGAATACTTCCATCCCTCTCACGCAAAGCGAAGTGCCTGCGTGAGCGACAGTGAGAGACCCGAAAGTTCGTGAATGACGTTTGGGAGTAGCCCTGTTTTGGGTAGTGCTGGCGGAAATTGATAACGACAAATCGATAGTGTTCAATCAGGATAATCGGTACAAAATAAGAGCAGGCAAGGAGAATTTATTTATGTTAATTATTTAAACTAACGGGTTTAGCCTCTTCCAAATATTACTCTTCCAAATATTCTGGCTTATTAACATCGCGTGTTCATACTACAGTGATATTAATTACTAGAATTAATAAAAATAAATCTTTGTTTTTAATGAACCACCTTTTTTTGTTTTCAATTAGGTATTAGGTAGGTATAAAATTTCGATTAGGTACTTGATACTACTCGATATTACAGAGTCGTAATAATTATGACATTCGATTCCTTATTTGGTACGGCTATGGTTGTACAATGTACATCCCTAAGATAGGTAATTTAATTTTCGACACGCAATCGATTACCCCACAACCACAACACTAGTTTTGCGGTCACTGACAGTATTCGGTGGTCGTACCTGGTTATTTTCGTCGATAAGTTAAAGTGGGCCGATTAACTACGTAGTTAGAGTTATGGGGAACATACGAAAGTTGCCCTTTAGGGTGAAACGTGAAATCCTGCTAAGATGATATCGACTTTACTAAGTAATTTTGGTATTTTAAAAATCAGCATTATTTTTAAAGTAAGCAGCATATTTCATAATCAGCATATCATATCTAACTGCCTCTGTGGTCTAATGATATTTATCACTTTTTATCAGGCAAGATACAGGCAAGCTTCCTTATTGTGGATAAAAGAAATCTTTTAATATTACGCTTGTAGACATTTTTATGCTTCGGAAAGTTCTTTGGGAGACTACTTACGATCTTTGATTTTTATCAGATCTGATTGTACTCAATAGATAGTTCAAGCTGCATGTCACGTCTCTACATATACCTAGTACCTACCATTAAAAATTACACGAGGTGGACCACCCACAAGGTGGACCGACGCGCACGGTGGGCTGATATTAGAGCTTCATAGACTTAGCGTCGCTCAAAAATCAAGTGCCGAATTTTGAAAAAATAAATATGCCAATGTGTTCCTTTACCAAAAAGGAATATTTTATGTTATGTAACGTTTCTTGATAAAGTTATTATTTAATAAGTTATNTATGAAGGCCAGCGCAGGAGCGGGGTTCGCAGGCAGTTTTTTGTTTTAGTTTACTTTGAACGTGTGTAGATGGCAGCACCAACTCGTGCTACTACAAGTAAATATAATGTAATTTCGAAGGGCGAATCACAGAGTTTAATAAATATTATACTAATATAACTTACCTAAAATCTGTTAATGTTTACCTAGCACCTCCGTAGACTAAATGAATCTGAACACTCGGTTTGAAATCGTGAGACTCAATTCAAATTAATTAATGCCAATGGAATATTATCGACGGTAATTTTTTTACGGATATGAAAGCATCTAATGCATGATTTTTATAGGACAAAGAACCATCATAAGTTTGTACCTAAGTAAAATGGTAGTTAATAATGAAGATCTGAACTAAAATATGTTCCAATTCGATGAGTAGTTATTTATAGACGAGACATTGTTATTGCAAATCGAGATTACTCACAGAATATAAGTCACTCCTGTAGGTATAATGGCCGAAAGAAGTCGACTGAAAAACTCGGCGCTTGGCCGTACTACGGCGCGTGGAGCGGCGGGACTATTCTGGAGGAAGCTTTTGAACTTTTGACTCAATTTTAGAATTGTGTTATTAGTGTTATTGATTCAAATTACTAGATACTATCCCTTTCAGATAAGTATCAAATACTACCCACCTACTACCCACACACACAAACACACTCACACACATAATCACCAACATAAACTTCAAAAATTCTTTAGTATTAATTATTTAGCTAATAGTTACAAGTAATCAGTAGGTATGTAATATAATTAAGATTTTATGCAGAGCCCATAGTAGTATTAGAGGTGGAGGGTTGGCAACCTGAGATACAGGATCTTTCCTAGTTCAGGTGTCAACCCGCCATAATCGGTAAAATGTTCCTTTTAATCAGTCATGTACCTTATTTGTAAGATTATGGTGAGAATAAAGATATTTTTTTTTACTTATTTTATATGTGCGAAACGTAGACGGTTTAGTACTACTAAACCGTTACCGTGACCTAAACGGGGGCAGAGGTCGGATTTAGTCATAGTCATAAATGTTTATTGCATCGTGTTGGTATATTTGGATCTTAAATAATAATACAGAGTCCCGAAACATGGCCCTGTAAGGGCATTGCAATATGTACTTATGCTTAATTACTTGACAAAAGTTCAGGACTTCGTTAGCAACTTAAAAACTTTAGTGGATAAGACAAGAAACACACACAAAGTGAAAATTATAATAGGAAAGTTGAAAACTTTTATTTTGTGGTAAAATTCTCTTTTCTCTATTTTTCCGTAGTACAGGCCTCAAAGTTAACACATGACTAAGCTTACAGGAGCTTTCAGCATAACCACCACCATTTCTTGTGGATATCTATTACCTGGCTCTTCTTAATAGAAACCTCACCAATTTCAATTAGCATAATAAAAGCTCTATCTTTCTACAAAACAGAAGCTCCCGACAAAATTTTCATGAAAAATTTAGCATCGCATCTCCCTCGCACCAACATCGCGAGTGCTCCAGAATCCGGCGCGCGCCCCGCCGGTATAAAGCGTGGCGCCCGCCGCCGGCGGCACAGTCCGGCCCGGTGCGTTGCCTCGCGAACCGCCACGCCTATCCTCTTCAACTACCCTACGTCTACGACACAAACTTCACCATGGTAAGTCAGACTTACTAGCTTCAAAGTTTTGGCAAAGCTTTTGGTGAAAAGTAAAAAATTAGGTCCCTCGTCCAAGACTAACTTCAAAGTTTTGGCAAAGCTTTTGGTGAAAAAAATAGAATTAGGTCCCTCGTCCAATAAAAGTTTGTGAAATATAGTTTTGTTATGATGACATTTTCTTTCTTAGTTTAGGAAAATTTAAAGAATATATTTTTAGAAAACACGAGTTAATAATATTAAATATTCAAATAGGTACATTAAAAATATAAAAATGAATCGCAAAGTGTGTTGGTAATTTGGCCAATTTTCCCAATTCTTCTTTTTTTAATGTTCGTTGAAGTCCAAGAAAACATTTGCTACTAGTTAATTTAAAAAAAATATTGCTACAATATTCTCCTTTTCAGTTTTCGTAATAAAAATACTAACTACATAATTTGTAGATGCCTTAGAATAGTGATTAAAATTATAATTTGCTTCAACAAATAAACTTAAATAAGACCACTTTATGTGCCTGAAATTAATCAAATAAAGAAATCTTGATTTAATTTGATTTGAATAATGAGAATGGCAAAAGCTCAAATTTATTTGTCTCAAGCTGAAACTTCATGAATTATGGGCTGCGTTTCGCAGTCAGTCTGCTGTAATGCGGCTGAGTCACGCGTGCGGATAATAATTTTAAGTTGTCGGTCGAACTAAATTGCTCTTTCTGGGGTTTCCACGAAAACGGGCTTTTCAGGCTTTCAATAAAAGTTTTCAGTTACTTGGCTACGAAAAACTTTCAATGATAAATTAAAGTTGATATAACTTAAGTAATAACCCAAATTCTAGTAGGTCATACGGTCTATCATTTTCTGGCTGTTGGCTATCATATCTTAAGAATGTTTGTAACTTTCACGTCCAAAGTTTGGACCCTAAACAAAAATAGCACCGACAGACATACCATAAACGTTTTATATGGTGCAAAATAATTATAATATTACATTATTTGCGGTTTTATCAAAATAAAAGTCACCGTCAAACTATTTTTTACAAATCCATATTTCAGAAAACGTCGATAATTTAATTTAATTCATTTATATGTCTTGTAGAGCTTATTTTCCTTCTTCTGAAAAACAATGAAGTGCATGAAGCTTCTGCACGTTTTCCTACGTTAGCAGGTACGAAAGCTTTTAAACTTTGTAAATTTCAAAGCTCTTTTTCTTGAATACCTACTCGATTTTATCGACAACCGGTTGGGTTCCCATGTCAATTACCTATTTGTCCCACTGCAATCATTTTATCTAGCATCAGTAGTTAATCGATTGTATCGATACACACAAACGTTTTATAAATTGGATAATTGTATCAGAAATAATGACAGAATCGATTTTACTAGACAACTTTAATTTTCAATGTCCTTCAGTTCGAAGTTCAGTCGTCTAGACTAAAAAACAAAGGAACATGTTTATAAACATAGCAAAATGATACGCTGTAATAAATGTAGGAGTGATACATGTTCATAGTGCACCTCCTTTACGTCCATTAATGTGCAGAAACTTAAAACATAGTAGGTATATGTTACTACAACTAAGTAAACATTCTATACATGGTTTAATTCTGAGATTATGATTCTGTAGGTAGAGTATGCAGAACCTACGTTAAAAATCTTTTTGAACTCTAGTACTAACTGCGACTAACTTTTGAGTCGAAATTCAAACTCAGAGCTTTATTAGAGTCGTAAATGATGACGCATTATAAGTGTCTTCTTATTGCTAGACTGTTTGAATAACATTATAACGAGGTAGGCTAGTCAAGCGTGACCACCGGTTGGCTCGGCAACCAGACGAGACGGCTCCTCGGTCACCAGCCTTGCCTATCCACGACTATCATCTCTAGATAGCAGTTATAGTTCGCTTATTATGAATTTTAACTTATTTAGTTTAAACTATTTATTCATTTTATTTAAGGCAGAGAACAAACAATTAACACAATCATAATACATAATCATTCATGGGTATTACAGGATGTCACATACAAAATAACTAATTGTTTCTTCAAATCACCTTAGTACCAAAAGTAATAAGTTTAGCGACTGCAGAAGGATTAATATGTAATTTAACGTTAGCTAAAATATTTCTCAAAACTCAATAATTTATGGTACGTGTTACAATATAAATGAGTGTTATGGACCCTGCTGAATATGAGAAATTATTTTATGTCTGTCTACTGCTGTTTTTAACAGCTTTAAATAGATTTTTTTCTACAGATGTAGAGTTTACTATGAGTGATAAGCGACTCGCGTTCACTTTTACGAAAAAACACTTAACCAATAAAGTACAGTGTTTATAGCCATTCTGCGAAGTATTTGCATGCATCGCTATGGGAAAGTGCTGTAATTATGTATCGCGCTAATAAGCTCATGCGTCGCGCGCGCATCCATTTAAATACAATGCTACGATCCAATCGTTGGTCAGAGCACGACTTATTGTTGTCTACTGAAGTATACAATTGTTTGTTGTATTTTTTATATATTTTTTTTATGCTAGACAAGGCAGGTATTTGACCGCAATCGCACCTGGTGTTAAGTGAGATGCAATCTAGGATGAGACGATGAGATGAGATGAAT
Source organism: Ostrinia furnacalis (assembly GCF_004193835.3). Classification (NCBI taxonomy): domain Eukaryota; kingdom Metazoa; phylum Arthropoda; class Insecta; order Lepidoptera; family Crambidae; genus Ostrinia; species Ostrinia furnacalis. The sequence goes on from NW_021133043.1 coordinate 185,309, forward strand.
ATAATATAATATACAGGATGTTAGGTAAATGGGTATATGAGCCGACACTAGCCCATGTTAACATAGGCATATAAATGGTATGGTGAAGTCAGAAATTTGATATCCTGATTTTATTTTTTTAAATTTTCATACAAAATATAAAATCCGATTTGTATGAAAATTAAAATAATTAAAATGAAGATATCAATTTTCTGACTTCACCATACCATTTATATGACCATGTTAACATGGGGTAGTGTCGGCTCATATACCCATTTACCTAACACCCTGTATATAATATGATGATGAGATGTATAGACAAATACTTGTAAAAAATACATGTGGTTGAAATCACTGAAAAATACACAAAGCTTTTCTAAAAAGGTAGAGCTTGAAAGTATAAGGTGTATTGTTTATGTTAAGTACATATCCGTTTTCGGAAATTCTAGTCGGAATTCTAGTCTAGTCATACAATGGATTTTTGTAACAAAATCTGAGAACTATGCAAAATAATTTAAATAACTGAATTTTATTCCACTCACCGAGAAATCATGGTCGCCGATCTCTTGCACCTGTGAAAAAGATAAAAGTAACATTTTAAATTCTACCATCTTCAATTCAAATAAAAACTTAGTTTGTCGTTTAATACTATGCGAACGTAAATAAAATATCATATTATTATCGCCCTGCTACCTTGCAGACAAACTTTTGGAAGAAGAAATAAGTAAACTTATTATAGACAGATAATTTTACAGCCTGTATTAGTTTGCTTTAACTATAAAAATGCCACAAAAATAGGCCACTATGCCATGTAGCACTGTCGCATGAACTTGTCAAACAAATCCATTAATGTTCTTAACCTATTTTCTTCGTGAAAATATTTTTCTTGGCTGAAAACCTATATAGCTAAAGTTCGCGTGCTGCCTACGACCGCATCCACCATGCTTGGTTGAAGGTCGACTTTGGAAATGACAAAAATTTCTCATTATTAAAGACTTTATTTACTGGTAATACATTGTAATAACTGTAATATGCTACCTACTGTAACTAGTATTGGAAAATATCGGACAGAAAAGCTAATATTGTGTGCTTTTCTTACACGATTTATTTAAAAAGATTTTTTCATCCCAACTAATATTATAAATGCGAAAGTAACTCTGTCTGTCTGTTACGCTTTCCCGCTTAAACCTCGCAACCGATTTTGATGAAATTTGGCATAGAGATAGTTTGAGTCCCGGGAAAGAACATAGGATAGTTTTTATCCCGGTTTTTGAAACAGGGACGCGCGCGATAAAGTTTTTCTGTGACAGACAAAATTCCACGCGGGCGAAGCCGCGGGCGGAAAGCTAGTGAAGATATATGCATGTACGAGTACCTATTAATAGGAAACATGCATACGTCATACGTATTGGAAATTGTCACAAAGAAAAGCTATGAGGGATGTGATTCTTTACACGATTAATATGAAAGTTTTTTTCACCAAAATTTGCAACTCTCTATTTAGAAAATAAGGCAATATGATTTTATCAGTAAACTGTAGATATAGCATGATCTGCAGCAATTAATTCGAAGTACCAAAACGCTGTGTCATTGTTATCTACCTGATACCAATCTGCAACTAATGAGGGATAAAAACTGTAAACCAGTTTTATTAGCTCGTTGAACTGATAACCAGATTTTATCATGTTGGCTACTGCACAGCTTTTCTCTACAGGATGACAGGGACAGGGATACCGACCGGTCGGTCGCGAGTCACGACCTATTCCTTGAAAGGGGTTATATTAGAGGTCATTAGTAACAAATTAATTTTAATTAACCAGGGGAACCAGGGGACAAAACTGGATGGTTATCGAGTTGTGACGGTTCTAAAAGCTGAATTTGGGACTACTTAAAAAAATGTACTTGGCCAAAACTCACATAATCTCAATTTTTTTTTAATTTTCACTGGACTAATTTGTTGCTAATGATCTCTAATTCTCTAATATGTTGCCTCCTTTCAAATAATAAGTCGAGCATCCCTGTCACCCTGTATAAACAATACAGTATTGATAAGTTTGTCTGACCACATTGAGCAACCACCGTGACAGGTCGTGTCAAACTTCCCATTATCAGGTGATAGCCCATGTCATCTTATCTGGACATTGCGTTATTGCTAGAGGGGAGACATTTTGAGGACACAGGGATAAGGGAATTAATTAACTACATATAATAAAAGGATTTCGCTTATTTAGTCACGAAATATTTTTGGATAAGATAACCGATTGAAAATATTATTTTTATAAAAGCTTCAAGGTAGTTATTTTTCTTTTATCCTGTAAATACAGTTTCCGATAGATCTGCGACGGTCTATAAAAAGCTTAATGGCTGCCAAATTATAATGCATTTTAAGAGTATTTTTGTAAAAATATTAAGTAGTCAGTAGAGTTATCAGTCAGTTAATCAAAGATCTAAACTGAAGAATCTCATATCTTATATCACACTAAAAAATTCTAGGCAATGACTTGCATTGAAATACCTGAACCTAAATCAGAAAAAGAACAGTAATATTATACAGGGTGTTTGGCGCATCGTGTGCCAAAATTATTTGGCGGATAGAATGGGTCATTTCCTATTTTTTCAGCCCCCATAACACGTTCCATGCCAGGCGGCTACTTTTATATGAATTTATTTAGTAATTTCACCAAAATACCCAAATCGCATCATTTAATTTCGATTAAAAAAAAACTACTAGGCGTAGCCTCAAAGAAAATATTTTGTTTTGACGTGCATTGATGTAGAGTTGCATCAAATCTAAATTTACTGGCAAATATCATCTGGTTTTTTTTAATTCAGCTTTGAAGTTTTCCGAAAAGTTAAAAATAGACTGAACAATTAAGTTTACATGGCTATAATAAAAAAATTAAAAGAGATAGCGATCTTCGGATTTTATGAAAACTTCTCTAGTCTATCCCCATTCAAATGGTATACTAATCTTGTTTAAATAATAACAATAACTTCACAAATTCCTTAAATTAGTACATATTCAAATTTTGAATTTTGAACCTTTTTTTTTTACTTTACAATAAGTTCAAAGCATGTAAAAACTTCACAAAATATTTACTTTGAGGCTACGCCTAGTAGTTTTTTTTTAAATTGAAATTAAATGATGCGATTTTGGGTATTTTGGTGAAATTACTAAAAATTAATATAAAAGTAGCCGCCTGGCATTGAATGTGTTATGGGGGCTGAAAATATAGGAAAAGACCCATTCTATCCGCCAAATCATTTTGGCACACGATGCGCCAAACACCCTGTATATTGCAAGTTATTTTTACACGGATTGTTTTGTTATAACAATTTTTTTCTTGGCAATTTTAATGTAAAAGTAATTTTAATGAATGGCTAGGTTAATGGTGGGTCACTCTATGTCAGTTAATTGATGACGAAAACCAAAAAAACTATTCGTAGACCGTGACTGGCCTAACGGTGCTGTCTAGATGCAGTCAAGGTTTAAATCTAGCAAAAAATAAGTACCTATATTATCCTTAATTATTGTCAGTCTATTCAAAATTAACAGAAAAAGATATTTATTCACAAAAAGCTTTTGTTTTGTCATAAAAAGCGTAAACAAATATAAGACGTCTGAAAAGAAAATGGGCTTTTTTAACCACTTTTGGCAACTAGAGAACAGTTTTATGTAGGACATAAATAAGTCTCCAAAATCGTCGTCTTATTAGGTATAAAAAGATCTTTATTATATTGCGGTTACTCTTTCATTGCCTTATATTTTAGCTGTTTCAACGGTACTCTTAATTATGTCTAATACCTGTGAAATGGATTCGAAAAGTGCTCGGTAGCCGCTCTCGGGCTATCGATCAAAATGATTCTTTTGTTCGAATTTAAATTGCGGCACGGATAGCGGGGCTTTATAATCATCGGAATCTGACAAAAATAAAAAGATTTTCGCTTAATTGATTGATAGCAATGCAGTTGTTAATACGATCAACTGATTTTTGGGCCCAGGAGGAGGTTTACTCGTCTTACAGACCAAACATCAAATGGGATATTTGATTAGGATACGTTTCTTAGCTCTCAACTATGTATTCATAGTTACAGATCAAAAGCCTTAACATCGTTTCCACAAGAAAGTAGTACAGTACAGTTCCTGAAAATAGACATATGTAATTATGTTTTTACTCTCTTTTCAACTTACGATTCTCGGAGAAACCTTTCAACTTACTAATAAACAGAAGCTTGAATTACAGTTAACTTGCATTTGAAGTGTAATTTGTAATGAAATCCGCCTCCGTCGTCATACAAAACGTGACGTTAGGCTGATTGCCTCGGAAGTGCGCTGGTTAACAGGCGTTGTTGGGGATAATATGCACTTTCGCACTTGAGGCAGTGGTTACCTGTTATATCCGCAGGAAACCTCTTGTAAATTGAAAACAAGCTAGTTACTTAGCTCGTTTCACTTTTAGTATGAAATATGCACAAAATTATAAGCCTAAGGGTGTTACAGACCACACAAGAATTTCTCGTTTTGCTTTTAATATAAAATACAACTCACAAAACTTTTAAGCCTTAGAGTATTACTTAGTTCATAAATGCTTTTTAACAAACTGAGATTTAAAAGCAAATAGCAATGGCTGTGCTTCTGTTTTAGGTATATCCGTTGTTAGATATATATATACTTCATCATACAATTAATGACTCTACATTTAAATAATGATTTCTAAAATGTATGTAAAATACCATGGTTGGTTGATCCATATCCTAAAATAATGTACCTAACTAACTTTAATTTAATAATTTGCTTTCAAATCGATAAATAGATAAAAATACTCTTTGATTCATGTCATGGATGATAATTTTAAACAAAAAGGCACGTGGTTTTAATGGCAGTTCAAAATGAGCCTCATGCAAATGGGCATTAGTAGTAGGCGCATGTGTATTGATGAGCCTATTTATAGAGCAATTACAGCGAAGATCGCGTTGCATCCGAGCAGATCGCCGATTGTTCGCTTACAATGTGCGCGTGGGCAGCTCGTGGCGGAAAATTGACGGGAGATGATGTGAATGCTGATTGATGATAACATTGAGCTTAATTGCGGGTAGATAGGTATTAAGTCCATGTTAAGTTCATTGAAATTGAAACTGCTGTCCCAGATTTAAAGAGGCGTGCGTTTAAGAATTTTAATAATAAGAAAGTGCGTATTTCGTTCGTTACCTATTATTAAAAGTCAACCTTGTCGTGTTATAAGTCACACCTATGGGTGTGTGCCATTTGAGCAATATAATGCCAAAACCGGGATCGATGGCTTTTCCTTTTCAGGACATACATACATGTCTCTTTTTTCACTGTAAATTTTAACCTGCCATGTCATGTAAAAAACTTTAGGAAGATTCAATTCTCAATTTTGTGGGAATCAGATTAAAATTCAGCAATTTGGTTAACAGTTTAAAGGTACCAAACAGATTCAAGGATGCTCTACATAAAATCACAAAAAGGCGTGCAAAGTGTCGGTGATGTCTCGGATAACATGTCCGATCGCTCACTCTGGGACATCGACATAATACATTGTCATGTCATTACACTAATGTCAGGTTTACCATAGAAACAATGGCGGCGCACCCAACGCGTGACCAGCCGTTTCTAACGCAAACAGACGGGTTCAACCACCCTTGGGCGTTATTAATTAAAATATTAATATGTCTAATTGCCAGCTAATTATGTTTTGAGGTCTCTAAGTTTTAATCAAGTAATGAACTTTGCCTTACTTTTGCGCTACTTTGAGCACGAATACCTTTATGGTGCGTACACATTTATGATACAACTTCTTTAGATTAACTTACGTTAAAATAGTAAGACACGGGTATTAACACGACGTTTATTAATGAGTTACATTATGTACTCACGGCTTGACGTTTCGGCTGCGATGCTGCAGCCGTAGTCACAAGCAGACTTAACTTACGTTAGATGAAACTTATCAACTCCTATCTTAATTTGGTACAACAGATTTTGTTTTATTACCTTTGATTTTTATCTATTTGATGACTCTTTGATCTTCTTATTATAGCTAGTGAGTTAGCAAAGTTATTGTAAAAGCTCTTTGTGTCATTAAGTAAGTTGTAGAGTTAATGTTGCTTATACAATTAAAATTTTCACTGAGTCTTTGAACTTTGAATCCAACATGCTTCAAAGTTTAGGATCTCTATGCGTTTTAACTGTTTATTAACCTGCTTTCTCTCATGTTTACAAGTAATAATGTAGGATCACGATTTCACTTAAAATTTCCTGCCATCTCAGATGAAATTGATGTTTTGATTTGATGATTCTTCCATGCCTCATTATGAAGAACCATATCCCACCATACCATGAAATTGATTTGCTTAGTCATATCGAAAGCTAATAAAATAATAATACTTTGCATAAATAACACCTGACCTTTGTAAAGTTTATGTTTGGACAGCAAAAAGGACTCAATCTTTTTACATTATGTATCTGTCTATAGTTACTTTGCAATCAAAGACTACATGTAGAATGTAGATAGGTATCTATTGACGTCAGAAGATGGGTAAGTATCAATTTGGGATCAATGTTGGTCTCTTCATGTTTGCAAGATTGATAGCCTATTGGTCCGGATTATACTATACTTATAGTACCGATCATCATCAGACATAACATAGTTGTCTGTCTCTGTTGACTTAGGAATCTACTGAACCACTCAACCAAACTCCGGTAATTACGGCTCGAGGTTAAAAAAAAACCTACTACTACCTAAAGATTCAAGGGTGATTCAGTAGATTCAGTAAGCACAAACAGGTACGTAGCATAATCAATTTTGTCTTTAAAAGTATAAAATATAACGCTGACCAGGAAGACACTAAGGGGATGAGTACTAACAAGTGCTAGATCCGGTGAACCCTTTTAGGGTGAAACAGGGGTTCAACAAAGGACTTCCTTCCACTGGGTAGTAGGTAGGTAGTAATTATAGGCATATCGATAACACATAACACTCACGCTATATGAAGGGTGGACAGCCCGAACAATCAATGTTTATTAAAATGATTGTAGGTAAATGAATTTATGATTAAACTTTGTTGACTGATATTTGAAATCAATCGGAGTTAAAAGTATTTGTGATCAAGTAACCTGGCTTCAAGGCAGAACTCTTGTGTCTTATGTCTGATAAATAAATATTATAAGTAAATACTCGATGTTTTTCATAAGGAACAAAAAGTTTGAAAGATTTGGAAAGCTACGTTATGTGATGAGTCAAATTTTGTTCAGTTCATGACTAAGCAGCGACTCATGAATTCAGAAAATTTAACAAAAAGTAAAACTCTACGTTCCATATCAAATGTAATAGAAATGACTCAGAGCTTATTATATCCCGAAAATAAATACTCGTACGTATGAATAATACCACAAAAAGGCACGCTCCGGCCAACTCTAACGCGATTTAAGCATTTTGGGACTTTGTACTTATTTTATTAAACCTTTGAAAGCTCCAGTTTTGTCTGACATTGATTTATAAGCAGCAATGAATGGAATAGTCTGTATCTTAAATTCTTGCTTTTTTGTAGAGTCTCTTGTAATGGATTATGTTTTCTTAGTCTTAATATTTATTTAATTTTAATACTCTATTTTTCTCTGTCTAGTTAGTTAGGAACTCGTACGTAAAACACATTCCATTCAGCATTTCAAAAAGAAGATCCCGAAATTAGAAGTCATTCGTTCGTTCGTTTCAGCCGAAAGACGTCCACTGCTGGACAAAGGCCTCCCCCAAGGATTTCCACAAAGACCGGCCCTACGCCGCTCGCATCCAGGCACCTCCCGCGACCTTCACCAGATTGTCAGTCATTATAACTTAAAATTCTTTCTACAACGGCCACTATTAAACTTGTACCCAATTATAATAATTACCTAACTGGCTCACTGTAACTTGTGTAAGATTTATGTAAGGCTACCTTGCTCCAAGTCCAAGGCGCATTGCGCTGTGACTCACGTTTTGGCAAATTCAATGAACTTGCACTTCACGGTCTGCAAGCACGCGATAACCTGCCAAAAGCTTGCTAAAGACAAAACATCGCCCAGGAATCAATAGTGGTCTGTATCAAAACATGTCTGTACAGCCATAACGTACCAGAACAACCTAATTTGCGCTGAACATGAATTAGTATTAACATAAAAGAAAGTAAGTAAATACACCTATTACTTCTGTTTCCCTGAACAACTATAAACAACCCATCAAAAACTTTTTCGCTAATGAAAAACAAAACTCTAAGTCGATTCTTCTGGAAACCAGAAAATACGAGAAAAAGCTCGGAAAACTTAATTTGCTGAAGAAAATCAAAAGTCAAACAAGAGACGTTACTACATTATTCCTTATCGAACCGACATAACCCAATCTCTATCTACCACATACATTTATCTAACTAACATAACTATGTACCTACGTAACATCTATCAAAGAATAATCAAATCATCTCAAATATCATCCTATTCGAGTTTGATATTCCATCGTATTCCTAAGTGGGCAACATAATCCAGCCAAACAGACAGCTTTTAGCTGTGAGTCACCGGGAGTGGCGCTGACGCCATCCCTCCCCCCTCCCTCTGCCCTCCAGGACCCTCCCCAGGGCACCAGGACATGGGACAGGCATTGTTGGAACATGTTACGTTAATTACACACTACTTTCTCTGAGCTTTTTAATGTGGGAATTTGTTTTAAACAACTTTTAATTCGTTTATTTTCTAAGTTCGACCTTCATTGATTAATTAATGAGACGTGGCGGTATATAAGTACAAAGATAGGTCCTAAACCTACATAGACACACATGAGACTTGATAATAAAAGCGATGCGGCAACACCTAATTAATTTTATTGATTAACTACTTAATCAATAAAATTAATTAGGTAATGTATTAACACACTAGGTAGGTACACTGAAACTTTTCTAGCCATACTTGTCGAACTAATTCATCAAAGCTAAAGATACGTTGGGTTTTTTTATTAACAAAAAGAATATACTTATTCTTTAAATAGACCTCCAAGAATGTAATTAGCACTTTTGTCTCAACAACAATCAGGATTACAAAAGATAAATTAACTTCAATAGACTAAGTCCACAGACAACGCAGAATTCATCAATCATGCCCGAAACACAGTAGCACCAATTTTCTATCACCTATTATAACGCCCAAAAACTCTGGCCTCGTCTAACAAAGCCTGCATGCAGCGTCTTTGGCTTTTAACTTTTTTATATAAGTTTTTTACGTGTTGCCAGCCGAGCCATCAGATCGGTGGGGGTTCGACGACCCCGTCTATGCAATCATGTTGGACATTGGCACTCACAAATCTCTTCCTGAATGTTTCATTACCCGCCCGTAATGATACAGCAGGCAGTCGGCTATTTTCGTTTTTTCTTTTCAGTTATTTTGGCGTTTGAAGTGCAATTTTGGGTTCGTTACTGCTGTGCTAATGCAAGGAGGAGGAAATTGAAAATATTTTGAAAGCATTTCGTCCATAATTCGTCAAAAACTCAAAATATAACAAAAGCCTTAATAAAGTTAACGGGCAACTTAGAGAAGCAATTCATATTCATCACAGTCTGTCTTAAAGTTTTTCTTGCTCACGACAGATTTAGACTATATTTAAAGTAACTCTAGATTTTGCAGGGAGTCCAGGTGGTAATTCTAGCTGTTCCGTGTAGGATATCCGCGGAAACCACGCATGTGCCGCCGGCGCACACGGTTCATTTAATATGCTAGATTATGCGAAACGCTAACGGGAATTACTGACTAACTGAGGTTGCTTTATTATCACTAGGATCGATAAATTACGAGCAATAATGGTTGCTAACTTGCTACCAACCGGCCAATCTGCCTCAATCTGGAATGGATGTCCTGTGGCTGAAATGATGATGAATAATGATTGATTATACTCGCACTGAAACGTGTCTTTGAAGAACCTGAAGGATTTCTGATAAATCTGAATAAATTATTTCTACGACACACCACACAAAACTTTAATATGTGGTTGTTACCGGCATTAAATTTTTTGTTGTGGGTTTGTTCATTCATAACATATTCGCTACAGCCATTAAGCTTTTTCGCGAAGCTTCATTGATCACTTGAAAAATCGATACAAATTATACCTACTTACTTCGAAGTCGCACCGATGAATATTTTAAACAAAGACTAACTATAATACGAGTAACTTCATTCAACTAATTAGATCTAATTCTGTAATACAATCATTTTAACACTGATAACTTTTTAATAAAGGCACAACATATAAAACATATTGTTCATATTATGTTGTTTTTTTTTTTCAAAGTAATGTCTAAAAATAAGACGCTAAGGACGGTCTCACTAATTTCTAAAATTGTAATGTGATTATAATTATTACGATATTACGGAGTTAGATGACTGGCAGAATTATAATACTTCTTTGTAGTCGTCAGATGTCCCTCAATCTTTGAAGTGAACAAATTATGATGATCTTGTGAAAATCCAGGTGGTTTAGGAAAAAACTTGCACAAAGGCTCTTTAATCTTCAAAGGTTGACAGAATCTTGTGTGTATGAAATAATTATTTCAAATACAATGTTAACATAGTGGGACGTATCTAATGGGCCAAGATTCGAAATAATACAAAGGTTTTTTGTGATAAAGTAAGAAGTATTTGAAAAAATATTAATATTTTATTTTATTTACTAGCTGTGCCCGCGACTTCGTCCGCGTGGAATAATGACTTTGGGTAGGCACTTTTAATAATTTAGTCTAATTATTTTACAAATAGCTTTTGCCCGCGACTTCGTCCGTGGAGAATTCGAAAACGTTCTCATACGATTATATTGCAATGTTTTAACGTTATTATCTAAATGTTTAAATACTTTTAAAATATAAAAATCAGGTTAAATAAACATGAAAATATTTTTTTCTTATATTTTATGATTATCCTGCTTTCGCCTCCGAGATTTATTTTACCATGTAGTACCCCTGTACGACAAGCCAAACCGCACACAATATTCAGCGTAGTAGTAGTAAAAAACAAAAGAGCGGGCAACCCCACCCCTACCACGCTGTGGGCTCGGTGTCCGAGCGGTCTCATTCCTTTGTGCGCACGCGCAACGACCGCACGCAGTATAAGAANAAAATTTCTTCTTCAACTTCTAAAATAAGTAAATGAAAAATTTAAAAAAAACATAATGATGTACCTACATTACTATAAAAACTACCAACGAAAATTGTTTTGAACGAGATCTAGTAAGTAGTTTTTTTTAATACCTCGTAAATCGTAAAGCGTAATCTTTCATACAAATAACTTAAATTAAAAAAAAAAATTTCATAAATCAATGGTACGGAACCCTTTGTGCGTGAGTCCGACACGCACTTGGCCGGTTTTACAAAATAATTTAAATACTTAAGTTGTTATAGTTTGTACTTATTACTATCATATGATACCTTTATAATACTATGTACCTGTTTTGTCTAATACTTAGTTGATTACAGTAAGTAATCAAGAATTACTCATTGTTTTATTCCTAAAACCAACATCTACCAGCTGACAGAGGTAAAACCTAGCTTATACTAAATTCGAATGGTAAAAGCTCGAAAAAATCGTCGTATTTTCAGAAATACTTACATTTACCAACTCATGTCGGTAAATCCTAAGACTTACACTTAAATCTTAAGATTAACCGTAGTTCGAGCTTTTACAGTAACACATATAANTGAAAAATGTGACAACGCTCTTAAGGGACAAATACTCTCATTAAAGAGATCGCGCTGTTTTCACAGTTGCAATGTGAATCAACGTGCGAGTTATCTTCACATGATCGATAATTAAGTCATAGTTAACGAAAATTAAGTTCATGGTAGTGATTCGTATCGTAAGTAAGTACGGTGCAATGGTAGAGAGAGAAGAGAACCTTGTGTTTGTGTGCAAACCCGACTCGCACTTAACTCGTTTTTAGTAATAAAATAACATTTGTAGTGTCACTTACTGTCACACTATTAACTTGAGCAGAAAAGTGGCTGCACCTTGCAATTCCACTTTCATCTTTAACCTAAACTTTAAGGCTGAGTTGCACCACCCAAATTTGACCGTAACTATGACGATAACCGGTCTTTTTTGTATGGAGTTTGACAGATATTTGACGTTTATCTCAGTTAAAGTAAGATGGTGCAACCCAGCCTAAGTGGTAAATACATTTAGAAGAAAATAGTTTTATTCCATTACTTACACAATCAGTGGAAAGGCTTAATTGCTGTTATTTATTATCGTTTATCGAACTATTTACTGTTATTTCTATTTATGCATTGTGAAATTTAAATTTTCACTGCGTTCTCTATCGTAATAAGTTGTTATTATTAGTGATTAACAATACTGTCGTTAGTTTCTGAGTTATTTAATTTAATTGAAGACTAAAGTAAAGTTAAATATTATTAATCACGTAGATGTTTATACTTCAACGGGTTACTTTATTACAAAGCATGATTGGAGTAGTTAACCGAGTATTTAATAGCTGTAGTTAGCAAGTCATGTTTACTTAATGGAAGGAAACGGGATAAGGAAGGAAGATACGATTAACTACATTGACTATTCTAACAAACTACACCTTCAAGTAAACTTAAAAGAACTGATTACTAGTGATTTGCGCTACTACTTTTAAATGCAAAATAAACAATTGACCTTTTTTGTCTAGATAGTCATGTATAATTAAAGAGTAAATTCCCTGATTTCTATCGTAGGTTCGACTGGTTTTATCATACGAAATTATTTTCCTTTAATGAATGTCTTTTTTCATATGTCAGTGGCCATCCTTTCTGTCAATCCGCCATCATAATTTTTTAAATGCATTAGATGAAATTGATTTACCTATCCACCAGCTGAAGTTTTCCTTCAAAATCAAAACACGGCTTTTGACGAACAACAGCAAAAGTCGTTATGCTCCTCGTACGTAAGAAACTCGTAAAAACCCTTTTTTTTGCTAGAGGCTAACATGTCCCTATAAACCTTTTTCCATCTTACTACTTCAGGTTCAAGTAGTGAGAAATGTTCTACCATCACCTTCCGATTGAGTGGGGTTACCGGTTGACATGCCCAAAGCTATAATAGTTACTACTAATCTAGCTTCAGTTGCACCTGTAACCGGTGTTTTTGTATGAGTTTGACAGACTATTGACGTTTGTTAAAGTTAAAGTAAGATGGTGCAACCCAGCGTTAGTGTTGTTTATAGATATCGCATATTATACAGTCTTCTTTAAACATCGTCGGACTGTATTTTTGTAAAATAGCAAAAGCATTTCAGTGTCAAGATTAATGTGCCCGCGTCCGTACCATTATACTTAATTAATAATCATTAAGATTGGATTAAGGGTTGCCAAGGGAAATATAGACGCAATTGGCATTTACGGAAACGACACGCGCAAGTAGTAATAATTATAAATAATTCATGTAACTAATTACATCAGTTCATTATCTTTTTGTCATAATAAGATGAGGAGACTAATAATATCGTATCGTTCATTTATTAAAGAAACAGGAAAGTAGGATTGCATTATTATTACGCAAAAACACGTCTGTAAGTTTTCGACTTTATTTATTGGAAAAGATATACAATAATTTATACCGTTAATTTTGCAACATTAAATAGAAATCATGGACGAGTGACGTTGATAGATTAATAAATTACTAATTTGATATGAAACTGACAAACGACGGAAAGCAAAAGAAAGCATTAACTTTTTATTTCACGTTCGACGAAACCTTTTACAAATAACCGGTAAATTGGTCAAATAAATCAATTCGTTAAGTTCCGGTTTTTAACGTGAAACGAAAACGGCGAGATTTGATTTTAACGTCAGTTCAAGAAACGTTAAATTAGGATTGGTAGAAATTAATTTTGCACATAATTTGTTTCGCCTACGAATTAAGATTCGAATCGAATGGTTCCAAAATGAAGTTATGCAGAAAGAAAGGACCATTGTGAGTATTTTGAAGGAAAGGTAAATAGGTCGGTATTGGGGAGGAATAAAACAAGGATAGGGGATAGGGTTAGTGATGTCTTTAATACAGTAGGAGGAAGGAGAAGGAGGATCTGCTTCTCGTGTTCAGTTCACGGCGATGTTCTTTTGTTTATTTTCGACGTTGTCGTTTGGTTTAATGGATCTGAAATTAATCAGAATTTATCAGCAGTTATCATTTGGATTACAAGGGTGGTAGATAAACCGTCTTAAAAAACGAGTTCCATATCAAAAATCGCATGAAACTTTCGCTCTAGGTGCTCGGGACGAGACATTTTTAAGCATAGGAAGAAACTCTACGACATCGTACCTACCTACTCGTATCATACGAGCTACTAGCTAGGTCTTTTGATTGTCTACCTCATAATCGTATGACATTACCCTGAGCCTGAACAGGTGCTACTAACATGTAAACAATAACCTAATACCTATAATAACCAATTTTGTTTACATTAAGGTTGGTTGACAAACATAACATAATCCTCAACAGTGTTGACAAGATAACAGACACTGCGTATTACAAACTTACTTAACTGCTTACAATATTAACTTATTCACAACTTCAGTTCTTAATCGTAAGCAAGAGTTACCTATCTCAAAACAGGTTATTCAACGTGATTTATACCACAACACGGAGACCGTCGCCTTAGAAACGGCGATAATAGGACTCTCGCGAATGTAAACATTATGACTAGGTTTCTAAAGATCTTACTAACCTTCTATGGCCACGACGTGGTCTCGGATCTGCTGGGCCAGCAGCGGGTCTGGCACCAACTCCACCAAGTCGTACAGAGCGTATATCGAAGGATGCACGCTCTCAAACCGCTGGATCTCCTGCCGTATCGACAGGGATGTGTTCAAACAAGCCTGGGTATGTTGACGACTGCACATAGCGGATCTGTAGCCCAGCATTTGGCCAGGGGAACCCAATTAGCACACCACAACACTACACAGAAAGATGCATTCTCATTTCAACGCCGCGCGTTTTATCGCACGCAGCGCGTCCTAAAACATCTCAAAAAACTCAAAACACACACGTATGTTGACTCGAACGTGATATACACAATGTCACACAAGATATACACTGATCACGATTGTTTAGTTGGCTACAATTGCAACGTAAATAAAGTAAACAACCAATGAACGCGAGACGCTCTACCGACAGCATGAGTTGACCACCCCGGTGGCAGCCATTACCAAACTGTGGCGCTGTGACGTTTCGCTCGCGTCCAAGCATGTGCTGTCAAAATCCCCCTGCGCCCGACGTCAGCGCCATCTAGAAAAACTTTACATAACTGTTTTCCTCCTATTTAGCAATGCTTTCAGAAGTTCCAATAGTAATTGATAGATGTCGCTTTCTCGCAGTATGGTAAATATTTCAACAAAATGTAATTTTAATTAAAATAATAAAATATTATTATAATAAGTACGAAAACATTTTTCAATAAATTCAACAAAAATGTAACCTTCACTTGACGTTGTAGGTATTACCAGTATTAATGTTGATTTAAAGGTTGTATGTAAGGCTGAAGTTTTTTGTTTCGACAATGAGTTGTTGGTGGTCATCATCATTATTTCTCTCATTCATTAAATATTATTATGTCCAAATACAAAATTAGTGAATTTTCCGAACCATTTTAAATCTAAGTACCTACATATTTTGAGTGGCAGTTAGAACTACTTCACGTAAGACTTTATGGTAAGTAGGAAGTTTTTCAACACAAGCTGGGATTTAAAAAAAATTGAGTCTCATAATGTAGGCAAGTAATAATATTATAAATATAAGGTAAAGTCTGTTTTTAGAGTTCTTAAAACGACGGGGAAACAAAGAGAACAACGATTCCTTGTTGACAATTTCAGTTGCTAATGAAGTTAGCTCATTAACATTCTAATTAGCCACCGTAGAGCCTACTTTTTGTTATTATTTCTATGACAAACGAATATTTGTCAATTAAACTAAGCGAGAACTACAAACTACTAGCCTACCTTGAAGTAAAGTTAGTTATTTTTAGCTCTTTGTGTTTTTAATTGACATTACGGTAAGGTCACGTTGTTTCGGGAAAAATACCGTATCCTTCTAGACTGTTCTGGGTTTGTGTCAATCAAATGAAATCAAAAATATTTTTATAATTTTGACCAGTATTTTGGCACTCATTGGCACTTAAAGAACGTCAAAAATAATTTTAAAAAGATAGCCATTATGGGGCACTTTACAATGTCTCCATAACTTTTGTTTTTGACATTCATCTGTTATTCTTTTGCTTCGTTAAGCCATATTTTACTTTTCACAGGCAAGGTCTTCTAATTACTTTGTCTTCACATAAAAATGTTACCCACCCGAGATTCAAACCCCCGGGCATACAAACTCACCAAAGGACTTCGTATGTGATTCCCTTAGCCGAACGTTTGCTTAGGACAAGTACTTTGGGTGTTTCCAGTGAAACACACCCAGGAATAATTATCTTAGGACGCGAGCAGTGCCTTTGAAATGGCGCCTAAACACACGCCCAGCCCGAATTGAAATACCTTGTGAACTGTACTTGTAGAGTTAGCAAAACAGAATCAAAATGTTGAACTGATAGACGTATGTCCGTTTTCACCATCAATCCCTAATTTTTAAGTGACACCTATGAAAATTAAATTCTTGTTATGTGTTACCATAAAGGTCACTTAAAAATTAGGGATTGATGGTGAAAACGGGCACTAGTCTACCAATCTAAATTACAGTAGAGGCTATTTTGTGTCCCTCTTATAGGCATCTAGGCCCAGACCTTTGGGTCGAAATCAACTCGAATTGAACTACGGTTCACAATCTTTTCCCTTACATACCTACAAGATCAATTTGTTTTGGGCTACGCTCTTTTAATTTTCATTAACGTATACGCACTGAAATGCGTATAATAGTTGACGGTTCTGCAACATATTATTGTATACATAATCAAAATTAAATAATTGTCTTTAAATCGTGATTTAGATTTAATTAAAAAACTTTTTTCCTCAACACGTGTCACATTAAGATCGAGATCAAAAGCTCATGGAAAAAATGCTGAAAATTACTTTGCAAACTGGTGATTTAAACCACAAATTCTCCATTAAAATTAAATTGTTTTGCTGACCATCCTTTTAAGTCCAACGTGGCAAAATGTTAATGGAATTTGACGCTGAGGGCAGTACTCTGGCTTAAACATACGAAACTCATTCTCATTATGAGAAAGGGTCAGTTGTTTTCAGCCAGCGGTATGTAAGTATTAAAATGTTTATTAAAATAAAGTAAGATTAGTTACTCGTATGAGATTTTTGCTTTATTTGACTTACCTACTTGATGTGGGAAAATTTCTTATGACATAAATATGGGAAAACACAAAATACGCATTTCCTATGGGTTCTGTTATTTGTTTGAAACCTCCGATTTCCTTTAAAGTCCTTTAGAGGGCCTTAAATTCAATTTTCATTATACAGGGTGTTAGGTAAANTCTTAGCGTGATGATAAATAGCCTAAAGCCTTCAGGAACTAACGGGCTATCCAACACAAAAAGAATTTTTCAAATCAGTCTAGTAGTTCCTGAGATTAGCGCGTTCAACCAAACAAACAAACAAACTTTAACAAATAAACAAATAAATTGCCTCCTATCACATAAAAAAAAAAAAAAACAAACAAACAAACAAACAAACAAACAAACTCCTCAGCTTTATAATATTAGTATAGATAAAGGAAATATTAATCGTAAGTGGAAAGAAATCCATAAAGCGCACTTCCTAATTTAATTTTCTTCCGGAGTCCGGGCTAACTCAACGTTATATAAATAGTACAAACTCGGCCTAGTTTTGATGGTATCTTAATACCATCTGAAGGTATATTCTACAAGTAAAAGATGTCACGCTCCATCGGCTTTAATGGCATCCGAATTCCTTCTGTAGCATCCATTGTCTTCCGCCTCCCATGCGTAACAATTGCTACCATTTATCTTGCCATCATCTACCTTTGGGTAATCTTAATTGGACAAGATTACTCCAGTAAACTTTACCAAACTGGGGCCAGTGGTTGTCAAATGGATCCCAAACCAAAAGCTTATGTAGAGTCGTTGTAAGAATTTGCTAAATTGTTGATCCAAATAATAAACTTAAAAAAAAAAGGTTACGTGTAGGTAAGTTTTCTAACATTGAACATGATTTATTTCAATCTCAAAACTTAATAACAAAAACTAAAGTTTTTTCGGGCCTGAAACTTACGTAACCGAACATTAATTAACCAATAAGTGGTCAGTAGATTCATTTGAAAATCAGATCACATAATATGTAACTCATATAAATACGAGTATGTCGCATTGAGACCCGTGTTTCTCTACTTTAGTACACAATGTGTACTACACATAGACCAAGTAGGATAAATGGGCTACATTTCCTAAAAGTCAATCGTGGGTGTATTGACACAAATAAGGATGGCTAATCAAACGCCTCCAATTGGTTATTTCGAATTTATGGCTCCAATTTGCTTGTGTTCTTCAATGTTTTTAGAGTTTTATAGGCAATCATGGCGCGTCGTGGGCGAAACGAGGTTTTTAATGAAAATTATACGATTACCGGCGAGCTTATTAGTTTATTGTAGCGATTTGTTGTGGTATACATATGATTCACTGGAATTATTGCGGTTTGTTTATTACTTAATTAGATAACCACCTACATTATTGTTATGCTTCAAGCAATCTTAGAACGCCCATGGATAGTCTTATGTAGGTACCTACTTTTTCATGTAGAGTTTCTATATAACTAAGTGCTGTTGGCCTGAAATGTATCATTTATTTTCTTCACCCGAGAAAGGCATATACCCGTAGGTCGTAGGTAACATCAGTTTTCAATATAATGTTTTTCAAGTTAAAAAATCGCGACTTTAAACCACAGCATTATTTGAAGTTGTGTTGAATATGAAAGTCATTCCACTCCATGCTCTACGCTCTACCATTATTACCATGAATAACATGGATACCGTATAATAGCATTTCAAATTACAACCACGGTTATTGCCTATCAGCTATCAAGCTAACTTCAAAAATCATGAAAAACCCATGCTGTTATCAACCGTGATTGATGAGGTAAAGCCAGCATTGGAACCACCCCGTGCCTGCCACCACAACGTTCCGATTAGAAAACTATTACTGCTGGAACTCTATGACTTTACAAAAGGTTGCTAACATGTAAAGGTACGCCGAACGCCATGACAAGCCGAATGCAAGGTAGTCCAAAGATTAATGATCTGTAAACTGTTAATTAAAGGCGACTAAAATACTCGTAGTTTTTGTTAAATTTTAGCGAAGTCACAGCGAGACCATTGTACTGTTTACGCGCTATGTTGTGAAGTTTTGGTACAACTTTTGAATAGATTTTAAAATTCAACGGAAAGCTAAGACCAATTAAATGTTTAGTTAACAAAAAATGGTTTGATTGTCATTTGTTTCGTTTTCCTAGAGTCGGTTTGCCAAATAATTTTAATCTGTAGAATAAAAAATACGTGTTGGTATTTTATTACAGGGTCAGTCATCATCATTTTACGCATTTAATAAATAAGTAACAGTTACTTATCTGGTCATTGATAAATATGCATTGAGACCTAATACCAACACCAATTAGCGTCTGTAGGACCAATTTCAGTTATGTAGTGTACCTAATACGAACTTTTGTTTGCGCAGACACATTCAATATTTGTCCCCCAGCCTTACCCCATCTAGCTTCCATTCTAAGGACATAAACCGCATTGATCCAGCTCATGTATGTTTTATTAACGGAGGGGACTTTTCACTGCAAGGAAAATTGATTTCGTGACAGAGACCGTTTTTTATTGGATTTGTAAGTTGGATTCTAGTCGTTTGGTTTTTTTCACGACTGCTGAAGGATTATATTATTGATGTTCAGAAAATCTTATATGATTGTGAATTACTCGTATTTGCAAATTGTGGTTGAAGTTCGCTGGATGACAGTTCTGTATACCTAAGTATTCTATAGGTACTATAGCATCGCCGGTCCCCCAAAGCTGAAACTATTAGCTAGTATTTCTAAGTTCGTTTCAGCCAAATGATGTCCACTGCTGGATTTCTAAGTAGTTCACCACTAAAACCTGATATATTTTAGAAATAGAGCCTATTTATCAAGACTTCGTAATCATCATGAACAATTCAAACCTAGGACTGTCAATAATTGTTGGACTCTATAACCGCTAGATCACGGAGACGTCACGCATGGTGTGGCCACAGCCTTAGCGGAGCACAAGACTTAGTGCTATAAATAAATTACACACAAGGTACAATAAATGTGATACATTCGCTCCGCACGATTAACCGCACGTTCGAAATGAAAGCCATTGACTCACGGTAATAAATCGGTAAAACTCCTGAAAGACCTGAACGAAATGCGATGCGACTTGTAACGTATTTAATTAGGATTAAGAGCTTAAACAAGATTTTATACAGGCAGATAAGAGATGAGATCGTCCGACGACCTCATAAAGGTAGCAGGAATGCGCTGGATGCAGGCCGGTACCAATCGGGCGATATGGAAATCATTGGGGGAGGTCTACGTTCAGCAGTAAAATGATGATAATGATGATGATGAGATAGGAGATGAGCATAACATATTTTAAACGACATGAAGTGTTTTTGATTTTTCGAATAACTTTATAAAATGTTCAATCACATGTTAAGATGATATTCATGTAGAGTCGTTTATTTAATTAATAACGGTTAACCACTCCAATCCTCATACCGAGTTTTTTGTCGGCTTATGACAATGGAAACAAACTCTCAATATTGAGAACGCCCTTTGTACCAAATAAATGGGCCTAAAATCTTGTTCCTCATCTCAGAGTTAGGGCGTAACTTGAGAAGTAATGAGCTGTCCTACATTATATTACCTTATTAAGTCTTACGTATCAAAGAGGTTATTGTGCGCCCACGTGGTTTTATGATCAGTAAGATTGGACCATTAATAAGCAATAACTTTTCTCATCAAACGTTTCATCATTCTTTCTTTATTGCCAAATCGTGAGACTAAACTTAGTTCTTAATAACTCGTAAGCTTCAATACCTTTCTAAACTTAAACTACTACCTTTACCTGTTTCTGATTTACTACCTAACCGTAACTTCGCCCTATTGTTGTTCTTATCGACTACTCCATTCATCATTGGTACAAACTTACAAACAAACAGAGACTTAATGAGTAGGGCAACGGCCCTCGGATCACGCCTCCTGCCCCAATTTTCATTATTGTGCCAAAAATAGTCACGCACGTCTTCTTGCGTGTGGAGCAAGTTTAGTGGACAAGCGACTTTAACATTACAAAAATACTTCGCTTGTCTTAATTTAATTTTAATTATATTCAGACGCATGCAACTATAATAGAGGTACGAGGTTTATGTCAAAACCCTCATCGGAGGTCAACGGTTTAGTTAATACTGCGTGCTATGTTAATTACGAGTAGGTAAGTATTTCAAGTGTTCTTGAAGAAAACCTAAAAATTAATGAGCTTAATATTACACAGTTTGCTTCAAAATAATCCCATTCATAGAAAAACTCGCTATGGAGTCTAATTTATGCCAACGCCTTATCAAATTATCAAGTCAAAACGACAAAGAAAATGTTTGAAAGGGAAAGACGTTGAACCAAATACATACGTTTATAATAATGATAGATTTCCACAAAAGAAAGCAACCCTTAGTACCGGATATTACTAGGGCTTTCATGGTATTAAAGGCGATTGTCAGTTCGAATAGACAAGTATTCGAGCCATACAATGTAGAGCCAAGCCGTGTCATGAAATCATTCAGAGAGTTTGAAGGTACATTGTTCCAAACCAACTGAGTCTAGAGTCTAGATGTGTCTTTGTTACTTTACAAATAAGTATTTTATTAGCGTGGTCCAATATTCTAATTAAGATGAAGAGTTATGCATATGAAAGAACTTAGCGAATTATCAACGGAGACATCTTAGCTACACTTTGCGATTGTGCAGGGCAAAGGCACGGTTAACTACATTGCAAATGTTTTCTTCACTTCATCCTCTACCTTATTATTCCGTTCATCACGTCACTTAGTGCACACCAATGGTGACCGAGTTTCTTGCGCTGCTTCTTCTCAGCACTGGCCCATGCCCGAAGTAGTGTTAGGGTTAAAGCAACACCACAGAATATACACTGGGACATGTCAGAACCCTATTTGCAGATAAATGACTTAAGACTTAATTTCTTAAATCTTTTTCTTAAAGGTTTTAAACCTTTGTTTGTCACCTGTCATCCGCTTTGCAATGGAGGGAAGTCGAACCTTAATTTCGAACTCCTCCTATGTTCTTCTGATTAATTTCGTTGCGGGTCCAATGACAGTTTAACTTTCCCCCGGGACAAACTTGACCTTCATTGGTTGGGTTTTTTGTGGCGGTCAAGCTGTAGATCCTGGCTACACAGGAGTTGCAGTGGTGGGAACGAGAGGTGGGAATAGTCCCGTTTAAGACTTAATTTGTGTCTATCTTAGGCAAGCTGAACGACCACCTTAACAACAAAACTGTCTTTCCAGAGGGAATGCATCTCCGTCCACATCGGCCAAGCCGGCGTTCAGATCGGCAATGCCTGCTGGGAGCTGTACTGCCTGGAGCACGGCATCCAGCCCGATGGACAGATGCCCTCGGACAAGACCCTGGGCGGAGGAGACGACTCATTCAACACCTTCTTCAGCGAAACCGGAGCTGGGAAACACGTGCCAAGAGCCGTGTTTGTTGACTTGGAACCTACTGTTGTTGGTATGTTGTCATAGTAATAATATGACGGAGGAATGTATTTACCTACCCTACAGAACAGACAATGATGGTAGTTAGTTACAAAATTTACTTTTCAGTTAAGTGAAGTATTGAACTTTTGATTGAACGATAGCAGACGACTATAGCAGCTTCAAAATGTGCACCAAGCTATTAATGAGGAAGGGATAGTCAGAGTTTAGATTGTTGCTCTTATACCACACAAAACTGGCCCATTCATTGTTCCGAAGCAGGGTTAATACTGGGACGTTGAAAAGTGTTTTTTAAAAGCCTACTTGCAAAAATAAAATGAGTTTTTGTAAGAATGCACATTGTGAATCTGTTTGTGGACCAAATTAATAAATAAAAAATAATAAAGGAAAGAAATACACACAAAAGAGACGGCTAAATTTGATATAAAGTTTAAGATCCAATGGCAACGATTACTATTTCATGAGGAATATTGACGATATTAATTCCGATACCTACAAGTGCTATAATAAACCCACGGTTAGATTAACTCTTCGAATCACGGTTAAAACGAACACTGGTTCGTTTTAGTCTGCCGGTTGTTGAACTCGGAACAACCTGTCATTACGGCCAACACTCCGAAACATATTACATTCTACCGAATATGTAGTTACATGGTTAGGGCTGTACCACATCCAAAAATTTGATTAATAGCCAATAATCCTAAAATCTCGACAGACATAATATTGGTTGGAAATGTTTAAATTCTAAATTCAGCATTCACTCTAACGCTTCACTGGTATTAAAGTAAAATAAAACATTAACAATTTTAATTTTAAAAAGTTGGTTAATAAAAATCTAGAAATCATTGGGGGA
This sequence comes from Ostrinia furnacalis, assembly GCF_004193835.3. Lineage (NCBI taxonomy): Eukaryota > Metazoa > Arthropoda > Insecta > Lepidoptera > Crambidae > Ostrinia > Ostrinia furnacalis. Next base: position 208,925 of record NW_021133043.1, read on the forward strand.
GGAACAGTGGAAAGTCCTGTGGTTGAAATGAAAATGATGTGGTTCTTTACAAAAGTGCTAACGTCAAACAAATGTTTACATACAAAGTAGATAGAGTATTCCCGTAAACTCTACAGAAACAACTTTAAATGTAACACGTCTACATAGCTAAGTAGGTACCTACATACGAGTACTACAATTATAATTTAGTGTGGTCATAACTTTACATGTTGTCGAGTTTACCGAACATTGGTTCAAGCTATTAGATGGACTGCCGATCTTGATTGTCGTGTCGATGTGCCGAGTGGCTAATGGAGAATGTAGCTTATGTTTCACTAGTTGTAGGCAGCATTATTAGATCGTATCATAACAAAATTACCCACAAGTTCTGTAACACGAATTGTTTTTCGTACAAAAACAATCGAAATTAACGAAAAATGCCTACTAATTAAACATCCATAAGGTCACCTGGGGCGAAAGGTACTATGAGGCTACAATGACTAATTGTTTTTATTCATAATCTGATGGATTTTAAACAAAGTGTCATCTGTCGCAGCATAGTGCAATCATTGCTTTTGCAGATGGTAATATTTGCTACTCATTTTATTTTGGAAATTTCATCAGATCTTTATGTATTTAAAGCAGATGACTCAAATGAAGTCAAATGATGCAGTAATTTTAAACCTGGCTACTGTTATAGAAGGTATAATCATATTAATCATCTTTATTTTTATTGCTACGTCTTGAAGTAATACAGTTCTTGGAAAGGCTAAAACAAATCAAGGCACACCAGAGACCGCGGCGAGTTCACGATTCGTTGAAATTCATTTTGCCCAGATGTGTGCATTTGTGCGCTTAGTTTGCAGTTTTAAGAAATGCATGTTTTGTAATCGTCAGAAACGGCAACATTTTACTTAATTTTAGTTGAGAAGAGATTTGATGTTTAGAATTATTTATTGTAGAAACTTGTTTATTAACTCTACTACAATAGGTACGAATGTGTCCAATACCTTATTTATTTAATAATGGAGTTACGAAGAATACTGAGCAGAATAATGCCATTTTGGTGCATTACCTTACTGTTTGGTTTTATTATATCTATTTGTTATTTTATTTTGTACTTGCATCGAATAAATACTTTTCTTTCTTTCTTTCTTTCTAAACAAGATACTCAAAGCAAAGTAGGTATTTTCTTTTGCATCAGTTTGTAGGTACAAACAATAATTTCATCCTATGACAAATTCAAACAAGCAGCGCTGACAACTGCCTAGGAATTCATTACTCATCGCAGATGGCCAGAAAAAAATGCTGTGACTAAGTAATGAAGCTCGTTCCAGCTGTGATTGGCCGACTTTAGCAACACTAGTGTAGTAGACACTACTCAGTGTTGCAAGTAACATCTAAATCTGCATATGGCAACACTCCCGTCACGCTCGGCCACCCATCCCGCTACCGCCGATGTGAACGTAGCCTTGATAGTCAATACGTGATACTAGATCCTATCCCGGATTCTCTTTTTTATTAGATACGAATACGATACCGACCAGCTAATAAAATTTTCCTATAGTTTTTCTTTATCATTACATAATGTAGAGATAGAAGAAATCTAGTATCTGACTAGGTACCTACTAATTGATTTCTGGATAATCAAGTTCTCCAAAATTAGCAGGGCATGGAACCAGTAAATCATAAGGTATCTTTGAAATTAAATAAGTATATTCCTTGATTTTAGTTAAGAATGTTTATCCTTTTAGAATTTTTGCTAAGCACAATTTTCATTAGGTAGCTTTCCAAACCCTTTGTTATTATATTTGTTCTTTTTATAGGTTTTAATTTAATGCGACATGTAAGCGATATTTCTATAATAATTAATTCCATGCAAATGACTGATTTCCTATTCACCATGAAACGGTTTAGCAAAGCATGACGTACGAGTATGAAAAATATGTTTTTACTGTAGGTAATGAAAAAGTTGAAAAGTGGATATCTACACACCCGTTTTGCGGGAATAAAAAGTGGTAATTTTAATTATAATCTGACATATCCGCAATAACGTATCATATTAAATCTAAATAATACACACTGGCAATGCATGAATAAAATAAAATATAATATCTTTTTACGTTGTGAATCGTGATTCTTTAGCGAACTTAAGCAATATGATTATGGTTGGAACACGCTATAAGAAAGTTCATTTAAATCTTTGCAATTTTACAACCTTTTAAATATGCTGATAATAAAATGAAATAAATTCACGCTTGTCCTTTTAAGATTTCTTACACCAGAAAAAACCAATACGTTTTTGAAATAACACTACTTAACTGCTAAAAGAATTTAGTGCTAAAAGCTTTCTTCCTTCAAATTGATACCATCACTCTTTGTGTTCGTGATTCCGCGGACTGCGAAAAGCTTTGGATATTGGATTTTACGTAAACCGTATTAAGGTTTCACTTAAGTAAATAAACGATTGTTGGACTTGAAACTCCGTTTATGAAGCGTTTACAAAGCTTCCTGTGGTAGGGTATTCGTTAAGGTTACCGGGATGTCACAGAACTTTAGTGTGAAAAGCTTTTTATTTTTGGGGCAAATGGGTTTTTATTGCCTTTTATATCAATAGGTACTCGTTTCATTCCTACCAACAATAAAATCTGTTTCTGTTGTAGTCGAGCTAAGTACAACATCAGCATCAGCAGTCAGTCAAAAAATAAAACGGATTTTGAACTCTACTTCTTCAATATAGGGTTGATGTTGTGGAATCAATCAATCAACATCAACACTACGCTGCCTAACATTTCAAATATGAGGGTCACTTTAGTTCGAAATCGTCTAAAACTGTTTTTGCGACGACACTACCGGCCGTATTCACAAAGCAGCAAATCGAACGCACAGCGTTGAATAGAGCTCTGTGATTGGTTCGTGTATCCCTGTGCGTCCACGCGCACTGTGAGATCTCATAGTAATGTTTGTGAATAAAAATACGAGTGTATTTACAAGGAGGACCGAAAAACAAAGAGTGGAAACCTTCTTTTCTTGTCTCAAACTCGACCAAAAAGATATTTATGTAGCCCTGTCACTCACAGCATTCGTTATTATCTTAAAACCTTGGAATCCCGCCGCTTCAATTGCCTCAAGTGCGCGGGCGCATCTGCCGGACACTCGCGCTATCTCGATGCTTCATTGCTTTCTTCGCCTTACGCAATACGGCTAATTGCATATTTAAGATAGAAGTAACGAGAATATTGAACTGACTTCAACAGCAAAATGCACAAATCATGAAATAAGGATTTCAGAAATAGAAATGTGTTGTGTTGAAATAAAACAAAAGAATAAAGACTAAAGATACTTACGTGGATTTATCTGCGATCCAGCTCCATTGCGGTCCAACTCCAGAACACTCACTTTAACATCACATCACTTTCACTGTTAAAATACAACACACAATATCAATAACTACGTCTTGTTTCCGCGACTTCACATAATAGTAGTCTTTGGACTTCACCATAATAAATGGCGCAGCAAGAGAAAAAGTGACTAAAATGCGGGTAGAGCAAAAAATAATGTCATCTCGTTTTCGAACATTACCGTCACGCGTGCTTCATTGTCACAAAATAGAGGTGGTTTATCCAAACGGTAATGTAGGTAGACCTTGGGTTTTGTGCCTTGGGTGACCTAATAATACGAGATAATTTCAATAATTTTTAATTTATCTGCTAATATTTCATTGAGGTATTGATTAGGTGGTTAAGTGCCCGTAGGAGCCTAATCAATTTTGAAGTTTCCGTTATTTTTTTAAACAATCGATGTACCTAAGCGACTTCTTGGTTCACAATTTCACATCTGAACTAAATGTTTTTCAATTCTCACCTTCTTAATACCACCTTTTGCCCACAGACGAGGTCCGAACCGGCACGTACCGGCAGCTGTTTCACCCAGAACAGCTTATCACTGGCAAGGAGGACGCGGCCAATAACTATGCGCGCGGCCACTACACCATCGGCAAGGAGATCGTGGACGTCGTGCTGGACCGCATCAGGAAGCTGGCCGACCAGTGCACCGGCCTGCAGGTACGAGATGTGTTCTGTGAGATCCCGTGCCGCCAGTGTTCCGCCCGGAACAACTTGTCATTGGCAAGGAGGACGCGGCCACTACACCATCGGCAAGGAGATCGTGGACGTCGTGCTGGACCGGATCAGGAAGAAGGCCGACCAGTGCACCGGCCTGCAGGTACTGAGATGTGTTCTGTGAGACCGCCCCGTGCCGCCAGTGTTCCGCCCGGAACAGCTTATCACTGGCAAGGAGGACGCGGCCAACAACTACGCTCGCGGGCACTACACCATCGGCAAGGAGATCGTGGATGTCGTGCTGGACCGCATCAGGAAGCTGGCCGACCAGTGCACCGGCCTGCAGGTACGAGATGTGTTCTGTGAGACCCCGTGCCGCCAGTGTTCCGCCCGGAACAGCTTGTCATTGGCAAGGAGGACGCGGCCACTACACCATCGGCAAGGAGATCGTGGACGTCGTGCTGGACCGGATCAGGAAGCTGGCCGACCAGTGCACCGGCCTTCAGGTTCGTTTCAGCCAAATGACGTCGACTGCTAGACAAATGTCTCCCGCAAAGATTTCCACAAAGACCGGTCCTGCGCTGCCCGCATCCAAATGCAGGCTGCGTTTCCACCAGAGATATGCGAGGATGCGTAGCGAGGGATGTGTTTGTAAAGAACCAATAGAATCACTTCATTTACCGAGTCGAGGTGAAAGCTCTGGTAGAAACACAGCGTAACGAATTGGAATCCCGTTCGAGAATCGGCTCCAGGCCTTGACATCTCGCATAATCTGTTACCTATTAATTATTCTTCTTCATCCAGGGCTTCCTGGTGTTCCACTCGTTCGGAGGCGGCACCGGCTCCGGCTTCACGTCGCTGCTGATGGAGCGCCTGTCCGTGGACTACGGCAAGAAGTCAAAGCTCGAGTTCTCCATCTACCCCGCACCACAGGTAATAAATCGACGACTATTCTTCAAATCTAAGTTCAAATCATGGCAGTGTTGATTAAGTGTCTGACTTAGCCCGTAAAAAATGGTTTTTCATAAGTACCACATTCATTTCTACAGATAAATATACATAGATCGATTCACCCACGAAGACGCGCCCCACCATTCTTCCGCTAATGTTAGAGTGTTATCGGTACACGCTAAATTATCAATGAGTGCACACGCACACTACAATAATGACGCTCGGATTGCTCGGATCAAACTACCCGCACCCCGCGCTTCCCTCGACCAGAAATTGGTGGGGCGCGTTTTCGTGGATGAAACGATCTTAATATTTAATTTTATAATGACACTAAAATAACCCACGTCATACTTACCTTTTCATAAAGAGAGACCATGAGGCTCTCGTCAAGAGTTTTTTCAAATGACCTAGACTTTACTTTTGAAGTTTGCGAGATGTAGCTTAGGTAATCTTATTAGACTGTATGTTTACTTCTCTATTTGTCTCCAGGTGTCAACAGCGGTGGTGGAGCCGTACAACTCGATCCTGACCACGCACACGACCCTGGAGCACTCGGACTGCGCCTTCATGGTGGACAACGAGGCCATCTACGACATCTGCCGCCGCAACCTCGACATCGAGCGCCCTACCTACACCAACCTCAACCGGCTTATTGGACAGGTATGATACGATAAGGAATTCCTACTTATGAAGGAGCAGTATCAGTGTATCTTGTCAGTGGACAGTGTATCCTGCCAAATTTAGAACGGTAGACCGACGACCTAATAAAAGTAGCGGAAAGGCGCTGGATGCAGGCCGCTGCCAACAACCTGTCAATGTGGAAGTCATTCAGGGAGGCCTATACTGAGCAGTGGACGTCCTATGACTGAAATGATGATGATTACTATGACGCTGGTAGGTTTACAATCTAAGCTGGCGAAAGGCTTTATGATAAGGTAGCCGTAGCTGGAACGACAGTCCACTGCTGGATACCCACTCCCATTGTTCGTTACTGAGCATAGTCCATGTGTATTATCTCCCCACTGTATGGTGCGCCTTACATTTCACAAGCACACCTGCATTTCAGTTGCTAAGACTTCTTTTCAGTTGCCATCATCACTCTATGATGTGTTGGTCAATACCGTCACACTTTATGCTTTACCAAGTCGGCAATAAACAAAAGCTTCGGCCATAAAAATGAATTATGATTACATAACTCACCTATTACTTTTAATAAGCGTATCAATTGCGTAATTAGAATTATTTTTTTGAAGCAATGCTATGATTTATTGATACCTACGCTGGCGGAGCGTGAATCAGTGCGCTAGTGTACGGAGGGACTGAGGTACCTTTTATCTGTAAAAAATATTACCTTAAGTGATAAATTTCTGATAATGACGGTCCTGACGGTCTCACACTTCATTTTGCAGTTTGATGGAGCGCAACGCTGCGTAACATCACCCATAATATGAAAATAGGGATAATAGAATGGAATAAAAATTCCTCGTCGTATCGTATCGATGGCAATTCGGTAGAAGGCGGCAAATACTCAGCCACACAAAACAATTGATGTCGCACAGTACCTATCTAAAAAGAGAGTGGTGAATTTAAACTGCTGGAGACATTGAAATGGTTTTTGTACTGCAAATCAAATCAAATCAAATATATTTATTTTGCGAACATGAAAGAAAGGTGAACGAAGAGCAGTGTGAGAGGAGACAACCCATTTAAAACCTTGGATCCCGATGCCCTTTAAGAGCTTTTAAAAAGGATAATACATTATAGTTAGTTAGCCTCACATAACATTTAAACATAACATAAAAAAAAACATTCATTTACCTTAATACAATTAATAACTTTGTTCCTCTCACCTTTCAGATCGTATCCTCCATCACAGCCTCGCTGCGCTTCGACGGCGCTCTCAATGTGGACCTAACCGAGTTCCAGACCAACTTGGTGCCGTACCCGCGCATCCACTTCCCGCTGGCTACATATGCGCCAGTCATCTCGGCGGAGAAGGCCTACCACGAGCAGCTGACGGTTGCTGAGATCACCAACGCCTGCTTCGAGCCCGCTAACCAGGTCAGCATCAGACATTACACGTATACATATATTTGAACTCCTCCTATGTTCTTCTGATTAATTTCGTTGCGGGTCCAATGACAGTTTAACTTTCCCCCGGGACAAACTTGACCTTCATTGGTTGGGTTTTTGTGGCGGTCAAGCTGTAGATCCTGGCTACACAGGAGTTGCAGTGGTGGGAACGAGAGGTGGGAATAGTCCCGTAATTACACGTATAATGAAGTTCGCCCTGGGTACGTACGCGCCCGTTATCTCGGCCGAGAAGGCCTACCACGAGCAGCTGACGGTCGCTGAGATCACCAACGCCTGCTTCGAGCCTGCTAACCAGGTCAGCATGAGACATTAAGGCCTATTCAGACCTAAGGCGTATTCGCTACCGTCTGCGGCAGAGAATACCCAGTGGGCATGCGGCAATAATACTGTTCAGACCTAAGCGGTATGTAATAGTATATGAAACCCGCGTGGTATGTACCTCTACCCACAGCGGCAGCGAATATCGCTCAGGTCGCTCTAGCCGCGATACTTGATACTAAATACCTGAGCAAAACCCGCGCGGTATGTACCTCTACCCACAGCGGCAGCGAATATCGCTCAGGTTTGAATAGGCCTTTACACGTATAATAAAATTCCCGCTGGCTACATATGCGCCCGTCATCTTGGCAGAGAAGGCCTACCATGAACAGCTGACGGTTGCTGAGATCACCAATGCCTGCTTCGAGCCCGCTAACCAGGTCAGCATGATACATTAAGGCCTATTCAGACCTAAGCGGTATTCGCTACCGTCTGCGGCAGAGAATACCCAGTGGGCATGCGGTAATAATACTGTTCAGACCTAAGCGGTATGTAATAGTATATGAAACCCGCGTGGTGTGTACCTCTACCCACAGCGGCAGCGAATATCGCTCAGGTCGCTCTAGCCGCGACACTTGATACTAAATACCTGAGCGAAACCCGCGCGGTATGTACCTCTACCCACAGCGGCAGCGAATATCGCTCAGGTTTGAATAGGCCTTTACACGTATAATAAAATTCCCGCTGGCTACATACGCGCCCATCATCTCGGCCTAGAAGGCCTACCACGAGCAGCTGACGGTTGCTGAAATCACCAATGCCTGCTTCGAGCCTGCTAACCAGGTCAGCATAAGACATTACACGTATAATAAAGTTCTCACTGGCTACATACGCGCCAGTCATCTCGGCCGAGAAAGCCTACCACGAGCAGTTGACGTTTGCTGAGATCACCAACGCCTGCTTCGAGCCCGCTAACCAGGTCAGCATGAGACATTACACGTATAATAAGGTTTCCCCTGGGTACGTAGGTACGCGCCCGTCATCTCGGCAGAGAAGGCCTACCACGAGCAGCTGATGGTTGCTGAGATCACCAATGCCTGCTTCGAGCCGGCTAACCAGGTCAGCATGGGATATACATAAAATCGTGTCAACAACCAGCACTGTTTAATTGATCCTTGAAAGCTGAAATGAAGGGACAGTATTATTTCGTAATGTGAGCATACGTTCAGATTCTAAATACCCTGTTTTAATGGGGATAGAGTTAAAATTTCATTCCCATCTCTTCCAATTAAGGAATCACTACAACATTTTTCTGTTTCAGATGGTGAAATGCGACCCGCGCCACGGAAAATACATGGCTTGCTGCATGTTGTACAGGTAGGATCATACTCATCATGGCATTAATTGCTAAAGCTTTACTAATCTCTATCAAAATAAGGTACGAGTTGTGTACGACGAGTGAAATCAAATCTGTGAGATTTTAACCAAATCACTTAGCCATTTAGGAGAGCTTATTCCAAGCAAGTAACTCTTCTCGTTGTATAAGTATAAAAATAAATTGTCCCTAAATTGTTCTCGTCTCGTTGTCACGATTCATCTATTGCAGGGGTGGCCAACTTGATTAGACATTATGATCTACTGTTTACTAACGAAACCCTGGGTGATCTATCACTTACATACTTCTTGAAATCTTAAATGAAACAGCACAGTTTCACGACCGCGATCGACCGGTTGGCTACCCCTGATCTATTGTTATATCAACTGTCTCTTTCATAAATAACATAACTTTACAGAGGCGACGTAGTGCCCAAGGACGTAAACGCAGCCATCGCGACCATCAAGACGAAGCGCACCATCCAATTCGTGGACTGGTGCCCGACAGGCTTCAAGGTGGGCATCAATTACCAGCCGCCCACCGTGGTGCCGGGCGGCGACCTGGCCAAGGTGCAGCGCGCCGTCTGCATGCTGTCCAATACCACCGCCATCGCCGAGGCTTGGGCTAGGTTGGTACACTTTCGTCATTTATGTAGAGGATTTTTGAGTAAGGCGGTTATCACACTGCGCCGCGCTCCGTCACGGAGCGCGGGGCGACAGATTTAATCATTGTATGCAAGTACCTCAGTTTGTATAGAAAACACGCGCGGCACTTCACACTGACAACGCGTCCGCGCGCGATTTTTTATATGAAATCACGCGCTCCGCGGCGGAGCGCGGCGCAGTGTGATAACCGCCTAACTAACTAGAGCTCTTTTTTAAGTGAAAGGTACCTAAAATTATTAATGAAGTTTCTTGTGATTTAACGTAATCTAGCCGTTATTATACTTTGGACTCCTCCTAATATACTCTTTCATTAAATTTCTTGTGGATGCTATAATGCTTCAACCACACCAACGCGTGCAGATCGCCATCACCGGTGCGATTACGGCGCGATCATAGCCCAATGACAGGTCGCGCGGACTGTCATGGGTCGCGCGACTTTGTCGGCCGTTTGGTGTAGTGGTTCAGAACGGACTGCTATGCCGAGAGGTCCCGGGTTCGATTCCCGGCCGGGCAGAAATTGAAATGATGAATTTTAATTTCTGTGACGGGTCTGGGTGTTACTATGTATAATATGTATGTATTTAAAAAAAAAAGTATATAAGTAGTATATCCGTTAAGCTAGCACCCATAACACAAGCATATTAATTTCTTACTTTGGGGCTAGATGGCGCTGTGTGAGATTGTCCAAAAATATTTATTTATTTATTATTATTATTATTTATTACTTGTCATTGGCCTATGATCGCGCCGGCGATGGCGATCTGCACGCGTTGGTGTGGTTGAAGCTTAGACAGTCAGCTATCGACAAAAATTCCTAAACTTTTGTACCTGTGTCAACGTGAAATTGTGAACTCCGTCAGTTTATAATATAACGCGTGACATACGCAAACAAGTTTATTAAACCAGCTCTTTCAATCCCCAGACTGGACCACAAATTCGACCTGATGTACGCGAAGCGTGCCTTCGTCCACTGGTATGTCGGCGAGGGTATGGAGGAGGGAGAGTTCTCGGAGGCCCGTGAGGACTTGGCGGCTCTGGAGAAGGACTACGAGGAAGTCGGCGTTGATTCCACGGAGGGAGAACTCGACGAGGAGAACGAGTACTAAACGCGGGATATATGCGTTGAGGCGTGCTATACGAGTACAACTGCTAAACGACATCAAGGATTGAAATGGACATGGAATACGGAAAACTTTGGCAAATCTGGTCTGAGTCAAAATGGACAAAGAATTTCTGAGGGCTCCACGAAAAAAGAACGTCTGATCCCATTCATCTAATGGTGGAGCTAAACTACCACGGAAAACTGGTCTCAACGAACTTCTCGAGGACTTTTATCTACTGTGGAGCCGAACTGTAGTCTCCAACAAAGTTTTACAGGATCCACCCAGATCAATCTGAGATTCTATGGATTGAGGGCATATAAGTGGTTCGGCAGATTTGATTCGACAGTTATGTTGAACTTTGAAGCCTTCCCAATGGCCTGTATGTATACTCTACCTACACAATACCACCCTGTGCGGATTAGTCAGCTATGTATAGCACCCCTAAAACGTTGCGTTCTCCACAAACTGACACGCGTCGTGTCGTAAGGCCATGCCGTAATTTGCTAGTTATAATAGTTACTGGTGCGTATACCTTAATAATAACTGTAAAATTGGTCAACTCGAATCATTGAATTATTTTATCACTTTTAGAAGATCGATTGGATCAATTCCAAGCTACCTTTATTGTAAACCCGTGCAGTAAATAATGGGAGTGCAAATCAGAGCTGTTCTTCTTGCTCACTCGTTACACTGAAAGAAAGAGAGGCACAGATAAGTTTTCAGTCCAATTACTTACGTAAGCGGGTAGTAAAATTAATTTTAAGAAATATGTGAGTTTGAACGTGTATGAGGTTGCTAACAGTACAAACTTTTGGAAAATAACTTTCACAACTGAAATGCAAAGTTTGCGTCTGTAACAGTGAATTGGTTTGTTGCATTTATTAATTATAAAATTCGTGATAATAATCTAACATTCGTAATTTAAGGCCTCTTGTAATATGAACTTAACTTATTGAGATTTTATTTTATTGTGCTTCGTATGAAGACGTAATTTTGTATGTTAGAGGATAATTTAATTTTAGTGCACAATACATTTTTACACGTAACAATTTTTGGTTTTATTTTGATTAAATATCTCGCTTAGATCAAATAGGTTTAAGAAAATGGTTTACAAACTTCTCAAATACGAATGAAACAACTAAATACATAGACATCAATTTTAATAGTAAAAATACTAACAAAATCATATCAAAACCTTGTAAATTATATACATTATAGTGACCATTGAATATTTGCGCACATTAAGTTCATAGGTACCTACTAAATATATTATCCTGTACAATATCTAAACTATGTACAGGAACGTTACCACGTTTACTCCTTACTAAATAATTAGTATTTATAATGTACAAACACAGTTTGCTCCTGGAGTCATTGGACTAGTCAAAGACTTTGTGGAACTGAAATTATTCACTACTACAGAAAATTGACGACAACTCTTTTATTAGAAGTAAGTATTGAGTTTGTATGATCATTACGGAGAAGACATTGTAGATTTTGTTTATTTTTCATCCAGGAAACAACCTATCACTTACAAGAAAAACATTGCATAAAAATATCTAAGTATTTATCAATCCCCAACGTAAAAAGAGGGGTGTTATAATTTTCATTTAGTTGTTATTTTACTTTGAGATCCAAAATATTGGTCGTTATTTAAAAATTAACAAGGATTATTATCGCTTAGAATCCTTGGGGAATATAATATTTCACGTAACTATTTCGTAATAATATTTACATAATACTTAATAAGTATAATAAAATATCAATTTCGATGCCTAAATCCTAGAACTGAAGCAAAGTCATTTACAATTTAATTTTACATCATTCAAGCACATTTGATATAACACCGGAGATTTCAAAAACATAGACAAAATACGGATTCGTTGTGTAAAAAATTCATCCAAAAAATAATTGTACCGTTATTCTAAGCCATTTATAATCGTTACGTAAGCATTGTCTTTTCTAATAATATTCTAGCGGATTACCAGCTATATACAGAGGTTGGGCATAAAATAGGACTTTAAAATAGTTTGATTTATTTGGTACCTTTATTTGAATTAGTAAAACATACTGTAAATTTTTGTATGGAAAATATGTCAAAATACTCAAAATAGATATAGAGCGTTGCATCGTTTATTCTACACATAGAAAATTATATTATCACTTTTGACGCCACACGGTTCACCAGTGAGGTGCCTCGAACAATAAAAATTCTATTGTGTCTAGTGTCTCGACTCGGCAGTCAACGACTTATTCAGTCAGCGCCAAAAAATTGTGCGCATACTCTATCCTTCATATCATTGCCTTGGCAACGGCGATTATAATCAAAATCAGTTGTTTCAAGTTCGTGGGTACAGACAACGGCACTTCAAGCAGTACACTGTGTTAAAAATAGTTATAAGTGCTATTTTGCATCAAAAATGTACAGTCTGATGCGCTGTCGACTGTACCTACGTTCGTAGGTAGGTATTTAATACACCTACCTCACAATGGCTGCCGGAGTGAGTGGCAAGCTAAAAAGCCTCGAGTGATGGCGCTACTCGATCTTATGATGGCGCTACTCGGTCTTGTGGTCGCGCTATTCTGTCTTGTGGTCGCGCTATTCGGTCTTGTGGTCGCGCTACTCGGTCTTGCGGTCGCGCTACTCAGGCTGTGGTGACGCTACTCAGGCTAATGATGGCGCTACTCAGGCTTGTCATGAAGCGGCCTGACGGCGGCGCGCGGGAACCAGCCACGAGGCCCGCGGATTTCTTCCTCACCCTCTGACTCGACCATTGCGCCGAACATCCAGTATCTGGGGGTAGATGAATAAGTTTGTAGTTTGTGGAGAGCGCCATCTAGTGGCCAACGTTGATAAACAGTACCATCAGTTTGATGAGTGTTGTACATGCAGTACCTGGGGGGTAGATGATTAAGTTTGTAATTTGTGGACAGCGCCATCCAGTGGCCAACGTTGATAAACAATATCCTAAAGTTGATGAGTTTTGCGCCAAATAAAGCCTTCTTTCAGAATCTGTATGTTTCACTCCTAAAAATGTCGATCAGGAATATGCATCTGTCAGAAAATGTGATGTTAGATTTCACGAGGCTTAAACGACACCGCACACTGGGTGACAATCGCGGCGACTATAGTCTGGTCTTCTGCGAGCACGTAGAATTTTGTCCAATGACCCCAAGCTACCCATCCTTATCGCTCGCGCGTAATTATATTGCTGTCGTGACTGTGCGACGGGTGCCCGCAGTGAGTGTGCGAGCGCGACAGCAACATAATTACCGGGCTTTAGATGCCGCGACTTGTAAATTTCACATACTAATATTATAAAGAGGAAAACTTTGTTTGTTTGTTTGGTTGTAATGAATAGGTTCAAAAACTACTGGACCCTTTTTAAAAATTCTTTCACCATTCGAAAGCTACATTATCTACGAGGAACATAGGCTAAATTTTATTTTGGAAAAAAATAGGGTTCCGTAAAATATTTCGATAATGTAGTCCATGCGCGCGAAGCCGCGGGCGGAAAGCTAGTTTCATATATTAGCGTCGTGACTCCACGACTGTCGTGACGACAAGCTAATAGACATGTTGACACCACAGTCAATTGACGTACTTTTTAAAACTGTCAAAACGAAACTCTCCCATAGATTTTGTATGGCACTACAAGCACGTGACGTCACTATTTTTTCAACCCAATTTACGATACAATCGAAATTTACAGGTAATTCAAAATAAATTAGGTTTTTAAGACCAGTATGAAGAGTCTTTTTAAAACAGTTGTGGTTTCGAATTATTGTGGTATGGTGTCAAACTGTCTATTATGTCGCTACGGAGTACGGACTCACTTCCTATGGCGCGTGACCCGCAGCAAGGTCCCGGGGCGTAGCGCCAAGCGCGGCTCGTCCGTGCAAGGCGCGTGCAGCGCGGCCCGCGGGTACTGCGCTGGCAGCCAGCGCCCGCTGTACGACGCCACCGATACTACCACGCGGGAGCGCAGCGCTTTCAGCTGCTTTTGGGCTTGCTGCTCGCGCTGGAAGCAACGAATATTGTAAGTTACTACTGAGGTCACTAAACAAATTCTTTAGCGCGCGGAATTATATGAGTCTAATGCCCGTTTTCACCATCTAAATATACAGGCTGTTAGGTAAATGGGTATATGAGGCGACACTAACCCATGTTAACATATGCATATAAATGGTATGGTGAAGTCAGAAAATTTGTCATCATTTTAATTTTTTAAATGTTCATACATAATAAATGTTCATGAAATAAAAGTTAATCATAAATGTTCATCAAATAAATTTTATGAAATCAGATTTGTATGAAAATTAAAATAATTAAAATTAAGCGCGCGGGTACTGCGCCGGCAGCCAGCGCCCGCTGTACGACGCCACCGATACTACCACGCGGGAGCGTAGCGCTTTCAGCTGCTTTTGGGCTTGCTGCTCGCGCTGGAAGCAACGAATTATATTGTAATTAGTAAGTTACTACTGAGGTCACGAAACAAATTCTTTAGCGCGCGGAATTATATGAGTCTAATGCCCGTTTTCACCATCTAAATATACAGGCTGTTAGGTAAATGGGTATATGAGGCGACACTAACCCATGTTAACATATGCATATAAATGGCATGGTGAAGTCAGAAATTTGATATCATCATTTTAATTTTTTAAATGTTCATACAAAAAAAAAATTATGAAATCAGATTTGTATGAAAATTAAAATAATTAAAATGAAGCGCGCGGGTACTGCGCCGGCAGCCAGCGCCCGCTGTACGACGCCACCGATACTACCACGCGGGAGCGTAGCGCTTTCAGCTGCTTTTGGGCTTGCTGCTCGCGCTGAAAGCAACGAATTATATGTATTGTATAGCCTGACCAGGAACATAAAAACCCTGGCATAGAGGCGCGTCAATTGCATTTGATAGTGCAACACTGAGTACAGTCGTACCTGTGTTAAATTAATAGGCTAACTTTATGTATCAGGATTCAGGATTACGGACTAATTTGATATTTTCATGAATTAACAACAAAATATTATTATAGGTAACCTGGTTTAAATAAATTAAATGAAAACATCAATCGAGCTAGTAGGATTTATTTTATTATTCATCAATAATCAAATTCAGAACTTGAATATTCAACTGCAATGTCTGCTCATGAACGCTACAAACTCGGTACTTCTTTCCCAATTCCATAAAATTCAACACTTAGAAAGTGACAAAAAACTTGAAACAAACCACAGCTAATTTTCATAGTGGACTGTACTATACGATAAACATGTCAGTCAATTTGACACCCTTGTCGGAAAAATTATTCAATGAAAATATTGTCCGAACCCTTATTATTTCTCTTCGACAAATACTTGAACACATTGTGAACCACTTTTATTTCACGACTATAAAAAGATTTTAGCAATTTAATTTACAAAATCAATTGCGCACATTTAAAATAAAGTTTGTTTACACTTTGACAGCAATAGACTGACATGCAAGGTGACATGTCAATGAAGTTTTCAGTTACTGTTGCCATTAAAAGAAATTAGTACCATTAGTTTTCCGCAACATGGCGAGGGTTTTTATGTTCCTGGTCAGGCTATAAGTTACTACTGAGGTCATGAAACAAATTCTTTAGCGCGCGGAATTATATGAGTCTAATGCCCGTTTTCACCATCTAAATATACAGGCTGTTAGGTAAATGGGTATATGAGTCGACACTGGCCCATGTTAACATATGCATATGTTACTGTAAAAGCTCGAATTGCAGTAAATCCTAAGATATTCCAGTAAAACCTAAGATCTACCAATTCCTAATGGTAAATGTCCCAAAAGGTTTGCGATTCGAACTCTTACCACCATTTCGTTGGTAAATCTTAGGATTTACATTAATGGCACGGTAAATGTTGAAAAACAAAACATGTCATTTGTATTTCTTTGTTAAATTCCAAATAGAGAACTACTGATTCAGTTAGATAGATATGATAGAGATTGAGATATTCAGAGATATACGTTATTAGCGTTCCGTAGCATGGCAAAAAACGGAACCCTTATAGATTCGTCATGTCTGTCTGTCCGTCTGTCCATCCGTATGTCACAGCCATTTTTTTCCGAAACTATAGAGCTATACTGTTGAAACTTGGTAGATGTATTCTGTGAACCGCATTAAGATTTTAATGTATAAATAAAANACATATAAATGGTATGGTGAAGTCAGAAAAATTGTCATCATTTTAATTTTTAAATGTTCATACAAAATAAATTTTATGAAATCAGATTTGTATGAAAATTAAAATAATTAAAATGAAGCGCGCGGGTACTGCGCCGGCAGCCAGCGCCCGCTGTACGACGCCACCGATACTACCACGCGGGAGCGTAGCGCTTTCAGCTGCTTTTGGGCTTGCTGCTCGCGCTAAAAGCAACGAATATTGTAAGTTACTATTGAGGTCACGAAACACATCATCCTTACCGATTTCCCGCCTTTTGTATTTATCTGTGCACTAATATTACTATTTACGTATGTTTATCTAGACAATTTTATGCAGTTTACTATTTTATTTATTTTACCAATGGTCCGTGACCCTCACTCGGCATGGGGCACACTGAAAACCAGCGCCGTGGCCTTCGTCACCGTGGGCCACGGCATATGCTGAGTGGGGTTCCGTTGCAGTGGGCATCTTGTTGGTGAATAGGTGGCTCAGTATACTCTTGTTTTTTTTTTTCTTCCATTATTATGTGCCACTGTCATATCTATGTAATTGCCTGTATTTGTGTGATGTCCATTGTAATAAATGTATCTTTCTTTCAAAGAAATTCTTTAGCGCGCGGAATTATTGTCTAAGCTGTATTCAAGAGAGTCCAATTCTAACTTGACAACCGCAAGCGCCCGCCAACATGCGTCGACGCAGCGCTGGCGTCACGTGACAAGACGACGCCGTGACGCTCGAAAGATGCTAATGTGGGGACCATCGTGACACAGGGTGTTGGGGCACCAACCCTGTGTAGGTGAAGGACGATAAATAGTGAAATAACGATGACGTAACATGGCAACACTCACAGTAAGGTCATACTGCCCGCAGCCAGGCGCCAGCGGCCAGGCGATGCCGTCGTGTCGCGCGGAATTGATGACCAGAGCTGCGTTGCGTCGCCAGCCCAAGTCGTAGGGATACATGAAGGGCGCCACGCCGCCTATAACGCGTCGTCCTACCGCCTTCTCCATGATCCAGTCTTCGATCGTGGTCCGGTTTCGGAGGATGCTTCTGACCTGAAACGACAATACCTCGCTCTTAATGAGGGCTATCGTTTTAGCGCTCACCAGTTGGCGCCACTGTAGAGTAAGGTCCTGTCACTTGCTAGTAGCGAAGACAGTGGCGCCAACTGGTGAGCGCGAAAGTGGTAGGAGGACTATCGCATTTGCACTCGTCAAGATGGCGCCACTGTAGAGTAAGGTCCTGTCTATCGCCAGGGGTGCCAACTGTTGAGTATAAAAACGATAGCCCTCATTAACCTACCTACGCCTTTTGTTAATCTAGCAGCTTTAGCTCACGACTACACGTGTATGTCTCCAACCTAACAAATGCTTTGATTGCTGTGATTATGCTTAAAAATATGGCATCCTGAGGAAGCTGGAGACATACACGTCACGACTTCTTGAGCCACGTACATTAGCTTACCGAGAGGGGGCAGGGAAGAGCAACTGCTCCCTTGGATAACGCTACACTGAATACCGAGCTATATTTAGACTGTCTAAGGCAGCGGTTCTCGAATGGTGGTCCGCGGAACCCTGGGGTTCCGTAGAAAGGCCGCAAGGGTTCCGTAAAAAATATTATCCCACGTTTTGGGACCGACGTTGTTCGCTCGCACCGACTTGTTTACGCACAAGGGAGGGGCAGGGCGTGCGGGCGGAGTAGTACGGGGGTTCCGCTAGGAAAAGTATAATCAATTAGGGTTCCTTGGCAAAAAAAATATTGGGAAACCCTGGTCTAAGGTCTAAGAAGTCGCGAGGATTCTATCAAAAAAATCTGATTTGCCATTGAAAAATAAATTATGTTAGCATCAACATCTAATCACTGACCTGTATGTACAATAAGGCCCCGACAGCCAATACAACCCCCAGAGCCATGCCTAAAGCAAGTAGCGTCAGCACAAACGTGCTGACCGTCAGGTATATCGCTGGATCTCGCTCAGTCCTGCTCTGGATGTTAGCGATTTGATTGATCACTTGATACACGCATATTGTGAGTACCTGTTGACGATAAATTTCACTTACAAAGATCAGCAAGCCATATAATAATGAATAAATAGTGCAGATGTTAGTGCATAGAAACGTGCTTGTTAGTATGCTCATTATTTACATAAGTCCTTACTATGGCAGCTTGTAAGCAGCCGATGGTGGCAGAGCCCAGGAAGATCACGAAGTAGCAGTGATTACGGTGCCCCACGCAGCAGTTGATCCACGGACAGTGGTGGTCCATCTTCATCACACACCGTCCACCTAAAATAAGATCTTTTGAAAAAGTCTTCTAATTTGAAAATCATAAATAATTTGAGATGCGATAAAAATAACTAAGGCTTCTAAATAAATAAAAAATACACTACAATCTGAACTTACATTTCCTGCAATGATGTGATCTTGGAGCTTTGTAACCATTACACACGTTGCAGAATTGTAGAAACTGTGTGTCTTCTTCTTTTGCCTTTAAAATAAAACGAGTTACATTAAAATTCAAGTTCCTTTAGGTCTTGAATTGTTAGCTTAAAGTGTAAACTTGCTAAATACTATGGCACCAGATTTACATTGTAAGCTTACAATACATATAATAAACAGATACATACTGGTTTCCATCCATAGGGAACAAATCCCGGTCCTTCCAGCAGTGATTGGAGGAAGTAGTAAAGTGTGGCCGCAGCAAACGCAAGGAATATGGCCGCGTGCACGAAGCCGCCCAGCGACGCGTGCGGCGGCCACCACATGCCCAGCATGTGGATCATAGCCCATGTTATCAGCTTTATTATAACTAGAATATAAAACATAGATATTTTTATGAACTTTCAATGATGTTTATGCACCAATTACTTCATCATTAATTCCAATCACAAACCTAAAACGCAATTTCATGATTGTTTATATAAGAGCAATGTAATTTAGTCAGTAAAACTTTAAACACTTAAGTTAAAACAATCTAAAAGAACCAGGTAATTTCAGGCTTAAATCAAGGAAAATGTCATGTAGACTGCCGCCAAATGGAGGACCAATAGAACTGAAACGAATATACAAGTTGGATCTCCAAATATTGTGTAATTCATTTAAACATTTACCTAAAACCGAAATTGGGCCCCAGTGGCACAACCTCCGAAAAGGACTAGAAGTCATGTCAATTTATGCTTATACACTACACACGATGAAGACTAGATACTCATTTATATTCAATGGTTTTTCATTTTCACAGTCTGCACAACATATTTAATATTAACTGCACTGAAGCTGAAATAGAAAAACCGAAGAAAAACAACCACAAATTCACCTCAACTTGACACTTGACAGATGATTATGACAGTAATTGTCACGTGCTGTCACTGTAAAAAATTACGTTCGTTCAGAAATTATGAAGACCTGAATATTAATGCATTGAATAAATTAAAAGGATAAGGATAAAATATGAAATCCTTAGGATATTTTTTATAAAGTTATGAGAAATAATATTAAGTTGATTCAGTGCTAATTTAGGCCGCTTAAAGTTAATCATCAAGTAATTTATAAAACTTTTTTTATAGTTTTCATTTTTTGTGTGGTAACATACTGACAAATAGTAGATTTTCTAGTGTAAAAACTGACAACACCGGCTACCACGTCACGCAGGCAGTTGTCACATCGCGATATTTTTGTGGCTCTAGGGTGTGTGCATTCTTAAGTGTGTTGTGCTACTTATGTGGATTATTAGGTGATATTCTCTTTTTTACTGGGTATGTTATCTTCAAAATATGTACTACAATTTATTGATACTATGTCTGACAAGTTCCTCTGCCGAGACTTGAGATTTCTACCCATGATTTCTATGGGCCATAGTTGCCCGCCGGTGACTGTAATTTTATTGTAATCGCTAGACTGCGGCTATTTTATGATATTATACGTAGAACAACTAGAAATACGGCATCTTACACAGTTGTCAGCCGTAGATAAGCACTGGTCCAGTCACAATTTCGCATGTAATGTCACGCGGTTTTGAGGATAGCTTGTCAGTGGTTACCTCGATAGTCGCGCTGTAATTTAGTGTTTGTCTTCTAAAGTGGGATTTTATTTGATTGCAGATAGTAATCCCAAACCGCCAACATGCCGAAATCAGTGAGTATTGCATTTGTGTTTATTTATTTACGGGATGATCGCGCCAGGCGCTCTCAGGGTAGCAGTGTGCGAGTCGGTCGTGCCTGCGTCACTTTGCTGATTTCACCTTCGCAGTGTGATCAGACAACACATTAAGTCATCGGGGAAACATTAAAATTGCTCTACACTAGCAACATTTCTGTGTACTAACACAACTATGAACTTTCTCATTGCTCAGGTAATTAAAGTGGTTAATTGGGAATCAATGAACCTGTACATACACTTGTTTCACATTTTAAAAGTAAAAGTCTAAAGATAAGTGTGTTGTAACATTATACTATTATGGGTTATCAACAAAGCATGATATAGATAAGATGCAGATAGTACACTACTTAGAATAATACATAGCACTTAACATTTTTTGATGATGATTAAATACAATCATTTTACTACTAAGTAATATTGTTGATTTCAATTAAAAATTATGAAGTCTGTAGATATTGTATGCAGAACTGTAAACAAATTTCATTTGTCAAGTTAAAAATTGCAACTAAACAAGCTATCACCACATCCTGCTGGATTGATAATTTTATTTCCGCTGTTCTGTGCTGATTAGTCATGAATAGATTCCATTAACATACATTCTCATGCATCAGCAATGTTATGAATAATATTAATTGCCTTATATTTTCTGTATTAGCTATCTTGTGTTCATGTAATACAAACAAATCCAACTTTCTTTTGCCAGTTCTTTTGAAATATTTCAGTCACAATAAACATCAAGCTAGATTATGTCAATTAAGTCTTGAAACAACCCACTATTACTAGTTTACTTTTGTTTTCTAATACTAATTATCTTGTATAATGTTTATTGTATGTTTCTTCCTTTGTGTTTCCAGATACTTAATTATTTAAGCAACGCACTTGATTTAAACTCCGGTAACAATGAGTTGGTTAGTCATGGTTTGCAGTTTGATATTATTGATGTTTGATTTGTCAGTTTGGCTCCAGGACCAACAAGTAGCATGAATCTAAGCTAGTTTTTCATGGTGATAGTTGTTTTCAATGTGTTATTCTATGTTCCCATCCCCTTCAA
The DNA here is from genome assembly GCF_004193835.3 of Ostrinia furnacalis. Taxonomy (NCBI): domain Eukaryota; kingdom Metazoa; phylum Arthropoda; class Insecta; order Lepidoptera; family Crambidae; genus Ostrinia; species Ostrinia furnacalis. The sequence goes on from NW_021133043.1 coordinate 230,815, forward strand.
ATATTATCTTTGAGTAAATGCTATAGTTTAGTTAGTAAAATTCATGATATTCATCACTGACCCTATTTAAAAATCTACATACATGGTTTTGTATTGTGATTTTTGTGCCAAAGTTTTGTTTTTTCCCAACAACTTGGGTGATAAAATAAATGAATTATTGTCAAGTTAAACCATCTCTAAAGTTGAGTTTATGTGCACTGCACTGTATCCATTGTAACACACCTTGTAAGTAACAAGTGATGCAAATGTCTACTACAATGATTTGTGCCTAACTGTTACTAGCAGTACTATGTCATTGCAATGAAATAACAGCAAAACTGGTTATACTAGGTAACATGAGCAGGTAGTGTTTTTTCATCAATGTAGTCTTTGAGGAGCACAGAGAAAACAATATTGAATATCTCAAATTCAGAATTTGCAATTCTGTCAGTTATTATGAAGCATGAATTATAGCTACTGTTGTGAACTGTATTCTATAATTAATGTAAAAATAAATACAGGTGTATAATAGAAATGTTGTACTTTTACAAAGTTTTCCTTTGAAATTTTTTTTTTTTTTTCCACTACGAGGAAGCTCTTGGCCTGTATCTCACCTGATGGTAAGTGATGATCAGGCCGAAGGTGGAAGGTGGTATTTTTATTAACTACGAAATATTGGCATAGGCTGACAGTTTCTGCAAACATCTTAGAATCGATCCCATCGACTATCGTTGTGTAATGCAGGCGAGCTAAGCTGCGCAAGTGGGGAAGTGTGCCGCTCGTTATCAGCTTACGGGACGCCCCGGTCGCGTGCCACGGCTGGCATGCCTTATGCTAATCATGTTTGATGTATTGAGTATAGGTGACAGTGCTGTCCCTTTAGTTAGAACACCGCTTGAATTAGCGGACCTCGACCAAACAGCGCTGAGATCTTATTATGGATAGCATACAATGTTAAGAAAACGATAGAATCCTCAGTTTTAAGTTGGTAGAGGTAAAAAAACTGCAGAACAACAAAATTTGGTCTTGGTTCGCTCGTATAGGCTTATAGGACGCCGCGCCCCGGTCGCGTGTCACGGCTGGCATGCCTTATGCTAATCATAATGTATTGTATAGCTGACATTGATGTCCCTCTAAGTCTAGCACAGTTTAAATTAGCGTAGGTCTGGCTGGACCAAATACCGCTGAGGTCCGCTCTTGTAGGTTAGGAAAACGCCAGAATTCTCAGTTTCAAGTTAAAGAAATGTGCAGAAAAATAAAACTTGGTTCGCCCGTCATAGGCTTATAGGACGCCGCCCCGGTCGCGTGCCACGGCTGGCATGCCTTATGCTAATCATGTTTGATGTATAGTACCTATAGCTAACAGTGATGTCCCATATACCGTTTAAATTGGCGGACGGAGCAAATACCGCTCTTAACATGGATATCATATGGCATGATAAGAGATGAGAAATAGACTAGTTTATGAATAGGAAATGGCGATAGACACATTAGTTTGAATATTATGGTAGAGGCATGGAAGAATCACTCTTGGTTTTGGTAGCCCTAAAGTACCTACTAATGTAGATCAGGTAATGATTAATGAGCCTTTTAGTTTACACATAGAACCTTACCATAATACTTTTCTTGCCTAATTACGTAGCAGAGCGTAATTACCTGTCGGCTGTCACATGTCGAGCTTTCTTCCGGAGACGATTTTATCACGTATAATACGACACGACACTGGAAAGGCAAATAAAAATCCGAGAGTAAAAACGTCGGCTAAGCCAAGAAATTATAGTTTTTCCAATTTACCAACCGCAAAATTGAAAATTGTAAATCTTAACGATGACCTTAGAGATTATTATATAAAAATAAAAAGAGGATTAATACCAACCAAACACGTGATATTATAACGATTGCACGACTCCGATTGTGTGTTTATCGATTGGATCACGATTCAATTTAAAGATGTAGACGGCCAGGCAAAAACGATACCGAGAACACAGTTGACACAAACACAGTAGAGTCACTCCGTAATAAAACTGAAGCTTGCAAGAAGAAATTTGCTCTATTTAAGACACAAAACACTGAAAAAAAAATCTTAATCAAAATCAAAAGTATTTATTCAGTTTAGACCACAAGTGGCACTTATGAACGTCAAAATATTATTATAGAAAATAATAAAAAAAGAAAAGGTAGCCCTTATGGGGCACTTTACATGTCTCCTTATCTTTTGGGCCCTACCAGTAGTAATGAAAGATCGCACACCGCAAGAGTACTCAGAACACATCAATTTACTTTTTTTTTTCATAAGATTGTCTCAATTTGAGCTATTGACTGCCCTAAAAGTTGGCTTACTTCCAAAATTGTTCTCTTTTCTTCAAATTACAGCTCTTTATTTTCCGAACAAAAATTATGGATAACTGTCCAACTAGAACGCGAAACTGTCGAAGCTAACTAGAAGCATACTCGTAAATTCGGTCTCAAACAGTGTATTTTTTACAAATCCGCGTCGAGAACAATAGAGCCTCCTCCGCGCACCTGCGCTGTACAGGCTGCGGTCGGGCGGCGCCGGCGCAGCCTTGGGCTCGGGGAGCACATCCCCGCGGCGGTTCAGTTCAAACTCTAACGCCGCGTCCGGCAGACGCGGCTTCGGTGCCGTAACCCCTCACCCCCTCACCCTTCTACAGTGTAGTGCACTTTGTGCCCGTGACATTATATTTTACCCTGTGCTTGTGACCCAAAACTCAAGATGGTTGCCGGCGGAAAACAGGTATTATTACGCAATCAGATTCTAAATCCTAATCCTGTGATGACTCATCCGTTTTCAGACATCCTTATTTTAATTTCGGTTTCTTCCATGGGATTTACCTAAGCTAGTAGGTTATGTAAAGGCATTATAATCATTCTATAGCAATAAACCTTATCAGAAGAAGTACCTATCCACCACATACATTTGAGCTTGTTCACCTAGTAACAAGTTTCAGCTCCATCAAAGCCGTACGCTTCGTCAAACGAATAAATTACACAAGTTTTTAGTGTTGTTGACTCAAATCATAAGTTACGGTGATGTCATCGTAGCGCACATCCGAGGTGGTCTCGCCGCCGTCTTATTACTTATTTTGCATGGTTCAAACGGTCGTAACCGTCTTTCCATTCCCCGTCCTTATCCTTCCCGCCCATGGAAGCGAGACGCAAACCTTTTCCTGTTTTGCCGAAGCGAGGGTCCCTGACTTTCGTTTTCGTTTCGAATTTAGCCTCAACAGCTCTTTTTATAACTCCTTCGTATCTCAGGTTCATATTCCGACCGTTATCGTGGCGGTTTCTTTGCGCCTGAATTAGTAATTCACGAAATATCATTGACGTAGTCGTGATAAACCTAAATCGTATTGTTATCAAGTAAGGCATACAATTTACGCAATACGATCTAATCTGTACTGCCGATTTCCACAGAAGTCACTAAATCAAAAACGAATTAAAATTCTTGATCTATTACCTAATTATGCCGGTTCTGGCGCACTGCAAACTGTTCACAACACTGAGACAATGGCAACGCTATAATGAGTTCGTTCCTGAGATACAGAATTATCTTAGGTATTAATTTTAAATGTTTGTGGTGTGTAGCTGAAGTCCTCAAGGTTTTTCCTGCTTTTGAAATCTAATTAGTGTTGTTAAATCTGTAGGCACGTATGTAATTGTTGTCAATTAGTGTATGGCTGTAATTAACAATTTTATAAAATTAAATATTCTGTTAATTACGACCGCTTATTTTTTAGAATCTTCTAGGCTTTCCTCCTTTGAGGGAAATACATTATTAATTCGATTTCGAATAGGCAAGAATAGTTTTTCGCAAAATTAAGTGTGAGTGCAAAGATAGCAATCACCAATGATAATTATGCCAATACCTAACATTGCATTGTTCTTGTAACACAGCAACTGGTATAAATACTCCGTCTATTCAGTTCTTGACAAGCTATTGATGATACACAATAAAATAACAGGATAGTAAATTAAATACACAGGAAAATATACCTAATGATATAGCTAATGAAACTCCATTATTAGTATTAATTAATTAACGAATTGACCACAAGTTTAAACTTTAAGCCAGCGTTATCGGCAATACCAAATGTCCATAATAGGAATTTAGAAAAACCTTTTAGAATTCTGCAACTGTATAAATCAGCAAAGCCCTAAAGTATAAATTGTGACAGTAATTAGTAGAATTTATCTATGTACTGCTCAAGTTCTTACTGGATTTTTAAACGGCTTACTTTTTTGGATTTGTAATTGGACACATAAGGTTAATGGAAGGACATCGGATTACACGGTGGATCTTCCTCTCAATTCTAAAAATATATTATGTTCTGTAGACTGCAATTGTTGTTTTTGTACCCGTTCAAACAAGTCGCACGTCATTCATTCACGACATTGTGCAGCATACGTAGTTGTTACTAATTTGACGGTCGCTATGGTCTATGCCCATCTAGCGCCGTTTCACTCACACGTTGCGATTTCTAACAACAGTTGGGCGCATTTCTTTTCTATCATCACTTCAAGTTCGTCAAGTTTTACTTTTCAAGATCTCATTATAATTTGGGCTGTTGACACCAATTTTATGTTCTAGAACATTTGTCTGCTTTCTTGATAAGCTTCAAGTTTCCTCAAATTTATTGAAATTAAAATCGAAATGTTGAATCCACATTATTTAAATTGAATAACTCAGATCCCTGTTTTTACTGTTAACCCCCTTCATTATTTAATCCTTTCGTAAGTGAACAGATGTTCAATTACTGTCATTGTTCCAAAGTATCATTTCTACTCATTCAACACCAAGTCCATTGCTCGAAAGATCATCTACATATACATTTTGACTTCGAATCATCTGCCTTAATGATCTGGTTGTAGCCAGCCACGTGTCCCGACACCTGTTGCGGCACCTGCCATCAACAGATGCGTTGCCACTTCAACCCCTAATCTACATTTCCTGACATAACCCTAATCTGGTTCACGATCTAAATTAATGCAGCTTTTGTTAGTGTCCAAGTTCTTTGTTCCATTTTAAAGTTCAAATAGGTTAACTCCCGCTTTAGTAGGATACATGGTGTATGTACATTTCTTTTGGATCTTTTGCGGCTTCTTCGTTGTTGTTAGCCGACCGGTTACATGGCATCTAGAAGGCTGTCGGTTGTATTCAAAATTTAAACGTTTTGAATTTTAAACTAATCGCCAGTCATATTCTTAATCGGTAAAAGTTTTTCTATTGGTGAATTGAAGTTTTACCACAAAGGCTGCTCACTGCTGCCACTAAACATAGGAACTATTAAATTTTAATCGTTTGACAGCAATTACATTGCACTGGAGTTCAAGTACGAATATCTACGCAATTAGTATTCGTCATTATATTGTTCACCTCTATGCCCTCCCCTCAAGAGCCTTCCTAGTTACGACAGCAAATGTTTGCTGATCATGATGGATCTAGATGGGTGTGTTTGGATTTTAATGCACGTATTACATGGTGCTATCTTTCGCTTCGACAATAAGCTAGGTATGTCGTTCTATGCTTCATGTACAGTGTTGTCGTTTGATTAACTAATGATATCCCAATCATCAAGTACTTGCTGTTATGTCTGCCTGACTGATAGTCTCTAAAATAATCACTAGAACTCTAACATTCTTAACATTATTTTTTATTATTAAGTTATTTTGAGTTAGACGTGACAATATCTTTTTAACGATAACCTTACACTTTGAGCTTGCATCAGCATGTTTAACTATTCTCCTATTATCTGTTTTATCACAGAAGTCCGTGCTTCCAACGTGAATGTGAAAAATCCGGTAGTATGTCACTGAGCCTGAGCACGTACAAAAAGCTATTAGGCCGTTATCACTCTCCATAAAACTTATGGTATATGGTGATGACATCATCGACATATCTCGTGCACGGTGCCATTTTTATTCTTACTATTATGCCGTGGCCTCAAACTAAACCAATATAATATTACTTCAGTATGGAAGATGCGAGAAAAGGCCTTCTCAACTTCGCTGTCATTCGTATTCTTAGCAACATGATTAGCGTAATTTTCTAGGTCAATCACTTCATGCATTTTGATTCGTTTGCTCAAGTGGCTTGAAAAAGTAGATTATGAAAGCGTCTTCACGCGTATGCAGTTTTTATACTACTGCCATATCTATACAAAGTCTTAATCTCATACGATCACACGTACACTATGGGCTTGTCCTCGAGTTTCCCTTGACATGCGACTGTTGCTAAACGTTCACAATTATCATTATTGTAATAATTTTTGTCGATTAACGATGTTGAAAACATCGCCTGTTTATTATCCACTAGAGTGCTAAGTTCGTTTAACTGATGGTTTTTATCTATTCAATTATTCAAATGTTTTCATTAATAACATAATTTACAGAAGCCATAGCTAGCTTTGCCGTCAATAATGCAGTACATCGTAAAACCTTTAACAAACTAGTGCTGTTTTTCGCTGAACTATTTTATGCCTTTCTTAAACAGAAACAGTAAAAACTGAAACGCGATCACGATTCGTTTGTGTATTGACATTTCGTGTAAAACTAGTTGAAGGTAAATATCTTTTATACAATATTACGTGAAATCTTCCACTATTGCGGGACATATTTTAGTAGTTTTACTTGTCGACTGATTTATTCTTGTTTTTAATTTTCTTGCAAATTATCGAAACTGAAAGTCACGTAACATTGTTGTCATTCCCTGAATATGATAAAAAAAATAAGTCGAGTAGTATCATGATAATGATGATAAGTGAATGCATTGTCTAATCTAACTTGAATTCTTTTGGTCAACACGCTATTATCGTTAATACAAATTGTCTAGACAGGATAAAGTAACCCTGCGCTGACCTGTAGCTTGCACAGCTGTTGTGTCTTTTGTTCTACTTCTATCCCATCTGTTGAAGTGAGTCACAATTTCTCAGTTACCCTACCGTTTTGCCTTAGAACAATAACCGCTATAAACATCTCTTTCCAAAGGGTAAAAGGCTACAAAATTCTTTTTGTTACACATTTTTCAATGAAGTAGGTACTTTATGTTTATTCCTCTACTTCAAAATCTTTCGGTTTTTTGTTGTCCTTTCTATCGGTAAAATTATCTCCATCCTTATATGATTCACACTCAATAAAACTGAAGTTACCTTAACCTTATTGATGTACTTGTTTGAATATATTGCACCGGACCTGAATATAAATAAGCATCGTTTCTGTTATTCCTTATCCTTAACAATATCTCGCAAATACCAATGTTATAAGTATTTTTGTAAGTATGTTCGTTGTTATTGTGGCTCTCCCAAGATCTTTTACAATTCGAAACAGTTGTATGAAACTAATTTCGATACCTACTTTGGATTGGATATCCACTATGTGTAGTTTGCGAAAAGCACCCTAGATCGTGTAACAAATCTTAATTCACGCGGCAAATAAATCTAGCTGCCTTAAGTATTCTAGTTCTAGAAGTATAGTAGTTATTTCATTACACGTATCATTTCAAATGGTCGGAAATGTCTACTTTAGCTGCTCGTTTCTCTCATTAATGTGGTGGCAACATTCGCAAGGAGGCGAGAACTGTTGTCGCCAGTGCAAACATCCGCCGTTTACCCGCGATAAGCGCCTTATCGCGAATTAGCGTTTCTCAATCGAGCGCTGATTCATCGCCTCGCATCCTTAACTACTGCAGATGTTGGCTAAACGCGTCTTTAAAGTTTTAAACGCTCACATGGCCTTCGGATCCACTTTTTTTCCAATTTGCCAGACATTTTGACGTTTGCTCAACAGATAATATTACCGTGCCTTAACCATATTCTCAGATGAGTTAGCTTCATTTTATGAAGCGTGCTGATAATTTGATCTCTAATTTATTTTATTTCGTTATAAATATCAAATTGTATTTTTGCTATTATCTGGTAACACAATAAACAAGATCTTGTAGTTTTAATTTTTTATGGTGAGAAATTCTGCAATGAATTATAGTGTGCTTGCTTTAGCTGCTTAGTGTACCTGTTCACAGAAGGTTTCGCATGACACGTATGTAGCCTGTGAGATGACGAAATGACATTCCACATGACGCACACGACTGTAGGCATGTATCGTGATATCACTATTTACTTCAATTGTATTATGATTTTATTTTTCCTAAAGCCTTCAGACATAGGTATGACGTTTCCAGTTGCCAGAACCACATTCAAAACAGGTTGATCAACATAAAGGTACACTACATTGATGATGCCTTAGTGCAATAAATACCAGTTTTTAATACTTGTTACGGACACGGATAATCCCAACAAGTAACGAACGATTACCATGGCCAATCTTCGCTTTTACCTTCGTTTACAGAATACTTAGTAGTAATGATAGCTCATGCGGGCCTGATAAGTTATAAATAGGGAGACCAAGGCAGCCCCGGCCTCGATAGCATGAATGAACGCATCGTGGCATTACGCAGCCATTGTTAACATCCCGGAGATAAAATCTCTGCATGACAAGCTACTATTGTAATAACGCTGAAGACATCCTCATTCAATGTTGATGCAAATTTACAAGCGCCCCGATCTGATGATAAAACGATATGTCACTGAAATGCTTCATTTTGCATCTTTGAATCATTTTAAAATTATTAGATCTCTTGCGCATTGCATTCATTGCATTTTTGTTGTCTCTTGTTTTAATCCATCACCCAATCAATAAGCGCGTATCTGAAAAAAACTTCCGTAAAATCATAACTAACTAAGCTCAAAGTGTTGGCATTCAGAGTGTTATTAGATTCTCATTATTAGTATTGTTGAGGAGGAAAATAGCTGCAAATGATTAAAGGTTTATTATTATGTCAATTATACGAACATCCACGTAGCGTAGAGCTGCGCCGATGACATAATCACCCCCGGAAGATCACATCCGCTTGGCAGCGGCCCAACAGCATCGAGTAATTTTAGAACCAAACAAATGTCTCTTTTTCTATTTTTACCGATGCCTCTTATTTTTTTATTATTGTCAATCGCTTTCTTGTGAAGCTTTAATTAACTTTCCCCTTCTTTTTCTGAACACATCGAGTTGGAAACCAAACCAAGTTGGTTGCCAAGATTTCCATTCGAATACATTCTTCGATGTCGTCATAAATCTGTTAATTATCTATTGTTTAACAGTTACCGACTAAAACCCTACCGATCATTATTGTTTATTGATTGATTCATTCATGCACATCTAAGAAACTTCTATAGCGTTGGAAAGTTCTGTTTTTATGAATCCTGATTTTAATACCTGCGCAGACCTTTAAAAATCTGCCAACATTGATCTTATATCGCGAGGGCCAGCTACTTGTTGTTTTGTCTTGCATCCCGCGTCCTCAATATAAGTTTTCTTCGCCATATTTGAGTTGAGGTCATACCTTTGCGGTCAGGCGCAAGGGCAGTTGTCGTATTCATTCTGTTATGCAGCTGTCGACACTATTTATTCGCTTATTAATAATATACGTGCTATTGCCATAATGAAGACGAGGTCACATCGATGCTGTGACAATTTCTAAAAAAATATTTGTATCTATCGTTTCATTGAATATTAATACACGTTTTGCATAACGTGATCCACCTGCATAACCAGTGCATCAGAGTTCATTCCACGAAGCAATTTGTATTCCCATTGTATTATGGTGGCTAACGCTGTTATTATGGTACCTACATTCACAACTTCTAGTTGCTAAACCATTCATTTTAAGTTATCTACTGCATGATATCCTTTTGATAACTGTGTCTAGTCTACATACCTGGTACTTGATGTACGAAATATTCATCCAAGTATCCTTTTAAACGTATATGTTGCTAGCATTAATTTAGTCTGTAAAAGTAAAAGCACTCTCGAGTGAATCGAGACTAATTACATCCCTATTTCTGTATCTCGCGTGCCTTCACATTCAAACCCTTATGTGTACCATACCATACTTGAAACGCCCACATAAATTCCAGGTTGTTAAAACGTTGTGCAACTTCCAGATGAACGTCCGAGTGACGACCATGGACGCGGAGCTGGAGTTCGCGATCCAGCAGACGACGACCGGCAAGCAGCTGTTCGACCAGGTCGTGAAGACCATCGGCCTCCGCGAGGTCTGGTTCTTCGGGCTGCAGTACACCGACTCTAAGGGCGACCTCACCTGGATCAAGCTCTACAAGAAGGTTAGTGATAGCTCTATTCAGTTCTCTACATTTGTGATTGCATGTTTTAATATCTGTACCACTTTTTTCAGCATTTCTTTCACTGTTTTATTGATTTTTTAACAGTTATTATAGTTTGTGTCTAATGTTTAGTTAAATTACATTCTGCAGAATCATAACTGCAAACTCTAACGTGCATACTCGTCGTGAGTAGCTATTATGCCTCGTGTCTTACCAGAGGTTAAATAACAACTCATTAGTGACACATGTACTTGTAAAATAATTAAGTCTTGTGAGAACCAGTCTGGTAAGATTACATAAATACGTATAAGTTTCGCTTTGTGGTAACCATACATCAAGAACGAGATGATAGACTTGATGCGTCTTTCTGGCGGTATTTTACGTCGTGCTTGAATATAAAGAGTTTGAAACTCGTACTACTTAGAAGTGGTTGGACGTGTTAATTTCATGCGCGGAGCGTAACAAACGTGAAACGTATTTGCTTACTTAACCACCCGAACTCGTGCACACAAGCGCTCCATCCCAACTGGTATCTGCCCGCGACTCGCCACAAGCGCCCGCGCAGCGATGTAACGATTATTTTTAGCGGAACCGACGCCGATGCGCCAAGTTCAAGTTTGTTTTGCTCAGCCGTTTGTTCATTGCTAATATTTTACGCGTGTGTACTCGCCTAAACATATTTAGCAACGGATTTGGCTTTTAGTTTTTGGATTAATGAAACAACATTCACTCGGGACGACCTTGATCGTTATCTGACTATGAAAGCGTGTGTGTGATGACAAGATGTTACCGCCTACATACGATATGCTTCAATGCAAAATTAAGACCCCGCTGTAGGATCAAAGATTTCATTAATGAATATTGAATCCTAAAATACCTCGTAATGTATTTGGATGATTTCTAAAGAAGTAACAAAGTAACATCCTCAGCCCGCTTCCTCAAACAAGCGCCTTGACAAACACAATTCTCATTGAATTCTGCGCGCGTTTCCGTCGTTGGACTCTTCACCCATGAACACAATTCTGTGAAATTGTTTTCCTCACTCCGTATCCTCGACTGGCATTGACCTGGAAATCGATGCATGCCGTCATCGACTTGCCTGAATTTATCATTTAAATACCTACACTACATGCATGTAAAGCTGCCAGATGTGTCGAAAATTACAATAACTCGTGAACTCAAAGTCTACAGAAGAATCGGAATTGGACGATTATTTGAAGAATCAAAAAGAATATTCGAATATTTTTTTCATGCATAAATAAGTATCTTAAATCTATCTAAGCAAGGTCGACAACTACTCTCGTATGAATATTCAAACGTTGCTATCACTCAAACCTTGGACCCACTTACCACTAGTGTTCGGAAACCCGAAGGCTGCTCAACTCAATTTCGATAGCGCATCGCGAGAATGCGAAGAGAAATCATTGTTAGGTATTTGGAAATTTATTCGGACAACAACTGCTTACCAATTATCGCGATGGTACAATGGAGCCGAAAGTGAATGCGTTCGTCGTTTGCAACTTGGTGTTGGTATTACTAAGTTGTCTCGCGGTCTTTGGTGATACCTTCATGCTACCATTCCAGACGGTCACAAAATTGCGCCATACTATCAAAATTGATATAATTTAATCCAGTAATATGGCATTGTATTGTAATGACAGAGCGTTGTCGTTTGATCGCCATCAAATCGCGATTAACAGCAAAATGGGTGACATACCACCGGACCTGTTCGCGCACCAAATAAATAATTATGGTAATGTGCTGCCGGTGTCCCAATCAAACATTCCGCGTGCCGTTATTCGCGCGAGTCGGTTCTAGCGTCCAACGGTTTAAATACGACATCTAAACTAACTGGAATCATAATATGCTAATGATTTTGATCCTATGTTCTCTTCTTTTTGTAAGTCACTTCTATGAAATACCCCTTTTTCTTAGCCATGTTATTTTCGTTTGAGAGCTATCCTAAGATATATTTCAGTAATAGGTACCTAGTAACTACTTTTTCTCCCATCCCAACTTTCTGCCTCAGTGACTCATCGGTTTGAAAAGTTTGTAGCGCAAAAAAGGGAAAGGATACCTACTCACTGGTTATTCCCAAAAACCGTTTCAACTGATATCTAAGGAAATAAAAACTCTTGTCTGTTGTTATGTTTAATTTCAAGTACATCGCTTGTATAGTCCATAATATTGGATATTCGTTTAAAATTCATGAAGCTATATATTTGGGCTAGGTGTAACCGGATCTAGGCGTGAATGCGTGGTACATCTTATCATAGGACAATAATTACACTGCCAGCGTTTCGCCACCATGATAAGATTTCCCTGTTAAAATGAAGGCGATTTTAGTTCGTTTTCTGAACCAAGAGGACTGAAATATTTAGAGTTCATTGTCTCTACTAAAACGTCTGGCTTAGTCAAACCAGTTTCTATCAATTCTATATTATACCTAGCTTGTTTGATGAATTTGGATTTGTCTACCTAGCATTTCAAATCGAAATTGGCAACAAAAAACAGTTTTCGCATTCGTAACTATCAGAATCTTCAGATGACGTGAAGACCATTGACCGTATTAAAAGCGGAAGTTGGATCTGAAAATTACGCCAACACAGTACATTAAAAATAAATTAAAATAACACGGCAACCACTGATGAAGTTGACGCGCACGATAACAATCTCGATATTGGAGCCAGCAAAATTCTTTCCACAATCATTGATAAGTTACCTAATCGTGCTTTCAGATACGCTGTATCGAATAACGATAAAATGTACGTGTCTATTATCTGCAGAGCTGAATAAACTATTCCAATTATTGTTCTTACTACTTTGATACTCATAGTAATTCATTTTGATATCGTCGATACAAGTCACCATTGGCAATAATTACAAATCGACACTAAAATAGCAACAATGTGACTAATGTAATCGCTATGCACATAATTCATCCAATAGAAATCAAGTGGGTTACGTAATACTTAATTAATCGAATATTTTGCGTGCCGAGTCGACTCAAACGAACGTGTCGTTTGCGCTGTTAATGAATGAAAGGGAACCAAGGCTGAGACGGTAGATTAAATTTTTACTAAAGATTCCTTTTCTTGTATAAGAAGAGTTGTATCAGTGTAATCGCTCATTGATTCAGATGATTTCATTTGCGGTTTCAACTGTCCACGTGCCGGCCGTAAACACGGCCATTGAGAGAGTTTGATAAACTGCCAGCGAACAAGCCGTGTTGATAAACCGGCCAGCCTGCGCTTTCGGCACAAAGTCATAAAGCACTCTGGAGTACAGCACTAATGCAACACTTTTACAACCCTGATTTACATGCTCAATATCCGCCCGGCAACATAAAATGAAGATGTTTAATATTCATAAAATAGAGCACACTTGCACATCCTATAAACTGGCCGGTTTTTATGGGAATGTAGCAAGCCTAATAGGCTTACAACGACTTGATGCATCAAGTGCGTAGAAATTGCTATTGTAAACATGTGGGAAGCACCGAGAACAGTGATTCTGGTCCTAAAAAGGAGTTACCAATAGGCTCTATCTGTGCGCACTCTAGTGTTACTGCAATATCAATGTCCGTAATATTATATTCCATTTATAGAATCTATTTGTGCCGCGAATGGGGTGAGTCAGCGCGAACTGCTTCGCTTTCAAGCGGCTCGCGTGTTGCCTTTTCGAAAGAACTCGATTTAACATTCTGTCCGAAATAAGTCAACATATTTTACTGGTTACACGGAAAGACGGAAATGAATCAGAATTGAAATTAGGACCTAATGTTTTCTGAAATCGCACATCATTATTTTATACTAGCGGCCGCCCGCGACTTCGTACGCGTGGATCTCGTTTTACCCCCCCTTCATCTATCTTACGCGGTTTTTTCATACAAATGTTTTTTCCCGCTAACTCCCGTTCCCGTAGGAATTTTGCAATATCCTGTTGTAACTAAGCTTAAAGTTTACTGAGGTACCTGCATGCCAAATTTCAAGCGTCTAACTTAAGCGGTTTAGATTTTTCATACACAAGGATTTTCCCGCTGATTCCCGTTCCCGTGGGAATTCCTAAGTATCCTATAACCTGCCCAGGAGTATGAAGAATAATTGTAGCAAGTTTCGTTAAAATCCGTCGAGTAGTTTTTGTTTCTATAAGGAACATACAGACAGACAGACAGACAAAAATTTTACTGATTGCATTTTTGGCATCAGTATCGATCACTAATCACCCCCTGATAGTTATTTTGAAAATATATTTCATGTACAGAATTGACCTCTCTACAGATTTATTATAAGTATAGATGAGAAAAATAACCCTATTTCTATAAAAAGATCTTCAATTTCAGATTGCATAAATGTTTCATGATCGCATAAAAAACTTTTTTTCGTAGTTACCAATTTCGTTTTCGGTCTATCATTGTTAGTGTTCGTGTATTTTCATGACGATTGCGTGTGAATAGCCCGTTGTGTCATACATTTCACTGATAACATGAGCTGTTGTCAGCGGCCTCACAGCGGTGCCTTCTCCAATGATTCACGCGTCTAATACCCTGTGTACTTAGCTTGGCTACCAAGGCTGCTGTTGGCTAGACGGAAAATTTGGATTAGATAAGCCAAAATAGAGTTGCTCTAACCAAGAGATTTGCAAAAACACGCAAACCATCCTCTTAAAACCTATACAGAACTGCACTCACCACAATTTAGAAATTGGAGCAAAGTCAAAAAGCGTTATTAAACCTCAATAATGAGCCGAGCAGCTTCCGTGCACTCGTTACCAGCACGTGTGGTGGCCAGCAGTTACATTTTATCTCGACCGTTATAAAGTTTTAATCACATGTGGCTACCAACCGGCGATAATGAATCACAAATTTTCGGCAACGGTCGAACCTCCCGCGTCCGTAAACCTATATTTACGGAAAGTATATTTCATAAAAACTTTGTCTAAAAAAATTGTAGTTTCTGAAAACCGTTTGAAACACCATGACGTAGCAAAAAGAAATACACTTCTTTCAAGAAAATTTTCCAGTATCAAAATACATAGTCTACTAAGCTTCAAGTATCATCTGTTACTATGCCTTAGTAATGAATGATCATGTATTTAGATTTCTTATTCGCATATCATTGCGTCATTATTTGCTTAAATATGTTAGTCGGTTACAGTACAGCCATAAATATAAAATGACGAGTGTTGTCAGAGGCGAAACTTCATAGAACTGCTCATGTACTTACTCAAGGTTACTTAGTGACGCTCGTGTCGTGTTCAAATGTTCCAATGTACTCACTTGAATTAGCTATTAAAATAATTTATGGCTTAATTTTGATACAGTGCCTATTTGACATGAACCATAGAGTCAGTTGTGACAATAATTAGCACAATTAATTTTGTAGTTATAGATAAAACGCGTAAATTATCATCAACGTAAAGTTCATACGAAAGCTTTAAACTTGCGTTGCTGCCAACTTAAAGCATGATAATCTTGCCATAGCTAATTGGTATTACAAGTGTAGCCCAATCGGCCCACGACTGCTTATGGGTTTACGACGCGTCGCTCCATCCCCGTGGCGGGTGTAGTGTGGGTAGCTGCTAGCATCATGCGTGCTTGCCACGGTTACATAACGCTGACACGGTATGATAATCATTACGAGGCAACGCCGTGTGCTTTCCTTCAACTATCCTCACGATTCAATATTTTATGTACTTATACATTTAGCGGAAAATATGTTAGGTATAGGGGAGTTCTTGGATTCCGTTTGAACAACCTCAAACCACGACTTGGTTGTTTTTTCCATAAATGTTGAGGGTTTTCTTAGATAATGCTTTCCTTCTCTTTTTCCCTAACATACGCTTCTTTTATTTGTAAGATAAAACCTAATTTAGTTTGTTTTCAGTCTAAACTGTAAGCCTAGATGTAGAGTTTTCATCACCTATGATTTAACTTCTTACTTAACCAATATCACCAGTTCTACAAATGTAACAAATATTGCACTTTCCATTCGCACACGTCTTCAACTCGGTGTTATCTGTGTCAGTGTCACTTAAAATCGTCCATCTTGTTGCCAACTGCACTCGCCGAAGGGAGTTGTCTCGGCGCGGCCTACATTAGACGACCCGCTGTCTTGTGGCCACGTTGCGTCGTCACCTGCCGTTACTTCCACCGTCTTTGCAGCGACCTTGCCCTATTTTGGTTGTCTGCATTCATAGCTGCATATTTTAAGTAACCTTGTTCCTAAGGGACCCTTCGTGGATATATCGGCAGATCGTGACTTGTCTGCACAGTCTACCTTGTTCACTTATTGTTTTTATACGAGACGCTCCGTCGTTGTCACCCCAGATCGGTACTTGCGGAAATATCCATTGTCATCTTGAGTCCTTAACCTTGTCTTGACCTTTATTCTCCTCATTTGCATCTTCGCTTATTTGAGAATCAGTGAACTCCGTATTTTACAATCCTACACTTGACTGTACTCGACGACAGATTTTTCATTATTAAATTATGTAATTCAAATGATTTTAAACGTATTTTATCTTTTTCATTTATATTGAAACTTGAAAGTTAACTATCTGGAAGTTTGATACAACGCGACGGATAGATCGGTCTCTAAAATTACCGATTTAAATACAAAATACAAATACAAAATCATTTATTGTGAATCATAGGTAAAATGGTGACAAATGTATTAGAATGGCATTATATTATGCGCATTCACGTATGACCTTAAATACACTTAGTAAGGTGTTGTAGCTTACTTGATTCATCTCTATTTAGTTTCCGGCGGAATGACTAAATCAAAATTGATATATGATATTGGAAAAACTTGCCACATAAAATAAATCCCGGTTGCTTACATCATTGGCTTACGTCATACTTTACGTTTTCCTCTCCAATATAATGGTAAGGTCCATTTAGTTGCCAAGAATTATGATGCCGATACACACATGCTTACATTAAAACATCAAGCCACTTTTGTGTTTCATGAATCTGAGCGTTTGCTTGAAGAAAAAAACATACTCTAAGCCTCATTAAAGTTTGAGAATCTTTTTCAAATCTATTAGCTTTCCGTTTACTTATCAATAGGTTCCTATTAAAGTTCCGAGAAATAGCTTTCCCCCACTGGCAGAGGCAGAGGTCACTTGGATGCACGTAGGTACCATAAGTGAAAATTTCACTGTGAAATGCTTTTCATCATCGACACAGAGGCCAGGACCAGAGCGTTGGCCATCGGCGTTCATTACCGAGTTGGAAAGCCGCTGTAGTTTCACCGCCACTGATTGCACTGTCACGCGTGCCTTCAGCAGTCGAAACGCCAAGTGTTGGTGACCCCTTTCATGTCGCGTTAGTTCTCTTCAAAGCAACATAATCCTTATTCGCAAGAGATAGTTCCAAAGTTTAGTAACAAAACCACCGTATTTATCTAGCCAAGAGATAACAGAAAGATAAATACTTTGAATGTCATGCTTCATAGGCTCTCGTCATTCTTAGTTAGTTTTCTTCAAGTTGATGTAGAATTTGCATATTTATATTTGCTTCCATCATTGGACAAGTTATTGAAAGTAATAATTTTCCATTATGGACAGTGAACATAGCTATTGTAATGTAATCAGATTCAAAACTCGGGTCTTCGAAGTCACAGACATGACAGAGCTGTGAGTCATGTGGATTGGGAATCAATTAAATGCCGACGACCTAAGTTTTTGTGGCAATCGCCGACGACCGCCGCCCACGGCTGAAAAAGAGGTAGTGCGCATGTAACAAGTGTGTTTGCGCATTGCTAATGTCGATAGTCATTCATGGGCCGCGTGAGGCGAAAATGCCATGGTCCAGCGCTCGTGACGTCGCTGTCTGCAGCTCGAGGGCGATCAAGCGTGGTGGAACTTCTGCCGAGCTGTTCTCTAACTAGTGCTTGTATCGCCGTGTTAGGTGCTTGTCAACTTTTTACTTTTAGTCAGACACTGAATAACTGTCTATGGTCGCCAGTCAAATTAATAAATCATTGATAAATTAGAATTTTAAAGGCTCTCCAATCAAAAAGTATTTTTGTTTCAGTCAAACAGCACGTATAAAATAATTTGTTTAATATAATTTTAAGTTGAGTCATGATGATGTTATAAGATAATGTTTTTAATTTAATAAACCTGCCATTGTGACCTAGCGTTTTAACCTTTGGCGTGCTATTGAGCCGCGCAAAACTGCACCCGCCAACTGCTACGGTTTTCAAATGATGTTTCAAATGACAAAGTAGTCTTGTCTTAGATCTGAGACATAGCAGTTGACAGAGGTTGCACAGATCTGAGACAAAGCATAGGAGAGGTTAAGGCTAAATGATAAAAATTAATCCTTTTATAATGCAAATACTGAATGTGTTAAAGCTATGATTATAAAAACTATGTAATAATCGTGATGTGGAGTTTCTTGGAGCTATTTATGGCTTTCTTAATATGGAGAGCTTAGTGACTAAACAGTTAAACACACTTTATTTGTACGAAAAGATATGAGGAAATAAATTAAATTAATTTCTCGGAAGTTTAATACTTCTGGTAATGCAAATAGTGACTCAACCACTGTCACAAATATGTTTCAGTTTCCCTATGTAAAGTGCTATTAACTTGTTTATTTTAAGTTCGGTACGCGATGATGTAGTGGTTGCTCATGTCTAGCCCACGTGGTGACATCACGGTTGTAAAAAATGACTCCTCAGCTTACACATTGTTCTAGATTCTTGAATGCAAATCGAACTAAAATCGGCAGTGCCACCTTGGCATTGAGTTTAAATTCTTTGTTATTTGAACAGCCTGCCTTTGCAGATCATTCCTTTTATAGATGTTCAAAATTATCATCATCTTTATCCCTTCTTATTTGTTGTTTAGATCAGATCGCATCTATTTCTGCCTGCTTTTGTGGCATCAGCTCAATGTTAGTTTTACTTGTTTGTAGCCATTTCCAACTGCGTTGCAGTTCAGTTACCCGCCTTTCGCCTCCAAAGTAATCCTGTCAAGTTTTCTCACGTAATAATCACACTGTTCAAAACTACATGCAAGGCGCCGCTTTTGCATAATTATACTCTCATTTAGAAACTATTCCATGCGACAGCCGAACTCGTGTTTGCCACATGAGAAACTTTCCACACGACAAACCTTTTTGTGCACGATTAAGCATACTTAAATGTACTTACATAACTATAATAATAACCCGCCGCAGATAATTTACCAACATTATTCTAAATTGTACAAAAAATTAGGACGCAGTTAGTACACCACCTACGTTCAAATGATTCTCATTTGATAACATGTAGAAAATTTAGTTATGAGCATGTGATCGAATACCCATTTGAAAACTCACGAACACTTTACCGAAGCATAATGAATTACAGTGACTAAAGTCTGTAAATTGCATTTTCAAGTTGCTGCGATGATCCCCTAAGTACACTGAACAGGTTAAGGTATTAGATCCTACACAGAATGAAGGTTAAAACTTAAACTGGCAATGGCAATGTCCAATTTCAGCTGAGACCTATCAGATACGTGTGTAAAGCTAAGAAATTTCTGAACACGTACAAATGTAAAGATTAACAATTCACAAACTTGAACGTATTATGTAGTGCATTTTGCTGGCTGCGCTCCAGTTAGCCGCCCATTCAACTAGCAGACCAGTATTATATGGGACGGACATGTTTGCCGCTACAATAGTCGGCGTGGGGCACCAAAATAGATGTGTTTTATTTCCAACTCGTCTAGTTAACAACCGCAGACCTTAACGGGTCAAGCTTCTTTAATTATCCGATTGTAATTGCACACTACAAAGTATAGGTTTTACTGTAAAATGAAGACATAGTAATAATTATCCTGCTTTCGCCTCCGAGATTTATTTTACCATGTAGTACCCCTGTACGACAACCCAATCCGCACACAATATTCAGCGTAGTAGTATTAAAAAACAAAAGAGCGGGCAACCCCACCCCTACCACGCTGTGGGCTCGGTGTCCGAGCGGTCTCATTCCTTTGTGCGCACGCGCAACGACCGCACGCAGTATAAGAAAAATGCTTAAGTGACGTCACCAGGACGTTTTTACCGACAAAAAACGTAATTATTTTAAGTTGTGCAGTGTAGTGACGAGAATTAGACCCAACAAAAGGTTGGTTGTAACAACTATTTTGTGCAAGTGCTCGTACATTTTTATTATAAGCGTTGTGACACGACGCGTAACTTTGACCCATTTTTAGCTCCAAGTTAACGCGCGATGTTAACCAGTAGCCATTTTTTTGCTCCGAGGTAATGCGAGATGTTACCCAGTAGCCATTCTTTTGCTCCGAGGTAATGCGAGATGTTACCCAGTAGCCATTTTTTTAAATCTCTTCGGCGAAAACAGGATAATTTAGATCGAACTTCACTTGGTAAGTTCGTTTGATCATTCAATAATAATTACGAGATAATGGTGATACCTCAAGTAACTTTGTTGTGGGTGATAGCTTCTGAGCTAACGATTAATTTTAACTTAGTTATTTATGAACACTAGTCCACTTAACAACAATGAATCAGAATCATATCAGGTTCATATCAAAATTGAATCTACAGTCAAACAGTATGCTTTTTATATTGCTGAATACTGGTGCACAGTTCGATTAACATTCTTGGGATTCATACAACCATTTATGGCATCGAACGTTCTATCCATTTTGCTTACGAATCGAATCAGTGGACACGATACCACACCTCCGCAGTCATGATGTTCCTTCACGGGATTCTCTAATAAGGCTGAACGATTTGTGCAGTAATGTTCCATTGTACTTTAGCGACTAGAAACACATGTTAAGCCCAGTAAAAAGACATTAGGCAGCAAAAAGTTGCGATGTATGTCGGTCCCCAACGCCGAGAGCTGGTCGCACGCGAGAGTTGCGGGCGCGCGCGGAATGTCGCTTTTTGTCGCGCGGTTACCGTACGAGCGCGGGGCAGCCCCGATTCGCGGCACCTGCGACTGCGCTGCGGCTGCGGCGCTTGCATCACGTTTAACATCACTTCGGAATCTAAATGTGTATATCGATGACATCATTATTTGCAGACTAGAACTTGCATACCATAACGCTTATCTTTATCAATTAGCTCAAAAGTGAAATCAACAGAGACCAAAGTCCAAGGAAATCATATCAACTTTATTGAACCAAACATGCAATTTGAAAGTAAAACCAATATATCAAAACCGATCAAACATATCGCATTAATTGACGAAAATGATCACGTGCAAATAGACTTACATAAACGGTTACCCGAGGACAGAGCGTCGAACGAAGCGCGGACGGCACACTTGACCGACACTAGTGTGGTCATCGGCGGTTACATGAACGTTTGGTGATTTCGCAAAACGTGATTACTTGCCTGCAGGCAGGCGATCACTAAATGTTATGTAGTGAACTATTAGACACCTGACGAGATGTTCTGAACACATTGGCAACGGACATATGATATCGTGTCATTCTTCCGGTGTTATATCTAAGACCTGTGATGTGCTGTACCGTACGACCTTTTGTAAATGTAGCGTGCATTTACAGTGAAACATAATGCGTGCAGCAAACATCAAACAGTCATTAGCTAATTTACCTCTGTATTCACAAGGACGAAGATAGATATATTTATCTGCCGTCCAAATCGACACACGATGGTGGAGCAGCGAAGCGCGGCGATGCGCCCGCGTGACCTCGTTCCCACGCGCCCAGGCCAGGTGCGGGCGACCTCTCCCGGCAGACAATGCGCGCGTCCTTGACGCGGCCGAAACAAATCATCATAGCAATCAAACCTTTGACTGACGCCAGGAACTGGTACACAAACACTCGAACCCGATTGACGCTAATCGAGTGCATTACCATATCCAAACAGATGGTCCAGAATTATCTACAGTTCCATACAATTTGGCACTAACAACTAAAACTTTCGATTAAATGTGGAGCTGAATTTGAAACAAATCATACAAGAGATACTTATTGAGTGACGTTTATCACCGCCGCGACTCAACAATTTAGGCTAAGTTGCGGCAGCTTAGGAGTGGCATCTCTACCACAGACGGGTGAAAGTGGTGTTGCTACGCGACGACCTTGCCTATTCACTGCGTAACAAATCTCACTCGGATATCCCCTGTTCCTCATGTAATCCCCCCGATACGGCTTCATGTCACGACCTGGACGTACTCGAAACAGGTTGCGGTGTTTAGATGGATGATACGCTATTTACTGATAAGGAAAACAACAGCTTAAAACGTTTTCCTTCATACGTAAACAAAATTGCTAGCGTTTAAAGACTCAAAATTAGTCACATAATTTGTATAATTGTAGCTAAGTAGCGAGTCGGAGAAGGGTCAAGCGAGATGCCATGGCGTCGTCCGCAAACTAGGTTACCGCAGAACGAGACGGCATCATCGGTCGCCGAGAAAGACGCAACGCGACAGGTATCACCCACCATGCGTGTGCGCCGGTGCGGCTGATAGCGAAGAGAAATGTCTCTGCGTTTCACCCAATCTAAATTGATGCAATCACGTACGCACCTCAAAGAATTTGCGTTCCACCACATGTATGCGTTCACACAATTTACAAGCCCAGCTCCTTTCCCACAGCGCGTAAATCAGATAAATCACCATCATTAAGCCAAGTTATGACGTTGAAATCTGCAAAACGATCGGAAGATGCATTTTGAAACATATTGCATTGAATATGATATTTGTGCTTTGGAAATAAATTGACGCTCCACCCATTAAGACAGAACTGGAAATTGCGAGTGGTATTCCATTTTTATCTAAGTCAAAGATTGCATACCGGAGTAGAGTTTTTAGAAATTCCAATGCATCAAAAGTATGTATCCAGGATAGAAGCGCATATTCTGCGTATGTGCAAACAAGAACAGCTGATTGTGCAGCGCGGGCGCGGGGTCAACGCCCGTACTTTCGCCGCTCCCACGGCTGACTGCTGCGTTGCTCAATCCTAGTTGTGAGGCCTCTAACACTCTGCTAATTCATGTCTCATGTCTAGCGTCTTTAGAATTTATCTACTTCAATCAACTCCATAAGTCTTAATATCAAGACAAAAGTAAATGTGTGTTTGGTCAAATGTTGTTCATTCTATACGCTCGGCTGCGCAGCGGTCCGAGTCGTTCCACTTTTTCAATAAAATCCATCATATTCGAGCATGTAAATTTTCCATTCGCCAGTTCTATGAATCGATATCGTATCGTAAATTCATGGAACTAAAGAATTAATAAGTACGAAATGTTTTTGTGGTTTGTGTTCGTTAATTAATTGAATGAATGTTCCAAAAGTATTCCAAAGTTGAATTAAGTATTTGTATTATCTTTATCTCTCTAAGCCTGACTCTATTGTGGAAAAGACCACAAGGTTCATCACAAGCACGGTGAAGAAATTCTCCACTCCCGAAGAAGACGATGAAGAAGCTGCTTATGATAGGGGTGATGACCTGGTAAGACCCGGGCCTGATGTTTATGCTAGACCAGATGCAGTAGATACGCTAGAAGCGTGATTTGTAGAAGCTAACGATAAAAATTGGAGAAATAACGAGTATGATAATGTAGAAAGTGTGTTATGTAACAAGAAACTGAATGAAAGTAATTTAAAGGAAGGTCAAGGTATGACGGAAAGAAAGTAGGTGCCTAAAGTGGTGACAACTGTTCTATTATTGACTGCAGTTGAATGTCATATTAGCATACCAAAGTCAACAATTTGCTCGTATTCTTAATTTGTATGTACAGAAAGACGATTCGACACGTTTCGGGTGCCCATTCTCTACGGTTCTTGAAATCATTGTTTGCCAGTTAATTTATTTCACATCTCGTAGAATATAACTCGTCTACAGATGTGATAAGATAAATTTTACAAGAAATGACGTAAGCAGATACGAGTTTTTGTTTGTTTGTAAACTTTTGATTATTATTTTAAAGATATTGTTGTACTTGAAATAAGATTTCAGGATGTATGGAAAAACCCATTTTTTGTGGACTAACAATACGTAACAAAAAGAACCTTAATAAAATTGTAAATTCAATTGCATTTTATCTACATGTCCGCATCAGTGAATTTGCCCATTATACTAGTTTAATATTTTGATTGATAACTTAATATTTCAGGCGGCCCCCGACTCGTCGGTCGCCGTATCAGCGTCCATGCTTATCTTATCGCCATCTCACAGTTTCGCCATTACACAATGTTCCCAAACACCGCTCCACAGCGACAATCATTTCACGCTTTCTCTCTTATCACCGAATTCACAAACCACTATTGGAAATAATAAGCAGCGCGTAACATGATATTACCAAAACTCTGGATATGTGTGTCAAACAAATACACACGCATTTCTAGTTGGACTTATTGTGTGCGTGAAATCGCTGGAACATTACCCAAAGATTCTGATTCCTCTTAGCATCGACAGCTTCTTTGAAGACCCAGTAACAATTACAAGTACGAACGACGCATATCAAAGTAAACGTCTTATGTGCTTGTAGTAAAATACATAGTCAGATGTGCTGTCAAGTGTACTTACTCTTAATGGATAACCTTGTTCCGACAACGCACCCATCAACTTTCAGTAGGTAGTACAAGACAACTGCATATTCATTGAAATTAACCTTCGATTAAAGTCAAATCGTCATGTGTACACGTAATCTCTCGTTGGAGCGACCTTGCGTGGTTACTACAATGGAAACAGGTGATGCTAAACAGATCCTTGTGTTCAATGCAGTAAGGGTCAGGTGCTCTTGTGGCGGGTGTACAGCTAGGAGCGGTTGACTGAAGCGCCTCGACGCGTGAAGCCCCCACAGTTGTATTAATCATTATGCTTATTAACTTGAATTAACTTACCTTTAGAGAACTTTGAGATTTGCTAGTAGAAAAATACTATGTATTTACGGTAAAATAATTTACATAAACGTAAAGAAACATCTAGACCCGTATTATGAAGACATGTGCACAAAATCAAGCCTTCGTTCGATTGGTTTAACTATTTAAATTGATTGTTACACATATGCCGTAGATCACCATTTGCGTTCTGTCATACACGCTTCATTAATTATGTATGATTAATTAAAACTCCTGAATTTTAGGCTAATTACAATAGCTAGATATTATAGTACGTAATGTTTTATTTCCTCGGGGAAACAGTCATAAATTGTGACACACATTTGTACAGTGTCGATTACCGGCAGCACGAAATGAGTTTATAGTACGTATAATTACCGCGCTCTCCTCAAGAGTAATTTCGACTAATTTGACGACAACTGGCCTAATGGGGTTTTACAATTCAGTCAATAAGGCCGTTAACATCGCCTGTGACATCATCCGTTTGTTTGGCTTCTGACTGAACGAACATGTTCACATTTTATTTCAATTCGGCACGAATGACCTTTAGTTAGTTCCATCAGGGATTACGACCAGGGAGACACTCATTTCTCTGTCAAATCCTTCGATGGCAAGTTGGTCTTGTAGACTTGCTTACATTTTAAAATTTTGTCTTTAGTATAACGAACACTTCGTGTACAAGTCTACGTCTAAAAATCGCCAATAAATGCTTAACGGATTCATGATTTGATGGTTTCTCTTATTTTGTAGTTAGCTCAATGAGCAGTACCTACCTATGTAGTATGCTAAATTATTATTTAAGATGAATATTAATAATTTTTATTTTAACAATGACCTTGTAAGGGTGACTACTTATTTTTAAGAATGGCGCTATCGAAACATAACCTATCTGGTTTCTTTTCAACCTTTGCGTCATTATTTTTAGAAGCTAAGTTAATGTTTGGCTAGTGTTGATGAACATGAGTTGGCCAGAATCTGTGGCTGAATTGTAATTAATTGTTGCCTTTTTAACGCTCCCCTGGATCACTTGGTCGGCACACCACGAAGTCAGGGTCGCTACCGTTCTCCAGATGGGTAAGATTTGTGTGTAAACCAATTAAAATTTTAAGAAAAGAAGATAAAATATGTGTTATTTTAAACATGTCCAAAAGATTGCGCCATTTTGTGTGGTAGTATCAGACTTCGAACAAGCTGTACAGATTGACGTTGCCTCAAATAACTTCAAATGTAAATAAAATGAGCATGTAAATAATGACGTTTTCTACTGACCACATTTAATAAAGCGAGTGTTAATTTGTCAATTACAATCTTCACGGGCCTCGCGGCACATCTCCCCTCGCTCGTCGCCATCTACAAATGGGTTTGTGATAGCAATCACAGACTGCTCCAATGTCTTAGTTCAAGACAGCCTGTCTAGTTGTAGTGTAGTTGGTAGTAATAAGTCTGAAATATGGTGAACCTTGTTAAAACTGTGTCGTTCTCTTTGCAGGTGATGCAACAGGACGTAAAGAAGGAGAACCCCCTTCAGTTCAAGTTCCGCGCCAAATTCTACCCCGAAGACGTTGCCGACGAGCTCATCCAGGAGATCACACTCAAACTCTTCTACCTGCAAGTAAGTTCAACTTTAAGTTAATGCTGTAAAAGCTAAATTGGAAAATTGGATATCGTTGTAGCTTATTTTAAAAACTTAAGAAAATATGCTATAAGGATTAAATTCTCATATGCATGGTTCCACAGACGGTGCGCTTTTATAGTCACGCGTCTTCTAAGAACATGCTACAGAAGTATTTGTGTCCCTATTTCAAGTCGACCACCTTTGTGAATCGACTCAATGGGATACAAATTACAATTCAATTTGTTAATTTCAATTATACATTCCCTATACCATTCGCCCGACATCATTTATCACCAGCACAATGTATAACACAGCGATATCGCCGATGTGTGAAAACGAAAGGCAAGGCAACCACCCCATTAGTCCCAAGAAAGTAATTCCACGTATCTCCGGAGATTGGCCGCGATAGGCGAGCGCTCGAGATGTAACTGCATCGTTTATCTTAAGCGTCTCCGTCGGATAATGCAATAACACCTTTTCCTATTCGGTTTAGTCAGTTATAATCTTGAAAACATGACGGGTTTTCCAAGAATATTAGTTTCACTTAGCATGTGGTTTTTTAGTTTACCTATTTACCTATACATGTTCTTACAGAGGGAAAAACATTTGATTGATTTGACTTATTAGTATGCGCATCTAAAGAAGCATTATTTTTGTTGCCTTGTTCAGTGTCTCGGAGAAAATTTACTGCATACGAATTAGATGCAATAAGTATATTAAAATAACTTTGAAAACCAAAGCTAGTGACGCAGTTCGCAGGAGTTCATGCATTGTTTTCCATACGAAAATCTCCAGCTTTTAGTATCATTCTTTTTCTCAGTATTATGTATCGTGGTCAGACGCAACTGTCCAACTTTCCATACGCTGATCACTATATGTAGCAAAGGTGTTATAACCTTTTATACCATGTCCTAAAAGTTTAATCCAGTGTAAACCTTTTGCTCTACAAGTTATCGAATATTTAGTTCTCTCATCATTTCTATTTCTCCGTCCATCATCCTCCATTGCGACTCCTCTTCTAGAAATCACAACTTCAGATAGAAAATGCGATCTTATCCAACGAGATCTACTATCCGCTAGAGACGATTCCTCCTTGTCCGACTAATAGTTCTCACCATTTCTACTCCACATCATCCACCTGTCCATCATTCCCCTTTGTGACATCTCTTCAGAAGCCATAGGCGATTTTCTAAGTTTAAAATATGTTGCCAAGTGAAAAATGCGATCTACCGATTACTAGTTCTCACCATTTTTATTTTTCTCTCTGCATCATCTTTTATCATCTGTCCATGTCAATTATTCTTCTATGACGTTTCTTTAGAAATCATTAGCAGTGTTCTAAGTTAAAAATATGTTGCCAGGTGAAAAATGCGATCTTATCCGACGAGATCTACTGCCCGCCGGAGACGTCGGTGCTCCTGGCCTCGTACGCGGTGCAGGCGCGACATGGCGACCACAACCCCGCCCTGCACGGGCCCGGCTTCCTCGCCAACGACCGCCTGCTGCCGCAGCGCGTCACCGACCAGCACAAGGTATGACGTCACACCACGCGACCACAACCCCGCCCTGCACGGGCCCGGCTTCCTCGCCAACGACCGCCTGCTGCCGCAGCGCGTCACCGACCAGCACAAGGTATGACGTCACACCACGCGACCACAACCCCGCCCTGCACGGGCCCGGCTTCCTCGCCAACGACCGCCTGCTGCCGCAGCGCGTCACCGACCAGCACAAGGTATGACGTCACACCACGCGACCACAACCCCGCCCTGCACGGGCCCGGCTTGCCACGGCACCGACCAGCACAAGGTATGACGTCATCATTAGGCCAAGGATCCGCGCCGCGATAAACGGTTATCACGCCATTTTATTTTATTTTAGACTTTATTGCACACACATAAGAATGTTCCGTACAAAAAGGCGAGTTTAATGACATAAGTCATTTATTATCGATTTTGACATCGATAAAGTATATCACGGCGCGCATCCTTGCCCGGCTGATCGTGTCTCCACCGAAGGTGCACGACCTCAGATCATAGAAGGGAATAGATGTGAAACGGGGGCGTGGCGCGTGTCTCCGCGATATGCCCAGAAACGAACATCGGCCGCGTAGCTAGGTTAGTCGCGATTCAGTCGTACTAAGGAAATGTTCTCCGAATTTTTTGGATAATGCGTCGTTACGTGCAATAAAACAAGTGAAACGAAGAACTACAGGAACAATGGAGTCATTTACTACATGTAAGTATTGCAAATCCATTGGTATTTTGGTTATAAATAAAAAAAACTTAACATTTTTACGAACGAATTCAGTGCCGTAACAGTTACTGCGATATCGAAATCAGTGGTGATAAAAATTCTAACACACTTGTACATTGACGATTTAGTTAGCAACCACTTTATGTCATGCTCAACTACTGCGCGATGTATTTAATTTCTTCCGATATCCACTATCGTGGGAAAATACACAGTACGGCCGCATGTGCCGGTCGTAACATAGTGCCGTGCTCGTGTTCTAATGCGGTTTCCTACTATCGATAAATAGAAGTAAATTATGATTTTCTATTTTGTAATTTTAAATAAAAAAAATATGTGTTACATGCGATTATAAGATTTTACAAAAAAAATAATGTATTTAATTTCTTCCGATATCCACTGTCGTGTGAAAATACACAGTACGGCCGCATGTGCCGGTCGTAACATAGTGCCGTGCTCGTGTTCTAATGCGGTTTCCTATTATCGATAAATAGAAGTAAATTATAATTTTCTATTTTGTAATTTTAAATAAAAAAATTATGTGTTACTTGCGATTATAAGATTTTACAAAAAAAATAATAACAGTAGAAGTAATTAGTAACTGTCAACTATGTAATTACTATAAGAGCTAGTTGAAAGCCTAATTTAGGCATTATTTTTGATAAACATATGCGGTACGCAGATCGCCATAATTAATCCTTCAAGGCCCGCGAATCTAGACACAATAGATAATCAATTGTTATGACATTAATTAATGCCGTCTGGGACTCAAGCGGTTAAAAAGTAAATGCGTGATAGTAGTTAATAATTAGCCTAATTGTACCTTATGTGTTCCTTTTCTTTCTGTTTCTTTTTACAATGTGGTGAGCAATAAAGAGTATTTATTATTATTCCTTTATTCATCTTACTTTCTTATTTTTATTTTTTTCTTTTTACAATGTAATTATTATCAAAAAATAAAAATACATTATAAAAACAAAAATCTTAAAAATAGTTAACCCACTGGCAGCGGAGCAGGGCCCAGGCTACCGGTGGTCAGGGTCACAGGCTGAGGAACCTCCGGACAATGCGTGCCGTGCTGAGGATCACCGCCTTTTGAATCTGCCCCTTGAGCCAACCATCTAGCGAGAGCTTCTTTAGATGTTGGTCGAAGCTCTTCGCTATTAGCCCGTTTGCCGAGACAACTATCGGGACAATGATCGTCGAGTCAACATCCCACATGGCGGTCACCTCGTGGGCCAAGTCAAGGTATTTGCTTTGTTTTTCCTTTTCGGCCTTCACGAGGTTTTCGTCATGCGGGATGGTGATGTCAACGAGCACTGCCCGACGTTGGGATCGATCAACCACCACAATATCAGGTTTATTACAGACAATAGTCCTGTCTGTGATGATAGTTTTCAAAGTGTGCGTCACGTCACGCGGCCATTGATTGGCCATAAGGCACGCCTTCTGGCCAATCACAGCACTTTTAAGCCGGTTGCACATGTTGTCGTAGACTCTCAGTCGCTTTGTTTTTACACAGTTGAATGTGTGTGTGGGAGCTGTGGTGGGGGAAATGTGGGGACACTGGTTCTCGTTGTAGTTACGCGCGACTTCATATCTATTCTCTTTCTATGATCTGAGTGCACGACCCTCTCCAATACCAGAGAAAACTTGCAGTTTCTTCAAAGCGTAGTAAACTACGATAAAGCATGCACACTTGCTCCGTAATTATTCATTAACTCAAGTTTTAAAATTTTCTATTGTGCGATCCACTTTGATATCATCTGGTTAACTCCAACAACGAGTACTGGCAAGAAATGTACATTCAAATTCAACAAGATATTATACATTTAAATCACAGGTAGATAAAGTACCTAGTGGAAGTTTGAATAATATTAATTTACATAGTTACATATTCAAAGGGAAAATGTTTAAAAAATCTCAATACTCAAGTTAAAACAAAAAACAAAATATACCTAGTATCACACCTACAAACTAAAATGGTGTATAATAATGCAGTTTTTAGTTGCGTTCTTTATTCACAACCATTGAATCAGTTCCAAGTGCATTACAAAGCAACAATTTGTGAGCTTCAGTTACAGGAGAGGACAAATAGAGACAGGTATTTTCTGACCAATAGGTCTGTGAATCACAGAATCATCTTTTCTTTCAAACGATTAACTAAATTCGGTACTCTCTTTAGACCAGAGTAAATACAAAGGAGTAGGTTATCTTCATAGAAACGCACCGAATTCGGCGCAACTCCCCGATAATCCATGCTAAATTTTGTCAGTGTGTGCGTGCGCGCCGCATACGTATTGGCGCGCTCACATACAAACCGCTCTCGATGTGTTTCTATGAAGATAACCTACTCATTTGCAGTGGCGGGGCAAGACCTAAATTTGATGTGGGCAAGACAGATTTCGCGAGGCCTTGTTCTGTGGCGACCTGAAGACGGATTTTATGAAATAATAAAAAAAAAAGGGTCAATGGTCTATTCATTGACAGTTTCTGATTTCTTGATTAAGTGATTATTTTTAAAGGAATATTGCGCCAAGGAATAATGTTCGTCACTTAAAACCGTGTTGTTGCTTAATTTTGAGTCTGATTATGGCTGAATTTGTTTGGAAAAAAATATATTTTATTTTTAACTACATTGTTTAGCTATCAAGAATTTATATTTAATAGTCAATGTTTGCATTTATTGTCGTATTGTGATATTGTCATCCCCACCTTGTATACATTTTTTCAAAATTTTTAATGCGCGAGGCCCCTTGTACCGCGAAGCCGTAGGCGGTGGCCCACGTCGCCCACGCCTTACGCCGCCACTGCTCATTTGTATTTACTCTGTTTAAACTAAGTCGTGGTTTCTCTCCCCAGATGTCCCGCGAGGAGTGGGAGCAAAGCATCACGAACTGGTGGCAGGAGCACCGCGGCATGCTGCGCGAGGACGCCATGATGGAGTACCTCAAGATCGCGCAGGACCTCGAAATGTACGGCGTCAACTACTTCGAGATCCGCAACAAGAAGAACACGGAACTCTGGCTGGGCGTCGACGCGCTCGGACTCAACATCTACGAGAAGGATGACAAGTGAGTGCTGGTTACGGGACTATTCCCACCTCTCCAGTGAGTGCTGGGTGTTCTTGAGTGGTCTGGTTGGTTTAGCGTGGTCTGATGTAAGGTGTCAACTACTTCGAGATCCGCAACAAGAAGAACACGAAACTGTGGCTGGGTGTCGACGCGCTCGGGCTCAATATCTACGAGAAGGACGACAAGTGAGTGCTGGTTGTTCTTGGTTTCCTGGTCAAGATGTTAGAAGTCAACTACTTCGAGATCCGCAACAAGAAGAACACCGAGCTCTGGCTTTGCGTCGACGCGCTTGGGCTCAACATCTACGAAAAGGATGACAAGTGAGTGCTGGTTGTTCTTGAGTGGTCTGGTTGGTTTAGCGTGGTCTGATGTAAGGTGTCAACTACTTCGAGATCCGCAACAAGAAGAACACGAAACTGTGGCTGGGTGTCGACGCGCTTGGACTCAACATCTATGAAAAGGATGACAAGTGAGTGCTGGTTACGGGACTATTCCCACCTCTCGTTCCCACCGCTGCAACTCCTGTGTAGCCAGGATCACACTACAGCTTGACCGCCATAAAATAACCCAACCAATGAAGGTCAAGTTTGCATGGAGAGAAAGTTAAACTGTCATTGGACCCCCAACCAAAATTATCAGAAGAACATAGGAGTTCGAAGTTAAGGTTCGACTTCCCTCCAGTGAGTGCTGGTTGTTCTTGGTTTCCTGGTCAAGATGTTAGAAGTCAACTGCTTCGAGATCCGCAACAAGAAGAACACGGAACTCTGGCTGGGCGTCGACGCGCTCGGGCTCAACATCTATGAAAAGGACGACAAGTGAGTGCTGGCTGTTCTTGTGTGGTCTGGTTGGTTTAGCATGGTTTGATGTACGGCGTCAACTACTTCGAGATCCGCAACAAGAAGAACACGGAACTCTGGCTGGGCGTCGACGCGCTTGGACTCAACATCTATGAAAAGGACGACAAGTGAGTGCTGGGTGTTCTCGAGTGGTCTGATTGGTTTACCTTGGTTTCCTGGCCAGGATGTAAAGTGTCAACTGCTTCGAGATCCGCAACAAGAAGAACACGGAGCTCTGGCTGGGCGTCGACGTGCTCGGGCTAAACATCTACGAGAAGAATGACAAGTGAGTAGTGCTGGGTGATCTTGGGAATGGTCTGGTTGGTTTAGCTTCATGTACCGGTCAGGATCTACGGCGTCAACTACTTCGAGAAGGACAAATGAGTTCTGGGTTGTTCTTGGGTTGGTTTGCTGGTCAATCTTCTTGAAGAACGAGCTAAGTCACAGAATCATAATTTTCGACAAATTACCCAAATATGTTGTAACTGTAACACCTATGTAAATTTTACACACTTTAAGCAAATAAATTGTATTTATTTATTTATGAGCTGTTACGTCTTTGACATTATTTTGACCTCCACTTACACTAGGACCCAAATGTTACTCAAAAGGTTATTTGCAGGATTAGAATCATTGTCAAATATTCCAGTGAAAAAGTCGCATGCAAAAAATATACAAATATCATAATTAAGTATCCACTACCTACCTACACCGAATAGGTATCGCTCAAGGTTGTTATGGATATCCGTAACCGTAACCGAAACCGGTATAATATTATTCCTATATTCGTAACCGTATCCATAACCGAAACTACATATCCATAACAGCCCTAGTATCGCTGACAGTTTCTTGTTGTAAAAAAAGCTGTTACATTAACATGTAAATCCCTCCATCCGCAGACTAACGCCAAAGATCGGCTTCCCGTGGTCGGAGATCCGCAACATATCGTTCAACGACCGCAAATTCATCATCAAGCCGATCGACAAGAAGGCGCCGGACTTCGTGTTCTTCGCGCCTCGCGTGCGCGTCAACAAGCGCATCCTCGCGCTGTGCATGGGCAACCACGAGCTGTACATGCGGCGCCGCAAGCCAGACACCATTGACGTGCAGCAGATGAAGGCGCAGGCGCGCGAGGAGAAGCTGGCCAAGCAGGCGCAGAGGTGAGGCAAATAGGAACATTATTTGACAAAATATAAAGAGAAAAACAAGAAAATATTATAACATAAAGCCTGGTCCGTGAGCACGTAGATGTTTGTCCAATGACCCCAAGCTACCCATCCTTATCGCTCGCGCGTAATTATATTGCTGTCGCGACTGTGCGACGGGCGCCCGCAGTGAGTGTGCGAGCGCGACAGCAACATAATTACGCGCGAGCGATAAGGATGGGTAGCTTGGGGTCATTGGACAAAATGCTACGTGCTCACGGACCAGGCTTTAGTTATTAAGGTGTTTTTGTGCCCGCTCAGCACTGGTCTTCAGCAAGTGAGGTCAAGGCCTGCCCAATAAAGGCTGAACTGGAGGGCGGGGCCTACAGACTACACTACCTGAATGTTTCCACCGGAGCCCAATGAAACGGAACAGCGAGTATATGTCCTAAGTTGGATCTTAGACATTAGTCCGCAGCTCCGTCTCAGGCTATGTCCGGCTTAGAGGGGACCCCCAATCCCCTCCTCCAGCCTCTACCCGAAACCCGGAGGCGCGTCAGAAGGCAGAGCAAACTGCACACGGAGAGACCTCCTGGACTCGCCATCCCGTGTGCCGCCTTACTGCCGATTCTCAATAAACCAAAATAAGATAGCGAGGTTTACAAGCCACAAGTGCAGCCAGAGAGACCCTTATGGGAAACTCTTCAGCTAACGATTACTAGTTTTGCGGTCTGTAAAGGCACTCATGAGTCACGGATTATGTGGAACTCCCTCATAGTACGTGACAGTGATTCATACTGACTTTGTCGTCATTTCAGGGAGAAACTGCAGTTGGAGATCGCGGCGCGCGAGCGTGCTGAGAAAAAGCAGCAGGAGTATGAGGACCGCTTGCGTCACATGCAAGAAGAGATGGAGCGCTCGCAGGTGACATACCATTTTCTCTCTTGCCTACTTTCTAGCCCAATATCGTCTATGTAACAATGAAGTAACAGGTGTACCAATACCAGCGAAACAAAACCAGTGTTTGCTGACGTCGTACCCTGTAAAGTAACAGATAAATTCTATTTACGGAGGTTATACCTTGTAAAGTAACAGACCATCGTGTCTGCTGACGTTGTAACTCGTAAAGTAACAGACCATCTTATCTGCTAACATTTTACCCTGCAAAGTAACAGACTATCGTGTCTGCTGATATTGTACCCTAAAGTAACAGGCCATCGTGTCTGCTGACGTTGTACCCTGTAAAGTCACAAACCATCGTGTGTACTGGAATTGTACCCCGTAAAGTAACCATGTTTACTGATATTAACACTATTTTGTGTGCTGACGTTGTACCCTGCAATGTAACACTATTTTGTGTGCTGACGTTGTATCCTGTAAAGTAACACTATTTTGTGTGCTGAAATTGTACTCTGTAAAGTAACACAATTTTGTGTTCTGAGGTTGTACCCTGTACAGTAACAAACCATCGTGTCTGCTGACGTTGTACCCTGTAATGTAACACTATTTTGTGTGCTGATATTGTACCCTGTAATGTAACACTATTTTGTGTGCTGACATTGTACCCTGTAATGTCACACTATATTGTCTGCTGACGTTGTACCCTGTAAAGTGACAAACCACTGTCTACTGACGTTCTCTTTGTAAAGTAACACTATTTTGTGTGCTCACATTGTACCCTGTAAAGTAACACAATTTTGTCTGCTGCCGTTGTACCTTAAAGTAGCGGACCATCTTGCATGCAGACGTCCCAAGAGACAGGCTAATGTAACATACCGTCCCCAGGCGAACCTGCTAGAAGCTCAGGACATGATCCGGCGGCTGGAGGAGCAGCTGAAGCAGCTGCAGGCCGCCAAGGACGAGCTGGAGCGCCGTCAGGGCGAACTGCACGCCATGATGCAGCGCCTCGAGGAGACCAAGGTAACGTGCACCCCACCGCTAATGATTGGGTAGTTCATTGACGAAGATAGAAGTGCGTACTTCTATCTTCGTCAATCAAAAAGAACAATAAAAAACTTGATAACTTGATCTAGGTATCCCCCACCCCCCAATAGGACTAAAGAAACAATTTACTAATGAGGGTTTTCGCGATTGAAAAATCCACATTGACATGACATTGACAGATATGTCAAAATCCACCAATCACGCAGCATTTGGACCTCGCGTCTACGTATTGCCATCTGGCGGATTTTTCAATCGCGAATACCCTCATTCATTGCCAATATTTTTTAGAACAAACTTTTTATAAAAGAATACTATGTATTGTAAATTTTGACCGATTGAGTTGACGAAAACAAAAATAATATCGTAGGTAAAAGAATTGAACCGTATCACATACCTTCTTAGTTCTAATTGGCATACCCATTGATCCTCAGAACATGGAAGCAGTGGAGCGCGCGAAGCTAGAAGAGGAAATCCGCGCCAAACAGGAGGAAGTGGCTCGCATCCAGACCGAGGTGGAGGCCAAGGACTCCGAGACGCGCCGTCTGCAGGAGGAGGTCGAGGAGGCGCGCCGCAAGCAGGTAACATACCCTGCCCGAATGAGGCAATAGTACGCAGAACTGACGGCCGATGGGGCAGAAAGGTTCTGGAATGGAGACCGGAAAATGCAGCGTGGGACGTCCACCTACAAGGTGGACCGACGACATCGTAAAGGTAGCAAGTGCTGGACGCAGGCCGCTACCAATCGATCAACATGGAAAGCATTGGGGGAGGCCTATGTTCAGCAGTGGACGTCCTATGGCTGAAATGATTAATGAGGCAACTGACACTCCAGACTTCACCCACATCAGGAGCTGACACTCCGTCTAGAAGCTGACACTTCGCCCACATTAGGAAGCTGACACTTCGCCCACATTAGGAAGCTGACACTTCGCCCACATTAGGAAGCTGACACTTCGCCCACATTAGGAAGCTGACACTTCGCCCACATTAGGAAGCTGACACTTCGCCCACATTAGGAAGCTGACACTTCGCCTACATTAGGAAGCTGATACTTCGTCCACAACAGGAAGCTGACACTTCGCCCGCACGCGTTGACAACAGAGCTAACACTCTACCCATTATACCGGCTCAAGTTACATCCCTGTGACATACCCCTACCTTTTCATGGTTATACCAACCCTATGGATATCTCTGTTCAGTCAGAAAATGGGCGCGGAATTGCGGCTTTAGAAGATTGCTTTCCACGATGCTGCATATTTTATCACCCTTTATATGGTTTAATTCTTCGTTCATACATTCGAACATAAGAACATTCTTATGACGCGACTTTATAGTGACACATACCACAAATAGGTGGTGTTCTATGACGTCGACCATTTCTTTTCAAGATACCTTTTCTTTTATGCCACCAATTCCGAACCATGAAGTCGTATGAAGTTTGCTTCTAAGGTTTGGGGGATCTCGTGCATACTCAGATAGTTAATAAGTCAATTAACACTGTTTGTTTTCCGAATAAAGTAAAATAAAATTAAATGAATACCCAGTACAGTACGCGACGTTTAGAGCACCGTACCACATTACCGTGGTGCTCATTTTCTCCGCATTCCTTGCTCCGTATCAGTAGATTCTTCGAGTACAAAATGTTAACTGCTTCGTATTTCAGGACGAGGCGGCAGCCATGCTGGCAGCGGCCACGACGCCGACGCACCACCACGTGGCGGAGCAGCGCGGCGGCGAGGAGGGCTCCGCGGCCGAGGACGGCGGCTCCGACGCCGGCTCCGAGTCCGGCGGCGGCGACCTCGTGCGAGGACCCGACAACCTCGTCGACCCCGTCGCCGACCGCCGCACGCTCGCCGAGCGCTCCGAGCGCCTGCACAGCCAGCTCAACGTGAGTACAGCGAGCACTACCGGCGGGCTCACCAATTGACGCCATTATTGTAAAGTGGGTCTAGTGGCTAAGTCAGTGATGCCAACTGGTGAACGCTAAAGAGTTAGGAAAACTATCGCATTTGCACTCACCCACCAGGATAGCGTCACTATGATTAAGCCCTGTCACTAGCCAGTGGTGCCTCATTTACCAGAGCCAAAAAAGAGGATTTGACATACACTCCACGTTAATTCAACTGGCGGATCCTTTTTTTAACCACAAAGTGGAAGTTCATGGAGGAAATCCGGGAAGCTTAGTGCTCCCAATATTTCTCCCTTGATCACTTCTTACAACATCCACAGGAAAATTGGGGCTGGTTATATCTATTCTGCTAGAACCACAATTTAAAAAACCCACACTCAATCCTCATGTTTCCTCCGCAGGCCCTGAAACAAGACTTAGCGCAGTCCCGCGACGAGACGAAAGAGACGGCGATGGACAAGATACACCGCGAAAACGTGCGCCAGGGCCGCGACAAGTACAAGACTCTGCGTGAGATCCGCAAGGGGAACACCAAGCGGCGCGTCGACCAATTCGAGAATATGTAGGGGCCCGACGTCCTGGGGCGGTGGCCGTTTGCTGAGTGCCTGGTGCTAAGCCGAACTATTGCTGAACGGTCGGACACTTGACACGGACTACTTTTGATAATTCTATGTAGGATTTTATACGATTATGGACGATAACGTCACTTTTAAGGACTGGAACGCAACTGCAACGAAACTACAACTTCTAGTCACTTTTGAGTTGCATCAAGTTTCTACCATAGCGACCGTTGAGATACCACACGTTGCAACGCGTTTCAAACTGGTCGCGTCATGTGTCTCCCAACGGAATCTATGGCAGAAACTTAGATGCAACTCAAAAGTAACTAGAAGTTGAAGTTCGTTGCAATTGCGTTTCACCGTGTGTTCTGGGCCTAACTGTCGCGTTTCGAAGTCAATTCATCAAATTGATTTCGGATATTTTGAGTAACGAATAATACTTTTAAAAACCTCACATTGTTAATTAATACATTATTTAGGTACCAGTGTCACCTGTCCTATTGAATTCGACTTCTATTAAACCGGGAGGCGAAGATTCAACGATAGTTTGGCGGTCCAAATGTAGCGTGACTTATCGTGCGCTTCCGAAGCACCACATATCGAGTCCTATTGCACTAAACATTAATTGATTTATTTGACGTCACTGAAACTATAAACGCAACTCGTACGGAGTCAATTCATTATTATGAATAGTGTACTTGGCTTGTAAATCTAGATAGGTCTATATTTAAGTGCCAAAAGTATATTTTTACAATCTCAAAGCAAACGACAGGAACTGTCACCGCTGCCGCTCGGTGCGGCCGGCCGCTAGGAGTAGGCTAAGGATACAATTGTAGTCTTTACAGTTGAGGTTTAAAGGTTATAATTGTGTGGCGCGCGGCAACCCCGAACATAGCGTGGATCCACCGCATTCAATCGAAAAATATCGACATTGCATTGGCAATTTTTAACCAAACTGCATTTTAGTTGCATTTAAAATACCTCTTCAAGGGGATTTCCCTCTCGACGAGGCGAAACTTACTTCATTGATACAAATCAAAGCATAGTATTGTCCCGTCCCCTAGTGCTGTGGGTCCAGGCATGCCGCGCCGCAGTCGGGACTGCAATGTAAATATTGATTATTACTTAATAGTAATTTTATTTTAGACCATAATGTGCTATAACCGAGTAATGTATACGTCGTCCCTCGATATTTCGTATATATTTTACCGCCGCCCGCAATCGAATCGACGGGCGCGCAGATTGTTTTTATTATTATTGTAATTTATTTTTAAGCGATTCGGATTTTATTCTATAACCTATTATGTTGTATTTGTATCGGACGGATGCGAGTCATAAATTAGAGAGCTGTGCGCTTCGAGTTGATGGTAGATTCGTTTTATTATAGTTGGCCTGTTGATTTATTTTAGTGGTCGTGTGGCCGAGGATGACGGGAGCGCTTCGGGGGCGCGGGTGAAAGGTGGGGGCGTCGCCCCTTATTTATTTTTATAATCATTTATATTTTAGATATAGGAGTTGAATTAGAGCTTCGAGTGTAATTATCGTTTCAGACAGATTTGTTGTTCACCACTTGATGTTCTGTAAATGTGCGCTGATATTATGTTATGTATGATACGCGAATATATGCAGTCGGCTCGGTCGCCCGGCCGCCGCGGGTTGGATTCGCAAACGATCGGCCTACGATTCTGTCCCCACTTAACTCTTGAACAAAATTTTAAATAGTTACTGAGACTATTCGATTGTATGCTTAAAGAAAGTGTATGATTTAATTTTTAAGTGAAATAAAAGGCATTCCATAAGTTACTGAGCGGTGGCGTTTACTTGATTTCGATGAAAATTAAAAATAGTTGCAATAACTTGTTTGCGTTTTGTTTTGACATAAACATAAGTGCCATCCGTCGCATGTCCCCGTCTGAGTCCAGCGAGCCCCGCGGGCCGTGACGTCACGCGCGCCCGTGACGTCATGCGCGGGCCCGTGACGTCACGCACACGCGAGGGGCCCAGTATTGTCCTGGACCTTACAACAGTATTGACGTATTTATCTTGTCATTATTTTCTAAAATATACAATACCATGTTGCCTTTCAAATTTTAGGATGAAATTTTTTTCCAATAAAATGTTTAAGTGAATACAAATTGTGTTTTATTTTCTATTACGTTATGCTACCTTTGTACAAATAACTTTTCAAATAAAAATAATACTTATAAATAACAATATATTAACACTTATTGATCTACATTTGAAATTCATTTGCTAATAATTGTGTCGCTTAACTTCAAACTCGGATAAATCCAATTCTTAGATTTTTTGAGATTTTGGTGTCAAATCAAAGAGAAAAAAAATATCTTTTAAATATTTTTATCAGTCGTGTGTAAATCAGCGTGGTTCTTGAGAAATAAGCCGTTAAAGTCGTAATATTTTATCTAAGAGAGATAGATCCATGAGACATTTTTTTTCAAACGTAGCTAAGTCCATGAGAGCCAATCAGGTAATTGCGTTTCTTCAACATGGCCGCCAGTTGACGAAAACTCAGCGACCAGCGGCACCATGCGCTCCCGCTTTTTAATGTTTATTTGCGATATTCAGACAGTTCCCATGGATAATTATATTAAAATTGTGTCACCAACTAAAGCCCGCAAGCGGCTTAATATAAAAGTTCGCCTTAGGAAAGAGGAAAAAGCGAAAACTCGGTAAATTTGAAATACCTATCCCTGTGCGGCGTTTGGAATTTTGAGTTGGCACTAGTGTTGTGTTAACTATTATCGATTATTATTTTGTCCTTCTAATGTTACAGAATATTTTGGACATAAGTATGTTTATGACATACCTAATATTGAGTAGGTACATTTCTTTTTCTGATCAAATGGCAATGCCAGATTTAGTATGGAAAGTGGCGTCTTTTTTTTTTCGCGCGGCCATCGACCAAACTTTGTTTTTTGATTACAAAATAGTGTAATAAACCAAACTTAATATGGCATGTATACCTCTAAACTCAGTCTGAACTGAGTTACGAGCATTAGAAGTTTGATGATTTTCATACTAGATTTGCTTTTTGTGCGCAAGTTTTGTAAGAAATTGCAACAAAATATTGCGCTATTTTTTTATTGCGCTGATTCTGCTCCATATTGATGTCTGGAGCCTTTAATGGATGGTATTGTTTGTTTACACATACAATCTCACTATTTTGTTGCAATTTCTTACAAAACTTTGCGCGCAAAAAGCAAATCTAGTATGAAAATCATCAAACTTCTAATGCTTGTAACTCAGTTCAGACTGAGTTTAGAGGTATACATGTCATAGTAAGTTTGGTTTATTACACTATTTTGTAATCAAAAAACAAAGTTTGGTCGATGGCCGCGCGAAAAAAAAAAGACGCCAATTTCCGGCATTGTCTTNGGGGCTGGAAACGCACTTTAGCTAATTGGGCATAATGGGCATTGTTGGTGGAATTGAAATATGTATTATAAAAAATGCTTAATATTGAAAATGTGATAGGGCGACCAATTCACGAAGAAGAAATTGAAAAAGATGACTGAAGAAATATTGAATTTTGTTTAAAATTATTAAATTGGGTACTTCCTATTTTTATAAAATAAAAACTAGATTTTCTTATTTTGTTTTATTATTCTATTCAGTTTGCTGCTACTAATTTGACTGTCGATGGTAGGTATACCGTGATTTCGTCACTACCACATGTGCTACCACATCCCTAGCTCTAATCGTGTTTTTTCATAACTAGATAAATCCGTATCTATTAAATCAAAATTAGATAAATCCTCATTGCGTTTTTTCAAAGTTGGATAAATTGCATTCCATTATATCAAATGAAGGTAAATCCAAACTAAATATTAAATTTTTGGGAGAATGCGTGATTTAAATACTGAAATGAATAAACAGGATCATTTATTTCAATAGTAGTGCCATAATAAAAACAAACTGCCTTTTAATTCATGAAAATAAGACTATAAACACTTTTTATTAAATATCTCCGAACAGGGTAGAGTGGATTTATCCGAGTTTGAAGTTAAGCGACACAATTATACTTCATAATTTGTAAACGGGTTTTAATTTTCTTTTATAATAAATAAATTTCTAGCTATTAGACATTTGAGGTTTTTATCAATTGATATAGTATTTATTTTCACATAATTTAGCTATAATAGAAATATAAATTGAAGGTGAAGAAATTGATTAGACTTACATTGGTCATTTTATGTTCTTGAATCCATAACCTTCGTTGTATATCTTCAGTAATTATTCCATGAAAATAACATTATGTTCAGATTTCATTAAAATACACTGTGCTCTGTTTGCAATCGCTTTAAAAATTGTGCACACGGTAACACATTGACTGTGCGAAAACGACGATCCTTGTTTGAAAAAATAAAATGCATTAATTCGCAAAATTCATATCCTTCACTTTCTTGAGTCAGTATCAGTGGTTTTTCTTTTAGAACACAATTTTCATGCCAGACGTGATCACATAGGTTGTCATTCCACAGATGTCCATCTCATTGTATGTCAACCAGCAGAGAGCATAGCAGTGTCTCTCTAGTCATTCTTCAAAGAGCACAGCAATTAGCTCGCTGACATACCTGTCGGTTTCACATTCAGTCTTCTAGCCTCAATCCTGCGGCGGGGACTGAGATAGGGGCGCCGACGGCCATCGATACTGTTGATACTATCGCTTTTGATAGCTATTGATAGCTTTTTATTCAAAAGCGACAATACTATCGATAGTATTGCACATATTCATTAGTATTGCCTCGTTTTGAGCTATTCAGTTTCGTCCAGCGCTTGTCGCCTCAGTCCTCCGGCTGCGATGTGATGCTCAAACATGGTGCCTGCGCGATGTCCATACCTCTCGGTTTGCATTCAGCCCCCTGCCTCAATACTGCGTACTTCTGAGCAGCTGGTGTACTTCTGAGCTTCGTTCGGCGCCTGTCTCAGTTCTACGGCTGCGATGTGATGCTCAAACATGGTGCCTGCGCGATGTCCATAGCTCTCAGTTTGCATTCAGACCCCTGCCTTAGTCAGACCGCTGTCGAAGGCCGAGGTTGTTGGTGTACCTCTAGGTTCCGTTTGGGCCTGTCACCTTAGTCCTGCGGCGGCGGGGACTGAGACAGGGCCGGGGAGGGGGCGGTTGGTGTACCTCTGAGCTTCTTATACGCCTGTCTCAGTCCTGCGGCTGCGAGGTGATGCTCAAACATGGTGCCTGCGCGATGTCCATAGCTCTCAGTTTGCATTCAGACCCCTGCCTTAGTCTTGCGCGGGCGTCGAAGGCCGAGGTAGTTGGTGTACCTACCTCTAGGTTCCGTTTGGCGCCTGTCACCTTAGTCCTGCGGCGGCGGGGACTGAGACAGGGAGGGGGCGGGTGGTGTACCTCTGAGCTTCTTATACGCCTGTCTCAGTCCTGCGGCAGCGAGGTGATGCTCAAACATGGTGCCTGCGCGATGTCCATACCTCTCGGTTTGCATTCAGTCCCCTGCCTCAATACTGCGTACTTCTGAGCGGCTGGTGTACTTCTGAGCTGCGTACTTCTGAGCGGCTGGTGTACTTCTGAGCTGCGTACTTCTGAGCGGCTGGTGTACTTCTGAGCTGCGTACTTCTGAGCGGCTGGTGTACTTCTGAGCTGAGGGGCGGGGAGGGGGCGACTGGTGTACCTCTGAGCTTCGTATACGCCTGTCTCAGTCCTGCGGCGGAGGGGGCGTGGTCTCCCCGGGGAGGGTGTGGTGTCTTCGCGCGTGTCGCCGCAACGCGCTTGGGTCTGAGTAAGCCCGGCCGCACGTGGCGCAGTGGTAGCGCCGTCCCGTGTGCACCGGCATGTGACGGCTCAGGCCTGAGGGAGAT
This sequence comes from Ostrinia furnacalis, assembly GCF_004193835.3. Lineage (NCBI taxonomy): Eukaryota > Metazoa > Arthropoda > Insecta > Lepidoptera > Crambidae > Ostrinia > Ostrinia furnacalis. Next base: position 275,007 of record NW_021133043.1, read on the forward strand.
GGCTTAGGTTTAGGTCCTGTCACGGAGACTTTTTGTAATGCTGTCGCGCGTTTCGCTAACGAGCGACAGCATCGCTACTAACGCGTGTTAGGCCCAGAACAGACGGTGAAACGCAACTGCAACGAAACTGCAACTGCTAGTTACTTTTGAGTTGCACTTAAGTTTCTGCCATAGCGTCCGTTGAGAGACCACACATGACGCGATCAGTTTGAAACTTTCAGTTTCAGTTACATTCATAAGAATCATCAGAAAGTTGCAGTTTCGTTGCAGTTGCGTTTCACCGTCTGCTCTGGGCCTTAGTCGCATTTGCAATGCGCTACAGAAGTTATATCAACGCCCTACTATTGATTTAACAGAAGGGAAAGTAGAAGGAAATACTGCCGGTCGTGGGTGGCAGGTGGCAGGGGAAAAGTAACTACCCCTCTGAAAAATGTAGTCTCTGGCCTCCATCACTTGTTGAAACGAAGACTAGCAGTGAGTGAAGGCATAGACCGCACATACCAGAAAACGTCCATCCACAAGGGGAACCGATGACTTCAGAAGGTAGCAGGAAGGTGCTCGATGCCGCTACCAACCGGGCGATGTGGAAATAATTGACTATTCCCACCTCTCGTTCCCACCACTGCAATTCCTGTGTAGCCAGGATCTACAGCTTGACCGCCACAAAAACCCAACCAATGAAGGTCAAGTTTGTCCCGGGGGAAAGTTGAACTGTCATTGGACCCGCAACGAAATTAATCAGAAGAACAGGAGTTCGAAATTAAGGTTCGACTTCCCTCCATTGCAAAGCGGATGACAGGTGACAAACAAAGGTTTAGTAACCGTTATGAAAAGATATGCCAATGTTCAGCAGTGGACGTCCTGTGGCCGAAATGATGATGATGACGGCTTTTACCCGTGGTCCTCCCAACATGTCCCCCTGGTGGGTCCACGGGTAATTTTTTTTACCCGTTGTCCCACCGTTCTGAACAGTGTTTTAACCATGGTCCCACCACACTAAGTGGCAAACATTGCCTAGTAGGATATGAGTGACTTTAACCCACATGTGTGATGTGAAGATATTATAAAAAATGTTCTTGCAATTATTAATTTCGATGTATCCTTTATTCTCTAATAAACATGAACATAGGAATTAAGTCATAAATCTATGATGGTGCCGTACCTACCTATAATTATTTTCTATAATTAATTATAGATTTTTTTATAATATTATAGATACCTAGGTGACATGCAATGTTTGCCATTTAGTGCGGTGGAACCATGGTTAAAATAAATTACCCGTAGACCCACTGGCAAACACTGTTCAGAACGGTGGGACAACGGGTAGAAAAAATTACCCGTGGACCCACCAGGGGGACATGTTGGGGGGACCACGGGTAAAAGCCGGATGATGAAAGCATAGCCAACTCACCGGAGGCGTAGAGGAAGACTTTGTCGCAGGCGGGGCAGCTGTGTAATAAGATGAAGGCATAGCCAACTCACCGGAGGCGTAGAGGAAGACTTTGTCGCAGGCGGGGCAGCTGTGTAGCGCGAGCGCGCGCGCGTGCGGCGGCGCGTGCTTGCGCGCGTGCTGCTCGAGCGCGCCGCGCTGCGTGAAGCTCTTTGGGCATTGCGTGCACGCGAACGGACGCTTGTCTGCAATCACATGACTCTTTAATAGACTTATTTATGTTTACGACAAAATTTTCAAATTAAGTATGTAGACAAAAAATAAGACGTAGTTCTTGGCATACTCGGCCGTGCCGTGGCCGTGCCCACTGACCAGCCGGCCCCCCCAGAATGGTCTAGTGCCCCCCTTCCCTCAGGGTGTTATGCCCGTTTTCACCATCAATCCCTAAGAGACCCCTTTGAAAACAAATCCTTGCTGTGTGTTACCATACCCCTTGGTAACACACAGCAAGATTTGTTTTCATTTGTTTTCAAGAAAAATTAGGGATGAAAACGGGCATTAAGCTACCACTTCGAATGAATCGAATGGCTCATATAATCCTAGGTACGCCAATGATGGGCAGGAATGAAAATAATTATGCACTTGTCATTTTGTGTTGAATTCTGCCACCCAAATATTGTGGGTAGAAAGCAAATTTTAAAGTTCGGTCGATTTTATTGGAAAAGTGTAAACAATTCAACCCCATCAGAAAAATAATGATGTAACACAGTGCTTCAAAACTTAGTTACCATGTAGAATAGTTTCAATCACAATAAATAAGTACGTATAATCAGCCTCAAGTATTGTGTAACTTACTCCTGAGAGAGAACCTATAACTAGTTTACCTGTTGCTTAAGAGTAGGCGCACACCGATTTTTCGTCGGCCGAAAGTTTAGTCGGGCAGTTGATCAGTATGGGCATGTATGGGAGTGCGCACACTACGCCGATTCGATTTGGCCGTTTCTTCATACAATTTAAAATCGGGCGCAACTATCGGCCAACTAAAAATCAACGGTGTGCGCCTACTCTAAGTTGTTATTCATCTAGACATCGGATTATATGCACTATCAAAATGCCAAAATATGCATGCAAATATGCACTAAAAAAGGGCGAAATATGCACAAAATATGCACAATCAAACAAACATTATTAGAATTAACTTTATATTCACAATACATAATTAATTAATTATATAGGTACTTATTGGTTGTAATTCTTGTGACAATATAAATATAGTAAAAAATATTCATAGTGACAATTTAAAAATTATGTCATAAACTGCATTTAAACATGAATTTGATTTATTGTTTGTTAAAAAATGAATTTTAGCGATGTTTTTCGATAATAAAACGCAAATCCAGGAAACGTTTTTATACGACCGGCCACTTTTCGGTCTTCATGGAATGGTCATTCATTTTCGCTCCGCAACCCCCCCCCCCCCCNCAATATAAATATAGTAAAAAATATTCATAGTGACAATTTAAAAATTATGTCATAAACTGCATTTAAACATGAATTTGATTTATTGTTTGTTAAAAAAAATGAATTTTAGCGAATGTTTTTCGATAATAAAACGCAAATCCAGGAAACGTTTTTATACGACCGGTCACTTTTCGGTCTTCATGGAATGGTCATTCATTTTCGCTCCGCAACCCCCCCCGTATGAAGGTTACTTTTTATTCAAAAAGGTTACATTTTTTTATATTTCTGGTAATTTCTGACAAGACCCGACTGGCAACACTGGTACGGATCGCTCTCAATGCGCTCTCGCAGTGCGTGCGAGGGCGATGTGTTGATGTTTGGTGTGGAGACGGCGGCGAAGTACAACACGTCTAACACGTATAAATACTAAAATAAGCACTGTCAATGAAAATGTACCAAAATATGCAATAACGCTATAAAAATAGCATTATATGCGTTTGCATATTTGCAATAATGCAAATGCATATAATCCGATGTCTATTCATCACCTATTCGAAAATAAATAATGAAACAAAGTACGTACCGCGATGCACGAGCTCGTGTCGCTTGAGCACGGCGCGCTGCGCGAAGCGGCGGCCGCACGTGGCGCACGCGTGCGGCCGCGCGCCCGAGTGCACGCGCGCGTGACGCGCCAGCACGCTGCGCGACGTGAACCGCTTCGCGCACACGCGGCACGTCGTGCTGGGGGCACGCCGACGTTAATCAATAATAAATAAATATCCGACGACATTTTACACTGCGCTTCTAGTCCCAAAGACGATTATCACACTGCACCGCGGTCCGCGTGGCTACATATAAAGAATCCGGCGCGCAGACGCGTTGTCAGTGTGTTGTGCCGCGCATGTTTTCTATACAAACTGAACTTGCATACAATTATTAAATTTGTCGTCCCGCGTACCGCGGCGGAGCGCGGTGCAGTGTGATAATCGCCAAACTAAGCATTCAAAGCTTATACTATGGGTACTAGACAACGAATATAAACATACTTAAATACTTTTTTTTTGTAAATACATACATAATATTATACATAGAAAACACACAGTCCAATACAAACATATGTTCATGCACACAAATGTTTGTACAGTGCGAGAATCGAACCCGCTACCTCCGGAATAGTAGTCCGTTTCAAACCACTACACCAAACGGCCGAAAACTTATCACTACTCGACGCCCTAAGGCTCGACGCAAATGGGCCACCGACCACAGCCCCCGGTGGCCGACGACGCCGACTTAACACACTTTTTGTATAGTGGCGAGTCGCGGACACTACTGTAGCGAGTGGCCGCCACTGGATAAGTGTGCGGCGCGCCTATACAAAATATATTAAAAAGTGTGTTAAGTCGCCGTCGCTGGCCACCAGTGGCTGTGGTCGGTGGCCCATTTGCGCTGACACTTAGAGCCTTGCCACACTGGCGAATTACAAACGATTTCAAAGCGGAGCGGTGACGCGACGAAAACTAGACGGAAACGTTACGTGTTCGCTGGGTCGCCGCTCCGCTTTGAAAACGTTTGCAATCCGCCAGTGTGGCAAGGCTCTAAGACCGCCTTCATCTTCATATGCAAATCAGGCACTGGCAACGGTCTTTTTTTTTAATTAAAAATAAAATAACTATCAATCACGTACTAGAAAAGTGCATGCACAGGAGAATAATAATAACTTTATTTGGCATAAAATGCAAGACAACAAAGTGGGTAGGAAAATAAAATTTAAGATGAACGACGAAGAAAGGTTTAAAAAAATACACATTAATGCATCTCGCCAGTAAAAAGAAGAATTCATTTGAACGTTACAGTAACTTACTCTCCCTTAGTCCCTTTTTCTTTGCTTGTCTTACTTGTCTTGCTTGCTTGCTGTCTTGGTTTGTTTGATTTTATTATACCCTCCTTTAATAAAGTTAAGGTATATAAAGGTTCAACTTCTATGGTTTTTTTATTAATCTCTACAGGTACATCTTTTTCTTCCTGAAAAGAAATTGGATTACATACATTAGCTTTAAAGATAATCACCACTCCACTCAAGCAAGTCTATTACACAATATCTCTTGATTTCTTATCAAATTCACTTCTGTATTCCATTTTTATGGTGTACGGCATTGTGATAGTTGAATTATAATATTTGCAATTATAAATATTATTATATTCTCCTTCTTTAGAGAATACCCAATCTTTTTCTATACATGTTTTATAATTACTTGTATAATGTTTCTGCCAATTTGTAACTACCTGACTTGCTTACTAACCTCGTCTTCTTCTACTAGTTGCAGTATGACCTTGGTGTTATCTGCTCCTTCCAGCTCCACAGTCCTGAGGCCCTCGTCTGCGAGGATCAGGCCCTCGCCCTCTTGCCCGAGAACGCCTAGCTCCAGCAGCATCGTGGACATTATCAGGGAGAGGTCAGAGGCGCTCTCTTCTATTTCTAACGGAGTTGTACTAGGGTTCGGTATCGATTCATCAACTGTAACAGTCTGGAGAATTAACAAAAAGGTTAGTCTCAACAAAACGTTACATTAAAAACATGTTATGAATGAAAAAAGGTATCCTTCCGTTTGGCCAAATTACTTTTCGCCAAATTTCACTTCGCAAACAACTTATCGCCAAAGTTTCATTTCCCAAATAAACTTTTAGCAACTGTACTTTTCGCAACTAATTCATTTGGTCAAATTAACATTTGGCCTAATTTTACTTGGCAAATGTTTATATAGCAAATGTTTTATTTTGCCAAATATTATATCCCAAATAATTTGCTTGGTCAAATTGACACTTCACATACTTACGAGTACCCACCGTTACCCACAAATCAAAGCATAAGGCACATGGTCATGGTTTTCACAATAATTTTATGTAAAACAGAGAGATTGCAGAAAATAGTATGGTTGCAAAAAGTAGGTATTGTAACAAATCAAAGCATAAGGCACATGGTCATGGTTTTCACAATAATTTTATGTAAAACAGAGAGATTGCAGAAAATAGTATGGTTGCAAAAAGTAGGTATTGTAGAAAATAGTAGGTTAGGTTAGGTTAGAACAGTGACCCTTAATGCGCGAAGGCGAGCGAAGCGTGCCGCGGCAGCGGCCGCCGAGCGCTAGAATCATCTCTATTGTTAATTAATAATTTGTAAATTTCGATAAAAAGAATGAAATATGAAAATTTATTTAGAAAAAAATTTATATTAACTACCCACTAAACAAAATAATAACCACAAGCTAATTTGTATTCCATTCTATGCACCAATCAAATTGTTTTGTAAATAGTTTATCGTGAAATATTTTTGCCAAATGAAACATTTGGCAAAACATACTTTGCCAAACAATAATTTGCTAAACAATAATATGCCAAAAACGACATTTGCGAATTAAAAGTTTGCAATAAGTTGTTTTGCCAAATGAGAATTTGCCAAATGAAAATTTGCGAAACGTTGTTTGCGATGTGATAATTTGGGAAACGTTTTTTGGCCAAACATTAGTAATCCATGAAAAAAACATACATACATTTACTTCATCACATGTTGATTTCTCTAATTCATTTGATAAAACTTCCAACGTTGCTGTGTCATATATGTTCTGGGAATAAAGCAAGATTGTTAACGTCTATACTTACTATACATGTTTACAGATAAAAATGAGTACTTGCTAACTTAATCGACCTTACCTCAGTTGTATCTAACTGCACACTATTGGAATTGACTAGATTGAGTAATTGCATTTGCTGGGCTTCGTCGTAGGTCAAAACTAATTGTTCCTGCTCGTTGCTCTCAACTGGAGAAGGCTCGCTGTCAGCTGCTTCCATAGTCTTCATGGCCGTGGGGTTTAGATGTCTCCCTTTCATAGCCAACACATGAGCCTTCAGCTTTTGATACGTCACTTCACACTTTTTACGGAATGTATAGCACTGTTCCAATTGTTTATAACATTCTACGCATATTGCATTAGGTAGATCGCTGTCACGAGTCATCTAAAATATTAAATTATATTCAGGTATTTGGACTAGGATAACTAATGCTAATCGTAAACATTTATGGGTCATTCCACAAAAATATGTCAACTCTTAGTCCGCGCCACATTTCACATGAAATATTTGTTAATATTTTATTCCAAAATTGTTAAATAACAGCTCGCAATGTGCTTTATTCATCACCCATTTATATTTTTTGAAACTATTTTTAAAACATCTTCAATTACTTTTGAACGACCCAAAACGTCATTCCCTAGGCATGTCCGTACTCCAAAAGTTTGTGTTTTGGGACCCACATTTATAAAAACATCAACTTTATCCTTTGTTTTAATTAACGAATAATCTATTTAAATGTATATTACAATTTTCTTTAGTTGAAAAAGAGTCTACAGCTTTTAGCGTCATTCCCTCGCCACGCACTGATTTTATAATTTTGCGCTTTAATATGTATTTAGAGTGCATGACATTTAGTTGAGTTTAAAGTACGATACGAAGTTATCCTCAGACCATACTGGCTTTGCGGTAGCCGTTTTTTGAATTAGTGTAAACGTGCCAGTTGTTGGGGAAACATGTGTTAATCCAGTCACTTCGTCAGTCCCTAGTTGAGTAGCTTTATTGATTACAATAGGAAATTGTATATAATTTAATAGTATTTACGTGTGGTTTTTTGGCTATTTTCGGCACATCGTATTAAGCATCTTATAATATAAAGTTAATCTGCATTTGTGTTAAGTTTTACTCCAAATCATCAGTCCCTAGAGCGTCAGGCCCTAGCTTTAAACGGCACTTGGGACTAAATTACTAGTTAGGGAATGATATTTTTTATATAGTAATAATAACAAAATAACTACATTATGTATATTAACTTCTCTGTAAATGTTAAGGTTATAAGTTTTATACTTTATTAGAAGTCATATAGGAGTAATGTAGTATGAAAAAATTGAAAATTATAATTTCTCCTAAAATAAAGCATAAAATGACTGGCCCTTTTAGACATAACATAATTAATTAATAACCTATAATTTACACTAATAAAGTATTCAAAAGCATCTTAAAAAAGTTACGGACAAAATGACGTCGAAAATATACAGATTTTTATGGAATGACCCTTATCTCAAAAAATTTACTGTAATCACTACAGAATGCTCTATTAGCTGTGGGAATTCCAAAGAAGGACAATTTATTTTTAATTACTTAATTGAGTCAATGAATGTTGCCACTTAGAAATGAAGATTCACCAGTTATAAGAATGTACGCTTGCTTTAGAGTAAAAATTTTAACTGTTAATACAATCTATGTCCAATCTACAAAGGTTAAAAAGTTGCTCATGCAAAATTAACACAAAAAAGCACTGGCTATTTACACAGCTATGACTACAGACTAGGCTAAACACCAAGAAAATTGGTAGTAATCTGGTGCTTACTTATGATAGCCTCACCTCCAGCCCCACACAGATCATGATACGCAGCGACAGGGCGGCGCAAAGCTGGTCCGCGTCGTCGAAGATCGGCACCGACACCTCGTCGCGGCCCAGGCACAGCCGACACAGTTCCGACACACCCTTGATCGCCTGGTAGACAGGCCGCTTGCGCGAATACGTTCGCATTTTAGCAAAAAAACAAAGTTCAGTCGATAAACAACCACTGGAAGGTCCCAATCATAACCTCGATCTAAGGTATTGGATATGTTGATATCTAAGTCTGTACATAATCACAAATAATGTAATTCATTAAAACCTACGGAATGATTTATAATTTTATTTTAATTTGAAACGTTTATTGGCAAATTTTTGTGGGTAAATTAAAAATTTGCCAAAAAAAGTTTGACATTTATGACAGCCTTTTTTCTAGTGTGACCACTTTTTCATCAGAAAATCTACCAAAAACGATGCTCAAATCTACCAAAATCTAGCAAGACCTATTTAAAATTCTACTTAAATTCTACCACATAAGATAAAACATATAATTTGAACAAAATACAGTATTTTTATTAACTTATCATCATCATTATATGTTTTTATAACATTTTTATATAATTTTTTGTCATTTTTCATTACTTATAGCATGGATGCTTCAGGTTTAAAATTTCTGCAATTTCCAGCGCTCTTTATAATATTAGTATTAGATGTTACGGTTAATGTGATAAATTGAAAATTATTAATAATAACCGGTTATTATGAATAATTACCGACAGTTGCGGTAAAAGTGATAAATAAATCACCTTTAACAGTGATTATTTAATAATTCAACCTTAGTACTAACAAATTTCATAAAAGAGAACAACATCTTGTGTACGTGCTCGTGTACAGCCAAACTTTTGAACGTTTTGATATCATAATAATATATTAATTTAATTTGGCATAATGAGTTTTTAATGATTCTTGCATAATATTACTTTTCCATGATGCCTATAACATAATGTTTTGATTTAAAGTGAAAAATAGGTTAAAGTGCGGCGGGGGTGGCCCAAGGGCCACCCCTAAGCCGCCTATTTAGTTTTATACACACATAAATGACCTCATATTAATCACATTTACCAAATCATGCGGTGATTGTTTATAATAACTGGCGATTATTCATAATTTTCACATTTATCACTTTGACCGTAACAAAGATATAATTATAACACTTTTAAAATTAGTACTATTTAATAACACAAGTTTTAAGTTTAATTTCATTGATAATTAAAAGTACTTCTTAAAAATAAACCCTTGGTTTGAACGTTTGAATTTTTTTTATGTCGATATTAACAACACTAGCCAATATGTGGCAACATTTGTGTGCATTGAATTGAACTGTCAAGTTAGTTCGCCTTCATAAAGTGACCATAAACGGACCCTAAAGTTCCTTTTTTTCTGGCCTGGATTCTCGGCTCGGTTAAAATTTAATTTTGGACTACCATTTATTACAATGTTCTAAAAATACCAATTATCTACCAAAATCTACTAAACGATTTCGCACTACTAAATCATCGTTCTCTTTGCCTCAAATCTATCAAAAAAGTAGAAATCTACTAAAAGTGGTCACGAAAAAGTTTTTCGTTTTTTTATCAAGGTTTTTTTTAATGAGATATTTTACGGCTCTGGGTATAAGCTTTTTGAGTTTTGATTTAATAGAAACAATAGAACATACCTATTTTAGGTGCTTCTTTACAGTTCTATTGCTTTTCGTGGAGTACGGAGTACCTATAAGTAAGTAGGTAGTGCCCGTAAACAAGATTCAAGACCCCATCAGGTCCAACCAAAGCGGGTTGTTCATACGACAGCCCATTCTACACTCAATGCGCGCTATAATTCGAAGTGTTTCCATCACAGAGCAAAGTTTCCATGATGTAATATATTTATCACCTCACTGCACTTTAAAACACAAAATAACACCAGATTTATACACTAAAGTCCATTAGGTACTATAGATCGACCATGCTTTCCGTTCAACTACCCACATATTCCGAATCTTCATTTCCCTTTTGCTGCCAAGAGAAAGTGTCACAGACCGTTGTTCTTTCATTTTAGATGCTAGGGCTTCGTGCAGTTTGCATGAAATCATTTTCAAGTAAATATTATAATAATCAAGTCAATTTAATACCCAGTAAAGGAGATCTTTAAAAAAAATATTTACCTACGTAGAAGATAAGCTCACTCAATCCTAAGAAGATTTAGTAGAGAAGAAAATCGTTATGAAAATCTAAATCCACACGAGCAAAGTCTCGGGCAGACACTAGGTTTTACGTAAATAAATAATAAAATAGTTTGTTTCAACGATTCGACCCTGTCTACCAGTTAAATAATAAGAACAATTATCTAACTCTACCTACCTAATCGACGGTTTTGATAGGGTTAAATAATTATTGATAGTACAACATCTAGCGCTGCCATACGCGGCTATCACCTACTTTGAGTAGCACTAATTTCACGTGCAATGGAGAACCCAGGAACTTCCGACGAGACAAACAAAATCTCAAGATTCTTTTTTCAAGTCTGTCGGCTAATATACCTCCTCGGATTACCAAACTTTTGGTCAAAGGATTTCATATTTTCCAAATCATTCATTACTTTTTACGACTCTTTCACGAAAATAATGAACGTAACGACTTACGTATTTGTGGTTACGGAATGGGGGGCGTTTTATACCCAGCAGAATCTGAATGAAAAGCAGCATTCCGATAGGCTGGTATTTTGTATCTCTCATCCCATATTAGCCAGTTACCGGTTGATCCTGACTCACCACGGGGAAAAGTTAAAAGAACTGGTGTATCTACTCTGCTTGGACCTTAAAGAAAAAGCCAATGACGAAAAAATTGAGAAAGACACTATTAGAAAAGCCATAATTTATGCGACTGCATTAGTAGGTCTATGTATCATATCCATTGTATCTTACGGGATTGACGCACTCGCTAATTCAATTTCATCAGGTAAAGATTTACTTTATTATTTTACTACGAAGGATATATCCTGCAGTTAGCTCTGTCCATTAGGTAAATACTATATTGAATACTCAAACAATACAATACGGCCCGTTTTACCGTATAAAATCACTTTTGAAACTTTCCTCCGAACGTGAATTTACCCACACTGCAGTCAATCTGACTGAACTCATATTCAAAGACAAAAAAATGTTATCTACAAAAACCTAATTTGCCTGCAAGTTTTTGCAAAGCTACATTTATTACTTAAGGGGCAATTTTCGTACTTTTATAGAACTCAAAATTAGCATGCCTACTTACCTAAATTGGTCACAATACATGGAAAGTTGTTTATTTCAGATGCAACGTTCACGACGGTGGTTACTGCGTGGCCTGACGTAGGAGACAGAAGCACGCTGGCTGGTATGGCACGGATCATGTTCTACGTCATTTGGTGGATCTTCATGTCCCGAGTGTTTGGAGCCTTCATAATTATGATAAGCATAATAGTCGCACTTGAACACCAGTATAAGAACTTGGGAAACTACTTCCGTAACCTCAGTAAGGTCTTCGAACAAAACTTGAGTCCAATAGAGAAGGAAAAAAAATATGAAGAATCTCTTAAAGTTGGGATCCAACTTCACGCGAAGACTCTCAAGTACGCAAGTATTAAAAAAATTGTGTTAAATAGTTAGGAGTGAGTGGCCATACCTAACTAGCTACAAAAAATAAAACAAACACTAAATTCTCTCTATCACGGGATTTGACAACACACAAGCACTTTTAAAAATATAAAAAGGTATTTCTTTCCCGATGTTTCGTTCGACTCGGTTGCTGCACGAGTGATGGTCGCGGGCAGACTGAAGAGATGCGGCGTTGTCTGCTCGGGCGCGATGAATTTTCTTCACCCACCCGCATTTGCACAATATTTTTGTCCGTGGTACAGTCAGTCCGACAAACTACACTAACAGTGTTCGGGTTTCTTTGAGACGGCCTAAAACGATATTATTAATATTAATATTGAGAATTTAGTAAGAAATGTAACATGAAAGTTTAATATAAATCAAACACTTGATGTGTCTTTCAGGTGCATCGAACTAGCCCAAGCCTCATTCGGTCCAATTTTCGGGGCCCAAATAATATTGAACACCTACGTCATAGTCTTATTATTGTTCCAGATGGTGGTAAGTGTACCTACAGTTTGCGAGTAGATAAACATTTTTTTATTTGGCATATTTCTTCAGGGATCATTTTGGTCCTTCAAATTACCTGAGCATTTGGTACCCAATATGTCATTAGTTTTACTGTTCCTCAGAGCTCCGAGCGAACACTGGGGAATGTTTTGGCGACGATCTTCACTGGACTTGCGATGCTACTCAGCACTGGTTTCCTAATGTGGTCTGGCGGAGACATCACTATCGAGGTATTTTATATTTAGGTTAAAGTTTTAATTACTTTTTTTTTTATACACAACGAGGAAGCTCTTGGCCTGTATCTCACCTGATGGTAAGTGACGATCAGGCCGAAGGTGGAAGCGAGCTTCGCCCGGAATCCTCAACCACGGAGGAACTGGCTATCTTACCTCTAACTGCCGGAACACAACAATGCTGTTAACATTGTTGTTATGGCGACAGACTTAGACACTTATTATTATTCTGTGCTTAGACTTAGTTATCTCGATGCCCGCGGTTCTGCCCCCCTAGATAGTGGAAAATCTTGGCGATCTAATTTTGAAAGGCATTCGCTTCGGCGTTTTGTATGCTCCGTGAAGGAATTCGATTTTCGGAGCAATCAAAAAGTGCCACTACTTAGTCTAGGTCCCTGAACTTAAGACAAGACTGAAATGTTGGTGACGTTTAGACAAGCTGTGCTTTTGCTTTCAGGCAGCAAGTCTGTCTACGGACATGTACTGGTCCGGCTGGCAGAACTGCCAAGCCTCCACCACTGGCACTCGGAAGCTGCTGGCACTTGCCATGCTGCAAGCACAGGTAATTTACTTGCTTTTTGATAATTATGAATGATGATGCCCTCAACAATGACAGTAACTAAGTCCTACCTCCAAAGGTTGCAAAAATCAAGATTTTGTAGCTAAGATTTCCCACTCAGATTTTTATATCATTGTTATTTTTACAGAGACCCGTGATGATCAAAGGTCTTGGGGTGATAACAATTTCTTATCCCGCTTACCTTTCGGTAGGTGTGATAAACTTTGATACATTTCATTTTTATTGAAATTTTAAGTTCTCTTATTGTTAACCTACATTACATAAACGTTTTCAATTTCATTTCAGATCGTGAAATCAGCATACTCCGTTTTTTCAGTTCTATACTGAAAATTAATGAGAAAAATAAGAAAAATCTCTTCATTTATGTTATTTTAGAGTAGATTATAACATTTCTGAAATAAAACATTTCATTGTAACGTTATTCAGATTTTCATCCGAGTGAAGCCGCAGGCAAAAGTTAGTATTATAACACGTAACGTAGCTCAACAGCGAAAAGGGGTTGAGTTGATTACTTAATACGGGAAATTTTCTTAATTTGCCCTTATTAAGCAATCAAACATCGTGATCAAGTGACAAATTGGATAACTATTTTCTAATTGTTACGAAGTAGTTACTGTAAATTGGCTCAGATAGGGGATAATTAATGGTAAATTGACGTTATTAAATAAAGACGCTATAGCAATTAGACAAGCAAAATTATTTAGTAATTATAATTGATGCTTCTTTTAAATAACAGAAGGGTTACTTACCGAAAAAATAGAAGGTCTTAGGAGTTAGGAGCTGCAATTATCCTTAGCTATAAACTAATTATATTGCACCTAAATAAAATTGTCATTTATTTGTGTCTACCCTACCTACAAAGACTACAATCTACCCCCTCAACAATAACAGCATGCGAGTCTACCGCTGCCCTACCATATGGCGGATTTACACTATGCGGAAATTAGCCGAGTCAAGTCAAAAAAACAGAGGAGTGGGGATGAAATTAATTCATTCATCCCCACCCCACTGTTTTTTTGACTTGACTTGGCTTGATTCAGCTTAACGGCACAGGCAAACATCGGCGACATAAAAATAATTTTTATCGTCGAATCATTTATTCGTTTTAGACAAACGTTCAATGCTGGACAAAGGCCATCAGGATTTCCACAAAGAGTCCTGCACCGCATCCAGGTGCTTCTCGCGACCTTCACCAGACAGATCGTTGGTCCTTAGTGGGAGGCCTGCCCTCATTGCGTCTTCCGGTCTATGGACACCACTTGACAATTTTTTGACACCACTTAATTGACAATTTTTTTCACACCACTTGACAAATTTCAGATTCGATCACGCAGAGAAACTCCGAACATAGCACGCTCTATCACCCTATGGGTGACCTTGAGCCTTCCCATGAAACCCATATCTATAGTAAGCAATCACGTCTCCATTCCGTATGGAATCGCTGCTAGTTTACATAGTTTTTATCCCGGTTTCTGAAGGAGGGACAAGCGCGCATTGATATTGTTGAGCGACCACTGAAAGTCCGAGTCACACAAGATTCCGATGATGGGTCGAAAAATCTAAATGCACAGTGACTTTTTATGTTCTCAGTGAGAAATAGAGGTGATTTTGCAATAGAAATGTAGGTATTCTTAGATTGATGTGCTGTCTTCTGTACACCTTAGTAAAGGAACGTGTTTGGTCGCTTACTTATGGTCCTTCGAGCCAGATATTATAATCGGTTTACTTTTAAATGTCAACAGTTTATAGGTACCTACCTACGTTTTTAATTACTTTTGGTTTCAGATTGTTAAATTATCTTATTCAGTATTCTTTCTCCGTTCTGTTTTAATAATTTTACTGGTAATAAAATACGAGTAGAACACCATAGAGGGCTGGTTATCTAGCACCATACTGTAAGGTGTGTACTGTATTTGATGCCAAGTGTAGTAAAATAATAAATCCGTATACACATTATAAACGTGGTTTATTCATTCAACATTGCCAACTCAATAAAAATATCACATTTTTTCATCATCTTTCAGCTATAACAATTTTACGTAATTTTTCTATTAAATAACATTTCCAGTATCAAAACAGCATCGAGACACTCACCGCTATTTATAAAATATCTCCATACACAAAATATGACGTAGATATCTACAAAAGTTCATAAAAATAAATGCATCTTGTTTATTGTCTGCGTTGACATTAACTACAGGCACTCGAATGAGATATTTAATTGAATAAATCTATAAAAAGAATTGCACTTAGTTCTAGGGAAGTTGTAACTTAATGCAAAGGCTCATTCACACTATCTCTATCTATACAACTCGGTGAGTCGTTATGAGTCTATGATAAGTTTTCATAATATAAGTTTTGCAATAAAACAGTAACAAGACCGATGAAGACTAGAAGAGCGAATGTATGTAAATTGACATATTCCGGTTCGTGAATAGCAATCCTTCGCACATATTACGATGTCGCGAAAAATAGATTAATTTGAATTTATTATTCACATACTTTGGTCCAGGCTGCACTTTGTATTATAAGTATTCATTTCTGTCGAAACTGTCGATACTATTCGATCCACGATTTTGCTATATTTAGATACAGCTAAATGGCTATCAATATCAAGAAATGGCTCATAACAGCATAATGCAACTTGAACCTTACCAATGACCACCACCAAAGACTAAGCTACTATGGCTATACTACTAATTAAAGATAATCCCTTTGTCTCAAATAATCCAATTCCAGGTTCTTTAACCAATGACGATGTAAATCTACCGGTTATTTGACACACAGTTTAAATAGTTGCGAGGGCATACTTCTCACGCCGGATCCCGCTCATTTAACTAATTGCCAACTGTGATGCTAACTACAATCATATTTTATTACACTTATATTATTATCATAGACGTAATGCTATACGACACGACACTGTGTTGTTTTTATGGAACATTTAATTTTTACGAATCATATTTTTTTTGCTAAACGTAAATAGCAATCTATGAAGTAAATAATGTATAAATTCAAATAATTACATTATAAGTACGAAAATTGATTTCAAAATATACTTTTTACTTCAATTATATGAGAAAGTAGTTAATTTTTCTACTTATTTCTAAACTACAATGCACCAATCATTACATCAAGTTGTTTCACAAGATCTGACATGATACCTCCTCTGATCTGACGTCTTAGGATAAATGAAACTAAAAGCGTCACTGTGACATCACACCTATACTTACTATAGATAACCCACGCCGAACTGTCCCACCAAACTCAATGACAGGGGGGCGCTACCATCGTTCAACTATATGGTTTCCAACATGGCAAAAATCGGAACCAGCGATCCGGTATTGACGGTGGCGCCCCACTGTCAATGTCATGGATAGGACAGTTCAGTATTTTGGAACTTTACCAGAATTCGTGACTCATGTGATTCCAATAGGAAGAATTTCAATAGGAATGGACCAATTTTTTGTGCGCAGTATCGTTCGATTGCTTCAAAAATACGCATCATAATATGCGGTTACTTTGATTCAAATTCAAAGCACTTTACAAGTGCCAAATATACTTACGAGCAAAAATATGGAATCACCACCTTGTGTTTTGTTCCGAGCGATCTTAAGAACTGAATGACTATGCATGTATCTGTGGTATCAATTTAAAGTTTATAATATTACCTTTAAAATGGTACCATTTTTATTTGTCTTCTATTAGTCATTTAGTTTTTGTGATCGCTCGAAACAAATAGGATGATTCCATATTTTTGCTCGCGAGTGTAGTTTGTTCTATCACGTTATTTCATGACTCAAATGAAAACAAACGACGGTTCAGTCAGTTCTTGCGAGACAACGTACTAAATGCACCCGCCCGTAACGTGAAACTGGCTCACAGCTTGGCGTCGTGGAAGACGAGCTCCTGGTCTTGCGGCAGCTTCTTGAAGTAGCTCTCCACGTAGTCGTCGTCAACCTCTGCCAGGGTCTTGTGCTGCCACTTGGGCGCGTTGTCCTTGTCGATGAGGAGTGCGCGAACGCCTGTTGAGGAAAAGTGTGATAGTCAAATATCTAAAACATCAGCAAATCGGATTGGAGTTTTAAGTTATTGGAAATAATCTCGTGTACTGAAATCAAACTTGAAGCTAAACACTGTGTGTCATTTTATAACGATTTAATGCACTATTTTTCAACAAAAATCTAATGCATTATGCCCCCACCACCAGCTTTCTCCCTCGTTAACTTTTAAGGATGTGTAGCCAGTGATTTTTCAAAGTTTACAGGGCAGGGCAGGTAAGGCGTAAGTTAAGATAACATTTATTTCCAAGAATATGGTAATGATCTTAAATGTAGGTACAAAGTCTATCAGATTCTACCATTGATAGAACAGACGGTGAAACGCAACTGCAACGAAACTGCAACTTTGTGATGATTCTGATGAATGAAACTGAAACTGAAAGTTTCAAACTGGTCGCGTCATGTGTGGTCTCTCAACGGACGCTATGGCAGAAACTTAGATGCAACTCAAAAGTAACTAGCAGTTGCAGTTTCGTTGCAGTTGCGTTTCACCGTCTGTTCTGGGCCTAAGAGAAGAGTACAACCACGTCACAAAATCACTCAACCTGGTGTTCTGAACAACAAAATGGCCGTATTGTCATGACTCACCCTCAGGGAAGTCGTGGTTCATGGTGGCGCGGCAGGCGAGGCGGTACTCCATGCGCAGACACTGGCCCAGCTCCAGCTGTGCGCCGCGCTGTAACGCTCGCAGCGTTATCTTCAGCGAGCCGGGGCACATCTGGTGCAGCGTCTGCGGACACAATAGCTTTTGCTACACTTAAGTTATAGAAGAGACAGAACACACCTCAAAGTTTGCACCCTTTGCCCTGTGGCGAAAAAACACAAAGTTCACCGCCATTAACAAAAGTAGAAGAACTAATGCGGCATTTTTTGTGTGTGTGCTTGCAAGTATGCAGCTTTGCCTTTAGTCAGTTTGGTAAAAACATTTTAATTATATTATACTCCACAAGAACATTACATAACTTATTTTTATCAATAAAATCTGAGATGGTATTAAATTATTGAATAATTGATAATGCTTCTTGATAATTTATTATCATGCAGTTAGCATTATTTTTCAATGTAAAAACACTTTATAATCATAAAATGGAACAGTAACTAACCTCCAATGTTTTCACCGACCAGTCGTTCTGGACCTTCTCAAGCCTCTCAATTATTTCTTCAATGGTTGATGCCGCGAAGCAGTAGTTGATGTGTTTAATATGTGGGGCCAGGGAGAACTCTTCCAGTGGTTCGTGGAACTTGTTGATTAACGAGTCCACCTCCATCTCATTGGTGCAACGGGACAGCAGCATTTCTAACTCATGCAGACGTTTGCTTGGCACGTAATGAGTGGCAATGCCGGCTTTTACCACATCACTGCCTTTTAATCTGTCCCCTATAATTTAAAATGGAAAAAAGTTTTAAATTCTCATCAAATTATTTTACATTTACATTGTGAATTGCAAAAATACAAACCAGTTAATCCTAAGTATAACCCAAGGTTGACCTGCAACCGTGGCAGGAAGTATGAGCCACCCACATCAGGGAACAGGCCAATCTTTGTCTCAGGCATCGCTATCACAGTCTTCTCAGTTGCCACCCTGTATCTCCCATGGACAGACATCCCCAAGCCTCCTCCCATTGTGATGCCATTGATAATCGCTACATATGGGATCTTGTAGTTACCGATAACATAGTTTACATTATATTCAGTTCTGAAGAATCTGGGACCCTCTACTTTATCGATTGCTGCTTTAACGTCTCCGCCAGCACAGAAGGCTTTCTCCCCAGCACCTTTAACTATAACTAGTGTTTTTTGCTTCTCCCATTGCTGTAGTTGGGGCAGCAATTTTGTTACCATGGACGTGTTCAATGAGTTCAAGGCTTTTGGTCGGTTTAGTGTGACGATGCCAGCATTATTCAGTGTTTCAAACAGAACATCAGGTTCTTGGGAAGACATTGTGCGCTTAAGAGCTAAAGAAGTACTTCTAGTTAGGTTTATGCTTAGTTTAAACATCTGAAACAAACATTTTTATTTTTATTAAAAGTTCCCAACATGAATTATCCCATGTGCGATTATTATTGCTTTTTAACATAGTTTGCATCATGGTTGCATTGAGTAACTACAATGAAGTAGCAACGATCATTAAATTATAAGTTCAAAGGTTTCGGACGCCTGAAATCGCGAACTCCCACTAGGCACTGATAAGATAACAAGATCGTTTGAATAAGTCTTATATCGCGACCTTGAATACTATACGCTAAAACATACCAAGCAGCAATTACACAAACATCCTCACTATGTAAAACACACTGAATAGTAATATTCAACAGCTTTACCTTCTGTGTAAACTTCGTCACTACTTACCTCGATTGTTTGGAGCTAATTAATTGTACACAAAACACTTATAATGGGCACAGTGATTCTAACTAAACATTCACTAATATGTAAATAACTTTACTGCATACGATTAAAGTTATTAGGCTAATAAAATAAAAAAATCGAAAACCGGTAGGCCTCGCGGAGCGATTCCAAAGTAAAAAATGACAGCTCATCTGACAGTTGACAAATAAGCAATAGGGTTGCAACAGAGTCCAGATGTTTGGTAATCGATGATATCGACTATGATTCTGTTTAAGTGCAGGTATATACGCAGGTGCACGTATGGTGCACGACGTGCACAGGTGCACTTGCACGCAGTCACATGCGCACTCGGACACTTGCGTTGATAAATGGATTCGCAAAAAACACGTGCGTAAAAGAATATCACGCGCTTTTCGCGCAGTTACATCCGAAAAAAGAAACGCAAACGCAAGGCATTTCGCCTGTACTATCGATACCTGCTAATCGAATAAAAGCTAAATATGGCATCACTATTTTGTCACAAAAATTGACATTGACATTTGCTTCCAGCTGACTGCATAACCTCAAATTTAAAAACATGATTAAATATTGAAATAAATAATTAGTACGCTACGTTAATAAACGTTTAAAATGGGTGCTATGAGGAAAGTTCTAAACTGGTATGCTCGCTTGTCTCCCAGCCGAGGGAAAACATCGCCTCCATATGAGCATGTCGTTCAAATTGGAGACCCTAGGTTACGTAAAGTATCTGATCCAGTTCCAGTGGATAAAATTAAAAGTGAGGAAGTCCAGAAAGTGATAAATAAGCTCCGACTCGTTCTGCATAAATACGGCAGCGTCGGTATGTCGGCACCACAAATAGGAGTGAACATGAGAATGTTTGTGATGAGACATACAGCCAAACAAATCTCTGCAGTACCTCCTGAAATCGCAAAGTCGAAGGGTATGTCAGTCGTACCGTTCACTGTAAGTAAGTATTCTTTATAGTTGAACTCAATAATATTGAATTGGAATCATGTTTATTCAAATTAAATCCTTTTTTAGGTGTTCATAAATCCAAAGATAAAGGTGGTTGATTATCAAAAGGTAATTTATATGGAAGGATGTGAGAGTGTACAAGGGTATTCAGCAGAGGTGCCTAGATACAGAGAAGTAGAAGTAACAGGTAAGAATCATTATCAGTATATTTTGATATCTTGTATGTTTAGCACAATAAATAACTTAAGAAAAATCTTGTTTCAGGGTATGACGAAAATGGCGAGAGTGCAACTCGCGTGTTCAAACTCTGGCCAGCTAGGATCGCGCAGCATGAGATGGATCATCTAGACGGAAAGATGTTCACGGACCTGATGGAGCGAAGGACCCTGACATGCGCTTGCTGGGAGGAAGTCAACCTGTCTAAGGGAAAAGTTGTAATACCATTCAACCCTGAATAAAAATTAGCAATCTATAAATTGTATTAATTGAAACATAGGTGCATAAGCTGACCCTATTCATAAAAGAAAAGGTCAAATATTTTTAAGCATAATTTATTCAAGTATTACATGTTTTTAAAGCATAACTGCATAAATATATAAAGACCTGCTTTACAATAATTATACTTTTAATGACCTGAAAAATTATTTAGCACTTTTACAAGGATAGCAATTGGAAACATTGATAAATAACAGGTTTCAAGTTATCTAAATTCAGTACAAAAATAATGAGCCTACAATCTAATATTTCTGCAAAATAGTACCGTGACTGAAAATTTTCCTTATATTATAGCTGCAATAATATGTAAAGCAGAAAAAATCAGTAACTATGAATCAAATGTTTCTAAGGAGACAACATCTTATCACCTTATTCTATTAGAGCTATGTTGATAGTATCCAAACAGAGATACCTATGTTAATATTTGAGATATTTAAATGTTTTTAAAATAATATCTATTTGATCTAAAATTAATGTTGTTATATCTGTGCTATTATAAAGTTTATAGTGATTATAATTTAATAGTTGGTTCTATCTACCTACATAAACATTAACATTATAAAAGTTCTGAATAAAAAGTTATGGTATGCTTGATATAGTATACCGAAACAGTAAATTCATTTCACCTTATCATACCACCAAAATTTTTGACAATCCTGCAGAATCAACCAATAATTCCAGAATAATATCTTATTAGTCCATCACTAATCAAACAACCAAATTCATCTCCAACTCTTCATCTCATAACAATTTTCGATTGCAGATTAGTTACTAATTCTTGTTGGTTAGTTTAGTGAGATAGATGACTGGATAGCACAAGTCATCAAGCTTCCAAGTATTCTTCAAATTCATTAGGCCCTTTTCAGGGCACCTATTTTATCTTTCTTGCCTCGCTGTAATCAGCAAGCATAACATGATCTTTTGAGATCAATTTGATCCAACACTTACTACCCTCTTTACACTGTAACATTGATAATATAATTTTAATGAGATATTCTTAGGGGTGTCACCAATTCTGATAAGTTTAGCTATTGGTTTTCCAGCCCAAAATAACTGGCAAGTGAAGTAAGAAAGAGCATGTTCATGGTAAGTGTTCTTAGCAGGGTGCGACCTGGTCACCCGTGCGGTTTGCGTTCCCATTGAGGAACCAAATTGGAATAATGAGTTTTGCGTGTAGAGATGCCGCTCGATAGCTTCTATCAATATCGATAACTATAGTCAGACTATCAACAATGCAAAATATGACAATACCATTGATAACTTACAAATAGTAATAATAGTTCCACGATTCTTCACTTTTTTGTAGCAGCTCTGTGAAATCAGGGAAACAGTGATCCAGTATTGACGGTGGCGCCCCCATTCAACGGATCACGGGTGGGACGGTTAGGAAATCTATGCCACTTTATACGATTTTGGTTCAGTGTAGGACATCCATGCCATTCTATACGATTTGGTTCAGTGTAGGACATCTATGCCACTTTATACGATTTTGGTTCAGAACATCTATACCACTAAACGATTATCGGAGTCAAAAATCTATCGTTATCTAAACTATCGATAACCGGTCATCTCTAGTGGGCCCGCCTACCGCAGCGGGTTGCTGGCGAGCGATGTGAGCGACGTGAGCGACGGCGGGCCGGAGGCGGCCAGGCTGAGGCGGTCGCTCTCCTCGTCCGCCTGGTTGTTGCGCAGCTCTTGTAACGTGTACACGAACTTGGTCCACTCGTCGTGCCGCGGTTGGGCTACGTGCTGGAACGATACCTTGTTGTTAGTATTTTATTAACAGTCATCATCTAAAGTCTTGGGCATTCAAAGATCAAGAAAAAGGATCGATTTTTTTTGTTCTGGTACACTTGTGCGAAAGACAAGCGCGAAAAACGATTTGCGTGGATGGACACTTGCTCGAAAGGACATGAGCGCGATCGGTCGTTTGCGCGAAAATATGCTAGCTATAGTCTGATCGCCGAGCACGTAGAATTTTGTCCAATGACTCCAAGCTATCCATCCTTATCGCTCACGCGTAATAATATTGCTGTCGCGACTGTGCGACGGGCGGCCGCAGTGAGTGTGCGAGCGTGACAGCAACATAATTACGCGCGAGCGATAAGGATGGGTAGCTTGGGGTCATTGGTCAAAATTCTATGTGCTCGGAGACCGGTCTTTAGCTATTCACAGGTTAGGCTACTGCATTTTTTCCCCTTAGTTAGAATTAGATGATGGAATCTTAAACATGTACTCAGAATGGCCAGTAGCAAAAAAGCAGTAAACAGATTCAATAAACACATTGGTGAACTATGTAGTACGTGCGTACCTCAGCCAGCTCGTAGACCCATATCTTGCCGGCGTCGTCGCCGGCGGTGACGTGCGTGCCGGCCGGCGTCCACGATACACGGTTGAACGCCACGCCGCCTTCTGCTTGGATTGACGCGATCGGCACCTGCGGACATTTATGTCTAAATTAATTGATGTAGAAGTGCTGTCAGGTTGTTCCGCTGATTGCAGACCCCTAATGATATCAGTAGGACTTCTCTCAAACGCCGTTTAAAAAGTTGCAGGTATATTAGTTACCGTCGCTCATGCTGGCATTTCGGTTTGCATGAGAGAGATGGCAACATTTGTTTTTCGGAGTAGCCCCGCTATATTAAAGGTATAAAAGGTGGATCACACCCGTTGTCGTCAAACGAGCACAGCACTAAATGTCACTTCGTTGTGGATGAACATCGCTTGTCATTACCTAGCTGTCCGCTAAGCTGCTCAAGCTACTTAAGCTCACGCTCAATCGAGCGAATTCTCGCCTCATTGTGGTCGAGTGAGCACAGCGCTAGTCATAACTGTTGTTCTGTCGCTATTGTTCACCGTCTAGCCGCTAGACGCTAGCTGTACTCAGTACAGCGAGTACAGTTATCGCCTCGCATTGGTTGAGCAAGCACAGGGTTAGTTATCATAGGGATGTTATGGATATGTAGTTTCGGTTATGGATATAGGAATAATATTATACCGGTTTCGGTTACGGTTACGGATATTTTTTTATTTCGGATATCCGAAAGTTTCGGTTAAGGTTACGGATATCCATAACATCCCTGGATCACCTAGCTGTCCGCTAGTGCTCACCGTCCAGAGTGCACAGCGCTGGTGCTTGCCTCGATGTCCTCGAGCGAGCACAGCGCTAGTCATCGTCTGTCCCCTGCTACAGCGACAGTGCTCGCTCACACAGGCCTCACCTCGGTGTCGCGGTTGAGGTTCCACAGGTCGAGGCGGCCGGCCGCGTCCACGGCGGCGAACAGCGCCGGGTGCGCGGGCGACCAGCGCACGTCCGACACGTAGTCGCCGGAGTCCTCGAACGAATACAGCGCCTTGTTCTCCTGAAGAATTAGAAAGACGTCTAAATATAATTATGATCATATAACCTAAAAATTATTATTTCTAATTAAATTGATTCATCATCAACATTTCAGACATCCACTCTTCCAATGATTACAGATTGGCCGGTTGTAAGCTGCAAGCGTCCTGACTCCTGCGGCTGCATGCAATTTTTTAGCTGTGTGTGATTTGTTCGACATCATCCAGGCCAGAGAGCGATAGGTGCCGCGTGCGCTCATATCGCACCCAGCACTAGTGATGTTATATATTAAATATCATGGTTTTAGTTCCAACCAAATGACGTCCACTGCTGAACAAAAGCCTCCCCAAGGATTTCCACAATAACCTTTCCTGCTATGCCCGCATCCAAGTACTACCCGCGATCTTCCTGACTGATCGTCGTCAGAAGCAGAACCATTGAAAGGCCTGCACAAACTACGTCTGCCGACCTGTGGTCGCAACTCGAGAAATGATCTGCCCAGTGGTCGTTAGCTTTACGAGCTATGTGTGTATCCCGCCCACTGGCACTTAAGTTTGCCGATTTTGGAGCTACTTTAATTTTCCTGATCTCGATCATGCAAGGCATGTCTCCGACCATAACGCGCTTCATCGCCCTGTATTTATCACACTACCTTCCTACCCAGCCTAAAGGCTTCCACAGACCAAACGCGGGTCAACTGACCCGTAGCAGTAGGCACACTGAAGGCAGCGGCAGTTTCAAAGCAGTTGCAACGTGGGCGGTTGTAAAAAAATTAATATTCGAAAACCGCTTTCAATGCGCTGCTACCGCCCGCTGCGTCCGGTGTGTCATGCTAATATGGCCGCCATAGTAATACAACAGCGCGGGCCCGCGTTCGCGTCGCTTCTGTCCCGCGCCCGCGCCGCCTGGTTTGTCGTTCGGCAGTTGCAGTATGGCGCGGTTGGAGCGCGGGCCCGCGTTCAAATTTGGTGTGACACACTTCAAAGAGTTTCTTGTATTAAAACTTGCGCGGGCCCACATTCAATCAGCGCTGCTACTGCCCTGCGTTTGGTCTGCCGAAGCCTTTAACGACCGCACTGACCTTGGAGCTCCACAGCTTGACGCTCCAGTCGACGGACGCGGTGAGGTCCAGGTGGCCAGGTCGGCGGCGGGCGCGGCGTGCCACGACAGCGCCGTCACCGGGCCCTTCATCACACTACACCCGACCCAGCCTCAACTACCGCACTGACCTTGGAGCTATACGGGTGCTTCAGGCAGCGTCTACATAAGATGACGCTGTGCGAGTCTGCACTATGCCCATGCGGCGAGGAAGTCGAAGAGAGCCGCGACCACGCGCTTTGGGAATGTAACCTATATGACGAAGCTCACAGAAGATGCTGAATGCGATACGGAGAGCCGAGCAAGGACCTGTTTATCAACAGGACCTCACGAGTAGTCGTAGTAATTGGATCGCGCTGCGCGAGTTCGCGCACTCCTGGCACACAATCAGGCGAAGTTATGAGAAGAAGTGATGACATTCATCAACGCTAGCGGCCCGACGCGAAGTACCGTATTTGTGGTGTCAAGCCCCAGAAGGGGGAGAATTGACAATGAGAAGGGACAAGGATAAGAGAAATTTGAAGGGAGTCAAGCGAAGCGCCCGGGGATAGAGCCCAGAGCAAGTACCCGCGCGCTCTCCCGAGATTCGGTTCGTACGCCGTGAGGCAGGAAGAACCATGGGTGGTGGTGGGATTCGTACCTTGGAGCTCCACAGCTTGACGCTCCAGTCGACGGACGCGGTGAGGTAGAGGTGCGCCAGGTCGGCGGCGGCGGGCGCGGCGTGCCACGACAGCGCCGTCACCGGGCCCTTCATCACACGACAGCGCCGTCACCGGGCCCTTCATCACACGACAGCGCCGTCACCGGGCCCTTCATCACACGACAGCGCCGTCACCGGGCCCTTCATCACACGACAGCGCCGTCACCGGGCCCTTCATCACACTACACCCGACCCAGCCTTACTACACTGACCTTGGAGCTCCACAGCTTGACGCTCCAGTCGACGGACGCGGTGAGGTAGAGGTGCGCCAGGTCGGCGGCGGCGGGCGCGGCGTGCCACGACAGCGCCGTCACCGGGCCCTTCATCACACGACAGCGCCGTCACCGGGCCCTTCATCACACGACAGCGCCGTCACCGGGCCCTTCATCACACGACAGCGCCGTCACCGGGCCCTTCATCACACTACACCCGACCCAGCCTTACTACACTGACCTTGGAGCTCCACAGCTTGACGCTCCAGTCGACGGACGCGGTGAGGTAGAGGTGCGCCAGGTCGGCGGCGGCGGGCGCGGCGTGCCACGACAGCGCCGTCACCGGGCCCTTCATCACACTACAGCGCCGTCACCGGGCCCTTCATCACACTACACCCGACCCAGCCTTACTACACTGACCTTGGAGCTCCACAGCTTGACGCTCCAGTCGACGGACGCGGTGAGGTAGAGGTGCGCCAGGTCGGCGGCGGCGGGCGCGGCGTGCCACGACAGCGCCGTCACCGGGCCCGCGTGCGCCTCGATGCATTCTGACACGCCCGCGCGTTGGCCGTACAGGCTCCCTGGGAATATACAGGGTTTATGTCACGAATTGTTTCGAAGGTTCTACCAGGCCTGTTCATCTCCGTGAGTTTACATCGAAAACAAAACACGCACGATGGCCCACCTACAGGATACTATTCGACACAGCCTCACATACGAGCGAACATTGACTCACGCACGCGTATTCTTGTGTATGATAGAAGAAAATAAAAAAAAATGGTGTACTAAATACTGTGCAGTATTTAACNTAACGCGTTACTAGAGGAATGGCAGACATTGCCCCAAAATACCCTTCATATCATTAACTGCAGCATGCTCAGATGAATGGAAACCATCATCAGAGCAAGAGGGGGAAATACCCATCATTAATTCATTCATTTGGATAGTGATAAGCTACCCTAATTTTTAATCTGGCCACAATTTCTAATTTTTGTTCAAAACTGAAAAATTGAAATTTCGTTTCGATGATTTTTTATTAAATAAAAACGACTAAATATTTAAAAAATATATGTTATTTTATTTTATTTTAATTATCTCTTTATTTTGNCCATATTGTTAATGACATTGAGCATACATTTTTTTAAATACCTTCGCGAAGTAAAACTTCTGTACGTAGTACTTATTATTATTCTGTGGTTCTACCCTCTCTCACACTAACGTCTTTTCAAAATCGTCGTCTAGCCAGCGCCTGCGCAACGTCACTACGCAGCGCTGACGTCACGTCTGCAAGACACCAACTCAACTTTTTTTCGGACAAGTAACACATCTCCCTTACCCCGCTGTATTCAGCGTTAGATTCGACTGACGACGTTTAAAAGACACTAGTGTAGCAGTGGCCTGTCTACATAAAGCTTTGAATACATTAGAGGGTGGTGTGTTGCAACGACTTCAGACACGTTACTATATTCTTTAGCTACGCGTTCCAAGACAGTCAGCTATCTTGGGGACCACTCAACCTTTATTGTTTGCCTATAACTATTGGCTACAGGACAAGAGTTTTGTTGGAACAAACTAGATGTGAAATGCTATTGAGCTGCGTCTGCGCATCTCTGAAACAGGACTGACTGGTGTATGGAAACTAGATGTGAGACGCTGTTTGGCTTAGTTAGGATCTCTCTAAAATACGGCCAACGAGAAGCGATACCAAATGTAAACAAACCCAATGTCATGGTCATTTGGAATTGACTTGCCGTCCTCGCTGCCTAGCATGAAGTTATTGACGTAGCTAAATGAAGCTTCGGCGTTCGGCTTAATCCTATTCTGTTGCGCCAGCGCATCTCTGTAACAGTAGCCACTCACCAGTGTACATGATGCCATTCTCTGCATAGCACGAAGTTCTTGACGTAATTAGTTGTCAGGATAAATGCTGAGCGGGAGCCTATTGACACAGCGGTGGTGAAAACAAGATTTGAGATTAGTCCTATTTAGTTGCGCCAGCGCATCTCTGCAACAGCAGCCACTCACCGGTGTACATGTTGCCGTCCTCGCTGCCTAGTACGAAGTTGTTGACGTAACTATACGAAGCTTTAGTGGTGAAAACGAGATTCAAGATTAGTCCTATTTGCCTGCGCATTTCTGCAAGAGGATCCACTGACTGGTGTATGGAAACGAGATGTGAGACACTATTCGGCTGCGCCTGCGCATCTCTTAATTAGGATCTTTCTAAAGCCTGGTCCGTGAGCACGTAGAATTTTGTCCAATGAACCCAAGCTACCCATCCTTATCGCTCGCGCGTAATTATGTTGCGATAAGGATGGGTAGCTTGGGGTCATTGGACAAAATACTACGAGCTCACGGACCAGACTATAAATGAAGCTTCGGCGTTCGGCTTAATACTATTCAGTTGCGCCAGCGTATCCCAACAGCAGCCACTCACCGGTATACATATTGCCGTCCTCGCTGCCCAGCACAAAGTTATACGAAGCTTCAATGGTGAAAACTAGTTTCGACATTGTTTTTAATCCACAACGAGGAAGCTCTTGACCTGTATCTCATCTGATGGTAAGTGATGATCAGGAATTTGGCTGCGCATGCGCATTTCTGAAACAGCAGCCACTCACCGGTGTACATATTCCCGTCCTCGCTGCCCAGCACGAAGTTGTTGACGTCCCCGTGCGGGAAGCCCATGCAGGTGACGGCCACGGCCTTGCTCTGGCGGTGCTGCAGCTCCAGCGTCTCTTGCGGCGCGGAGAGCGTGTCCCAACAGCAGCCACTCACCGGTGTACATGTTTCCGTCCTCGCAGCCCAGCACGAAATTATTGACGTGGCTATATGAAGTTTCAGCGGTGAAAACTTGATTTGAGATTAGCCTATTCGCCTGCGCATCTCTAGGGCAAGATAACTCACCGGTGTAGATGTTGCCGTCCTCGCTGCCTAATACGAAGTTGTAACGTAACTATACGAAGCTTCAGTGGTGAAAACGAGATTCAAGATTAGTCCTATTTGCCTGCGCATCTCTGCAACAGGATCCACTGACTGGTGTATGGAAACGAGATGTGAGACACTATTCGGCTGCGCCTACGCATCTCTTAATTAGGATCTTTTCTAAAGCCTGGTCCGTGAGCACGTAGAATTTTGTCCAATGACCCCAAGCTACCCATCGTTATCGCTCGCGCGTAATTATATTGCTGTCGCGACTGTGCGACTGGCACCCGCAGTGAGTGTGCGAGCGCGATAGCAACATAATTACGCGCGAGCGATAAGGATGGGTAGCTAGGGGTTATTGGACAGAATTCTACGAGCTCACGGACCAGACTATAAATGAAGCTTCGGCGTTCGGCTTAATCCTATTCAGTTGCGCCAGCGTATCCCAACAGCAGCCACTCACCGGTGTATGTACATATTGCCGTCCTCGCTGCCCAGCAAGTTATTAACGTAGTTATACGAAGCTTCAATGGTGAAAACTAGTTTCGTCATTTTTTTTAATCCACAACGAGGAAGCTCTTGACCTGTATCAGGCCTGGCTCACTCCGCGCGGTACATCCGATAATTACCTACAGCGAAGCGCCCCGCCGGCGGGTATTATATTAGTCGAGTGTCACGCGCGCGCTCGTCAGGACGCTGGCGTGCGTTGTAGTATGATTATAATTCTATGATCGAAGTATTATTTAAAAATGAAAATAAAGAGAAAGAAAAATTGTGCGGCGTTCGGGTGTTTAAATTCGAAAATAAATCTACCGGATTTATCTTTTTTTTTCGCTTCCCAAAGATGCTGAAAGGTATGTTGGCCATGTAGGTAATCAATAATTCTTAGGATAGTATAGGAACCTAACCTACTATGACTACTGCTCAGAATGCGTTCGTTCGTTTCAGCCAAATGACGTCCACTGCTGGACAAAGGCCTCTCCCAAGGTTTTCCATAATGAATGCATACTTACCTACACACACCGGCAGATTTAGAGGAACGGAAAAAAAAGCATCAATATCATCATTATTTTAGGAAAAAAATGCCTAATTATGACATTATTTTTTAATTTAATTCTAAATATGAAAAAAAAAATTGCCAACAGTATATTTTTTTAATTATTTTGTTTAAATTACCCCATCAACAGTTTCGTTGAGTGTTTTGAATTGAATGAAGCTTTTGCTAATTTGGATTTCTTTTACGTGAAAGATGTTTTTTTCTGAGAATTTTGTTGTGTAAGCATTCAGTTACTTATAAGGGTTTATTATGCCCAGCTTAGCACCATCAGAAATCATTAAGGCAGATGAAATGAGAAGTAACGGCCATGCATACAAATCGGCTGCCGTAAGACGTCGTTGATCAGTATCGACCACCCATGGCAGTAACCAACGGTACAGATTGATCATTTCTGTCGTTAGGAGGAGGGTTCAAGTCAGAAAAAGGCGTACTTCGCGACGGGATGACCGTTTTTTACAACTTCGAGTTTTCAGAAAGTCGCGGTTACCTGCTGTTCAAGCCAGAAATAACCTTAAAGACACTCGAGGAGTAAGAGTGACTGAGCCNTACAGGACAAGAGTTTTGTTGGAACAAACTAGATGTGAAATGCTATTGAGCTGCGTCTGCGCATCTCTGAAACAGGACTGACTGGTGTATGGAAACTAGATGTGAGACGCTGTTTGGCTTAGTTAGGATCTCTCTAAAATACGGCCAACGAGAAGCGATACCAAATGTAAACAAACCCAATGTCATGGTCATTTGGAATTGACTTGCCGTCCTCGCTGCCTAGCATGAAGTTATTGACGTAGCTAAATGAAGCTTCGGCGTTCGGCTTAATCCTATTCTGTTGCGCCAGCGCATCTCTGTAACAGTAGCCACTCACCAGTGTACATGATGCCATTCTCTGCATAGCACGAAGTTCTTGACGTAATTAGTTGTCAGGATAAATGCTGAGCGGGAGCCTATTGACACAGCGGTGGTGAAAACAAGATTTGAGATTAGTCCTATTTAGTTGCGCCAGCGCATCTCTGCAACAGCAGCCACTCACCGGTGTACATGTTGCCGTCCTCGCTGCCTAGTACGAAGTTGTTGACGTAACTATACGAAGCTTTAGTGGTGAAAACGAGATTCAAGATTAGTCCTATTTGCCTGCGCATTTCTGCAAGAGGATCCACTGACTGGTGTATGGAAACGAGATGTGAGACACTATTCGGCTGCGCCTGCGCATCTCTTAATTAGGATCTTTCTAAAGCCTGGTCCGTGAGCACGTAGAATTTTGTCCAATGAACCCAAGCTACCCATCCTTATCGCTCGCGCGTAATTATGTTGCGATAAGGATGGGTAGCTTGGGGTCATTGGACAAAATACTACGAGCTCACGGACCAGACTATAAATGAAGCTTCGGCGTTCGGCTTAATACTATTCAGTTGCGCCAGCGTATCCCAACAGCAGCCACTCACCGGTATACATATTGCCGTCCTCGCTGCCCAGCACATAGTTATACGAAGCTTCAATGGTGAAAACTAGTTTCGACATTGTTTTTAATCCACAACGAGGAAGCTCTTGACCTGTATCTCATCTGATGGTAAGTGATGATCAGGAATTTGGCTGCGCATGCGCATTTCTGAAACAGCAGCCACTCACCGGTGTACATATTCCCGTCCTCGCTGCCCAGCACGAAGTTGTTGACGTCCCCGTGCGGGAAGCCCATGCAGGTGACGGCCACGGCCTTGCTCTGGCGGTGCTGCAGCTCCAGCGTCTCTTGCGGCGCGGAGAGCGTGTCCCAACAGCAGCCACTCACCGGTGTACATGTTTCCGTCCTCGCAGCCCAGCACGAAATTATTGACGTGGCTATATGAAGTTTCAGCGGTGAAAACTTGATTTGAGATTAGCCTATTCGCCTGCGCATCTCTAGGGCAAGATAACTCACCGGTGTAGATGTTGCCGTCCTCGCTGCCTAATACGAAGTTGTAACGTAACTATACGAAGCTTCAGTGGTGAAAACGAGATTCAAGATTAGTCCTATTTGCCTGCGCATCTCTGCAACAGGATCCACTGACTGGTGTATGGAAACGAGATGTGAGACACTATTCGGCTGCGCCTACGCATCTCTTAATTAGGATCTTTTCTAAAGCCTGGTCCGTGAGCACGTAGAATTTTGTCCAATGACCCCAAGCTACCCATCGTTATCGCTCGCGCGTAATTATATTGCTGTCGCGACTGTGCGACTGGCACCCGCAGTGAGTGTGCGAGCGCGATAGCAACATAATTACGCGCGAGCGATAAGGATGGGTAGCTAGGGGTTATTGGACAGAATTCTACGAGCTCACGGACCAGACTATAAATGAAGCTTCGGCGTTCGGCTTAATCCTATTCAGTTGCGCCAGCGTATCCCAACAGCAGCCACTCACCGGTGTATGTACATATTGCCGTCCTCGCTGCCCAGCAAGTTATTAACGTAGTTATACGAAGCTTCAATGGTGAAAACTAGTTTCGTCATTTTTTTTAATCCACAACGAGGAAGCTCTTGACCTGTATCAGGCCTGGCTCACTCCGCGCGGTACATCCGATAATTACCTACAGCGAAGCGCCCCGCCGGCGGGTATTATATTAGTCGAGTGTCACGCGCGCGCTCGTCAGGACGCTGGCGTGCGTTGTAGTATGATTATAATTCTATGATCGAAGTATTATTTAAAAATGAAAATAAAGAGAAAGAAAAATTGTGCGGCGTTCGGGTGTTTAAATTCGAAAATAAATCTACCGGATTTATCTTTTTTTTTCGCTTCCCAAAGATGCTGAAAGGTATGTTGGCCATGTAGGTAATCAATAATTCTTAGGATAGTATAGGAACCTAACCTACTATGACTACTGCTCAGAATGCGTTCGTTCGTTTCAGCCAAATGACGTCCACTGCTGGACAAAGGCCTCTCCCAAGGTTTTCCATAATGAATGCATACTTACCTACACACACCGGCAGATTTAGAGGAACGGAAAAAAAAGCATCAATATCATCATTATTTTAGGAAAAAAATGCCTAATTATGACATTATTTTTTAATTTAATTCTAAATATGAAAAAAAAAATTGCCAACAGTATATTTTTTTAATTATTTTGTTTAAATTACCCCATCAACAGTTTCGTTGAGTGTTTTGAATTGAATGAAGCTTTTGCTAATTTGGATTTCTTTTACGTGAAAGATGTTTTTTTCTGAGAATTTTGTTGTGTAAGCATTCAGTTACTTATAAGGGTTTATTATGCCCAGCTTAGCACCGTCAGAAATCATTAAGGCAGATGAAATGAGAAGTAACGGCCATGCATACAAATCGGCTGCCGTAAGACGTCGTTGATCAGTATCGACCACCCATGGCAGTAACCAACGGTACAGATTGATCATTTCTGTCGTTAGGAGGAGGNTTTTTTTGCGTTCCGCTAAATCTGCCGGTGTGTGTATATACGTACCTCGTTACAAATAAGTAGATTAATTATTTTTTCACTAGACAGCAACCCTAACAGCGTAAGAAGAGTTCAGAGGCACGCGATAGAAAGAGACAAAACTTTTAGGTGAATAAAATTGTAGGTACGTAGTGCTGTGCGAGCTGAATTCCACTGTATCGCGTCGTAGCAAGACTCGCATTTATTTAAATCGTCTTGCGGAGTAATCCTTCTGTACCTGTACTATTACTTATTCTGTGCCTGTATCTCATCTGATGGTAAGTGATGATCAGGAATTTGGCTGCGCATGCGCATTTCTGCAACAGCAGCCACTCACCGGTGTACATATTCCCGTCCTCGCTGCCCAGCACGAAGTTTTTGACGTCTCCGTGCGGGAAGCCCATGCAGGTATGTTGCCGTCCTCGCTGCCTAGCATGAAGTTAATGACGTAGCTAAATCCCGGTCCATTGCTGTCGTGACTGTGCGACTGGCACCCGCAGTGAGTGTGCGAGCGCGATAGCAACATAATTACGCGCGAGCGATAAGGATGGGTGGCTTGGGGTCATTGGACAAAATTCTACGAACTCACGGACCAGACTATAAATGAAGCTTCGGCGTTCGGCTTAATCCTATTCAGTTGCGCCAGCGTATCCCATCAGCAGCCACTCACCGGTATACATATTGCCGTCCTCGCTGCCCAGCACAAAGTTATTAACGTAGTTATACGAAGCTTCAATGGTGAAAACTAGTTTCGACATTTTTTTTAATCCACAACGAGGAAGCTCTTGACCTGTATCTCATCTGATGGTAAGTGATGATCAGGAATTTGGCTGCGCATGCGCATTTCTGAAACAGCAGCCACTCACCGGTATACATATTCCCGTCCTCGCTGCCCAGCACGAAGTTGTTGACGTCCCCGTGCGGGAAGCCCATGCAGGTGACGGCCACGGCCTTGCTCTGGCGGTGCTGCAGCTCCAGCGTCTCTTGCGGCGCGGACAGCATGTCCCAACAGCAGCCACTCACCGGTATACATGTTGCCGTCCTCGCAGCCCAGCACGAAATTATTGACGTGGCTATATGAAGTTTCAGCGGTGAAAACTTGATTTGAGATTAGCCTCGCCTGCGCATCACTAGGGCAGGATAACTCACCGGTGTACATGTTGCCGTCCTCGCTGCCTAGCACGAAATTCTTGACGTAACTATACGAAGCTTCAGCGGTGAAAACGAGATTCTAGATTAGTCCTATTTGCCTGCGCACTGCGCATCTCTGCAACAGGATTCACTGACTGGTGTATGGAAACGAGATGTGAGACACTATTCGGCTGCGCCTGCGTATCTCTTAATTAGGATATTTCTAAAGCCTGGTCTGTGAGCACGTAGAATTTTGTCCAATGACCCCAAGCCACCCATTCTTATCGCTCGCGCGTAATTATGTTGTTGTCGCGCTCGCACACTCACTGCGGGCGCCCGTCGCACAGTCGCGACAGCAATATAATTACGCGCGAGCGATAAGGATGGGTAGCTTGGGGTCATTGGACAAAATTCTACGCGCTCACGGACCAGGCTTTACCTCTGTAACATTATGAATGCAATAAATAATTAAGTCTTGAGTATCCTCACCGGTGTACATGTTGCCGTCCTCGCTGCCCAGCACGAAGTTGTTGACGTCTCCGTGCGGGAAGCCCATGCAGGTATGTTGCCGTCCTCGCTGCCTAGCATGAAGTTATTGACGTAGCTAAATGAAGCTTCGGCGTTCGGCTTAATCCTATTCAGTTGCGCCAGCGCATCTCTGTAACAGTAGCCACTCACCAGTGTACATGATGCCATTCTCTGCATAGCTCGAAGTTCTTGACGTAATTAGTTTGTCGTCAGGATTGCTGAGCGGGAGCCTATTGACACAGCGGTGGTGAAAACAAGATTTGAGATCAGTCCTATTTAGTTGCGCCTGCGCATCTCTGCAACAGCAGCCACTCACCGGTGTACATGTTGCCGTCCTCGCTGCCCAGCACGATGTTATTAAGCTATACGAAGCTTCAGTGGTGAAAACGAGATTCAAGATTAGTCCTATTTGCCTGCGCATCTCTGCAACAGGATCCACTGACTGGTGTATGGAAACGAGATGTGAGACACTATTCGGCTGCGCCTGCGTATCTCTTAATTAGGATCTTTCTAAAGCCTGGTCCGTGAGCACGTAGAATTTTGTCCAATGACCCCAAGCTACCCATCCTTATCGCTCGCGCGTAATCATATTGCTGTCGCGACTGTGCGACTGGCACCCGTAGTTAGTGTGCGAGCGCGACAGCAACATAATTACGCGCGAGCGATAAGGATGGGTAGCTAGGGGTCATTGGACAAAATTCTACGAGCTCACGGACCAGACTATAAATGAAGCTTCGGCGTTTGGCTTAGTTCCTATTCAGTTGCGCCAGCGTGTCCCGACAGCAACCACTCACCAGTGTACATGATGTCATTCTCTGCATAGCACGAAGTTCTTGACGTAATTAGTTAGTCGTCAGGATAAATGCTGAGCGGGAGTCTATTGACACCTCGGTGGTGAAAACAAGATTTGAGATTAGTTCTATTCGGCTGCGCCTGCACATCTCTGCAACAGCCAGGGTTCGAAAATATCCGATATTTATTATAAATATCAAAATATCGGATATTTATGATATATATCCGATATATATCAACTTTGATATATATCAATTTTGTATGAAAGCCATAATATTATTTTATTGCATTATTCATGAATACTATGCATATGTGTTACATAAACATGTTTTTAATGTTTTTAAAACTTAAAATCAGACAAATAAAGCAAAAACATAAAATATCTTTGAAATACGGCCAAATCAACTAAAAAAATAAAAATCTTATGTCAAAAAGTACAAATACAGTAACAAATTTTAAAAGTTGATATATATCATCAAAACCGGCTTGATATATATCGGATATATATCCGATATATATCTTGATATATATCCCTTGATATATATCCTCGAACCCTGGCAACAGCAGCCACTCACCGGTGTACATGTTGCCGTCCTCGCTGCCCAGCACGAAGTTATTAAGGTAGCTATACGAAGCTTCAGTGGTGAAAACGAGATTCAAGATTAGTCCGAGAAAAACGAGAATGGAAACGAGATGTGTGACGTTATTCGGCTGCGCCTGCGTATCTCTTAATTAGGATGTTTCTAAAGCCTGGTCCGTGAGCACGTAGAATTTTGTCCAATGACCCCAAGCTACCCATCCTTATCGCTCGCGCGTAATTATGTTGCTGTCGCGCTCGCACACTCACTGCGGGCGCCCGTCGCACAGTCGCGACAGCAATATAATTACACGCGAGCGATAAGGATGGGTAGCTTGGGGTCATTGGACAAAACTCTACGTGCTCACGGACCAGGCTTTAGATGTGAGATGCTATTGAGCTGCGTCTGCGCATCTCTGAAACAGGATCCACTGGCTGGTGTATGGAAACGAGATGACTGTGATGACTCTGTAATATTATGGATGCAATAAACAATTGAGTGTTGGGTATCCTCACCGGTGTACATGTTGCCGTCCTCGCTGCCCAGCACGAAGTTGTTGACGTCTCCGTGTGGGAAGCCCATGCAGGTAACGGCCACGGCCTTGCTCTGGCGGTGCTGCAGCTCCAGCGTCTCTTGCGGCGCGGACAGCATGTCCAGCGACCAAGTGCACATGCGACCGTCGGTGGACACCGAGATGAGGTTGTGCGCGTTCTGGCTGCCTACCACTGAGAGGCAGTATACTGGGTGCTGTAGGTATACGAAGGATGATTAGTATCATGACTAAAATTCCAGCAATATTTCGCAAAGTAACGCAAAATAAAACACCTGTAAAGACACTTGGAAAAGACGGCTTTAGGTCATTAGCACTAACAGTTCATTTCATATCTACTTCAAGAGCACGACCCTCTCCAAATTCTGCGAGTCAAATGGAGTATTTAACCTATTTAAGGTAAATACTAACCCTCTCTCTGATGTTTTGCTATGCCCTTGTAAGGCGTCACATGTATACCTCTATTTTGCAACAACATATAAATTGTAATGTGACATGCAATAAACGTTTGAATTTGAATTTAAATTTACATTCCCCACGCATTTCTAGTCGGGTTGGAGAAGCCTGATATTCCCATACTTGTCCCAAAGTCGCACTACAACCACTGGAAGAGTGGGAGTGGTTCTATTCCACGCTACCACCGCACGTCTTCTATGTACAGTGTGTCCGGGCATGTAGTGATCAAACTTTAAGGGCGTAATCTATTGACAATTTTATCGATGAAAATACTTCAAATTTGGGGCCTGACCCATATCTCGAAAAATTACATCGATTTAAGTTTTTAATTTTTAGTTTACACCTCTTCTTTAAAAAACAAGTGAAAGCGTGGGTAGCTTCACATTAATAGGCAAATATTTTATATCATGCAATAGCCAATAAAATTATCTATTAGTAGAAGAAGAAAGCAGACACAAGTTTCATACATTTTATAGGAGTAAGAATGGATTCAATTAGAAAAATACATTACTTTTTTCAGTTCTTTTTCAGTTATTTTCCAACACAAGAAAAACCAGGTCGTTAAGGTATGTTTTATTTGCATTGTATTTTTAGTATTTGAGCTATTCTACAAAACGAATGTAAATTTATTAGTCTACGTCTATTAGTTTCGACGTAATTGTTGAACAAAGATACCCCTTCCCAGCGGTTTCCATAGCGCACGCGACATGCGAAAATGCACTGCCTGAAAGAATCACACAACCTATTCCGATTACTATGGAAACCGCTGGGAAGGGGTATCTTTGTTCAACAATTACGTCGAAACTAATAGACGTAGACTAATAAATTTACATTCGTTTTGTAGAATAGCTCAAATACTAAAAATACAATGCAAATAAAACATACCTTAACGACCTGGTTTTTCTTGTGTTGGAAAATAACTGAAAAAGAAGTGAAAAAAGTAATGTATTTTTCTAATTAAATCCATTCTTACTCCCATAAAATGTATGAAACTTGTGTCTGCTTCCTTCTTCTACTAATAGATAATTTTATTGGCTATCGCATGATATAAAATATTTGCCTATTAATGTTAAGATACCCACGCTTTCACTTGTTTTTTAAAGAAGAGGTGTAAACTAAAAATTAAAAACTTAAATCGATGTAATTTTTCGAGGAATGGGTCAGGCCCCAAATTTGAAGTATTTTCATCGATAAAATTGTCCATAGATTACGCCCTTAAAGTTTGATCACTACATGCCCGGACACACTGTATATCTGCAAGTCAGCAAGTATTGTTAGCTGTAATAAAAGTAGAATGGAAAAGAATGGGAGTGGTCCTATTCTATTTGGAACCAGAGAGCTGCTACTGCTACTATATCAGCAAATTAGTAAGTACCATTAGATGTAATGACGCAGTTACACTATGCGCAAAATTTATAAACACGCACTTCAGTAGTTTTTCCGTGTGTCGGTGATTTCCCGCTTAGTGTAACTGCCCTATAGTGTAGTACTAGTGGCTGCCCGCGACTTCGTACGCGTGGATCCCATTTTACCCCCTTCATCTATCTTACGCGGTTTAGATTTTTTCATACAAATGTTTTTTCCCGCTAACTTCCGTTCCCGTGGGAATTTTGTAATATCCTATTGTAACTAAGCTTTAAGTTTACTAAGGTACCTGCATGCCAAATTTCAAGCGTCTAACTTAAGCGGTTTAGATTTTTCATAGAAAAGGATTTTCCCGCTAATTCCCGTTGCCGTGGGAATTTCGGGAATTCCTTTCTTAGTGCACCTCTACGGTACCTAAGCTACCGTCCCTTCCAAAACCAGAGGCATATTGAGAATTGGACCAGATGGATTGGAGAAGCCCAATGTTCCTATACTCGTCCCTTAGTCGCCTTTTAAAACCACTAGGAGAGTGGGATTAGTCCTATTCCCCTATGCTGGAACCACACGTCTTCTTATATCTAAGACTGCAAATTAGTAGTAGTACCACAGAATAATGATAAGTACTACGTACAGAAGTTTTACTTCGCGAAGGTATTTAAAAAAAATGTATGCTCAATGTCATTAACAATATAGTGTAAATTCAGCTTGTCTCAACAAGCACCATTTTGTTGACAAACGTCAGTGATTGGTACTGCGCCGAAGCTATAGGGCTGACTTCGGTAAAATGATGTGACGTGAGGTGCCAAACTGCAGAAAATGGCGGAGGAAATACATGATTTAACAAGAATACGTGTTCGTGTCAATGCTCGCTCGTATGTGAGGCCTTGTCGAATAGTAATCCTGTAGGGGGCCATCGTGCGTGTTTGTTTCGATGTAAACTCGCGGAGATGAACAGGCCTGGTAGTACTCGTACGGTACTAGCTAGGTGAAAGTGTATTTACCGTGTGCGCGAGCGAGGACAGCGGCGTGCGCTGTACAGGCGTGCGCTTCTGCACGCGGTTGTCCCACAGCACGATCTGCCCCGAGTACGTGCCGCCCAGGATCAGGTTCGGGTGGAACCTGACGTCAACACAATAAAAATTCATAAATTCATAAAATTCATTTATTTTTGCAAATAGGCTTTAAAAAAGCGCTTTTACACGTCCCAATATTAACCCTACCACTGCTTCGGGACAATAAATGGGCCAGTGCTGAGAAGACAATCATTTATTAATACAGCAGTTGGTGCTTAAAACACTGAAGTAATTTTAATGAATTTTGGTAATGAGTTGACCAAAGTTGCAAAAACGCAACATAATGCGGTCAAATAAGTAACTGGAACACGACGACGACGACGAAATATCGTAAAGGTAGCAGGGAAGCGCTGGACGCAGGCCGCTACCAATCGATCAACGTGGAAAGCATTAGGCGAGGCCTATGTTCAGCAGTGGACGTCCTATGGCTGAAATGATGAAGTAACTGGAAAGGAATTATTGTGAGTTAGTGTGACTTTGAACTTGACGTTGGGTTTTGGGACACTCTGTATAGTTGTTGTGCAGTTGCTGCATGCATTTGTATACAGAGCTGCTGCTTTGCAGTGAAATCTAATTAAGTCTAAATCGCGTCACGTGGTCCTCACCTAGCGAAGGTGGCGCTCATGACGGGCGACTG
Source organism: Ostrinia furnacalis (assembly GCF_004193835.3). Lineage (NCBI taxonomy): Eukaryota > Metazoa > Arthropoda > Insecta > Lepidoptera > Crambidae > Ostrinia > Ostrinia furnacalis. The sequence continues at coordinate 316,010 of NW_021133043.1, forward strand.
GCAGTGGAAGATGTCCTCGGGCGTGTTCTTCTTGAACTTGGTGTTCCACACGAGGCACACGCCGTCGCTGTTGTGGCAGGACGCCAGCATGGGCCCGGGTGTGCCTAGTGTGCAGCGTTGCCAGTTTTTTTTTTCGCCAAGTCGGGACTTTGGTACTTTTTGAGTGAAAATAGCGGGATTCTTCCGTCAAAATCGGGACATAGTTAAAAAACGTATAATAATCAAAGGTTTTCAAATATTTATCTTTTTATTTGACTTAAAATTACGTTTACGTGACAATAGATAGCAAAAGTAGCCATAGAAAATGTATTTTTACAAAAAAAAATATTTTAAATCAGTACTACTAGCACGAAAATCTTTCGAGTTCAAATCGTTTGCGTACTCAAATCGCCATCAAAAGATTTAGTACGAAAACTACAACAGCACCCTTGTGGACGTGTCGTAAAGTGAACTTAGTGTAAGAAATGGTTGCAGGAAACTTATTTTAAGAATCAAAATTGTCACGTTATCGTTTAATTCGAAGGTTGAGTATCGAACTTTATCGAATACGCAAACGATTCGAAGACGAAAGTTGTTCATGCTAGAGGTACAGATTTACTCTATCATTAAATTCGTCTTTAGAATAAAAAAAGAAAAAATATCGAAATTAAAAAAGTTTTAGGTATTATTTACAATAATATGGCGTTTCAAACAATAGTCTGGTGAAGTGAGTGTTTCTCTCCGAAAAGCGGGACCGAGCCTGTCCCGCGCGGGACATTTAAATTTGATTAAAAAATCGGGACGTCCCGCCAAAATCGGGACGTCTGGCAACGCTGCTAGTGTGGCACTCACCTAGCGAAGGTGGCGCTCATGACGGGCGACTGGCAGTGGAAGATGTCCTCGGGCGTGTTCTTCTTGAACTTGGTGTTCCACACGAGGCACACGCCGTCGGGGTCGTGCGGCGCGTCGTCGCTGTTGTGGTAGGACGCCAGCATGAGTTCGGGATGAGCCGCGGACCAGTCCAGGCACGTCACGCAACGTCCGCGCGACCAACGCTCGTCGTAGAATGTGCGGACGAGGGATAGGCGAGCGTCGGACTTGTCGTCGCTGGAAAACAAAAGAATATATTATTTCATAGCCTGTAAAGCCTGGTCCGTGAGCACGTAGAATCCCGTCCAATGACCCCAAGCTACCTATCCCTATCACTCGCGCGTAATTATGTTGCTGTCGCGACTGTGCGACGGGCGCCCGCAGTGAGTGTGCGAGCGCGACAGCAATATAATTACGCGCGAGCGATAGGGATGGGTAGCTTGGGGTCATTGGACGGGATTCTACGTGCTCACGGACCAGGCTTTAGCATAGTCAATACTGAATTACGTTTTATAATTTGGAGGAATGGGAATCTATTCTTTTCCGGAATCGATAAGAATGACAAAGCGCAAAAAGCGGCCAGCACACATCGTAGAATGTTGAGCGGGTGACTTGGTCGTCATTGAGGAGACATTGAAGTGTAAGGGTGGGACTTGATGACGCGGCCGGCGCGTCTGATGACTCGCTGGAACTATGTAACTGGAACTATAACTCACAGCGCGTTCTCGGCGTCGCCGCCGCCGGTGTAGTCGGTGTAGATGTCGACGGACTCGGCCAGCGCGCGCTCGATGACGCAGCCGGCGCGTCTGATGACTCGCTGGAACTATGGAACTAGAACTATGACTCACAGCGCGTTCTCGGCGTCGCCGCCGCCGGTGTAGTCGGTGTAGATGTCGACGGACTCGGCCAGCGCGCGCTCGATGACGCGGCCAGCGCGGCTGCTGACCCGCTGAACCTATGGAACTGGAACTATAACTCACAGCGCGTTCTCGGCGTCGCCGCCGCCGGTGTAGTCGGTGTAGATGTCGACGGACTCGGCCAGCGCGCGCTCGATGACGCGGCCGGCGCGGCTGATGAACCGCTGGAACTATGGAACTAGAACTATGACTCACAGCGCGTTCTCGGCGTCGCCGCCGCCGGTGTAGTCGGTGTAGATGTCGACGGACTCGGCCAGCGCGCGCTCGATGACGCGGCCGGCGCGGCTGATGAACCGCTGGAACTCGGCTGACAGCATGATGGTTTGCTTCTCATCCACGCTCAGCTCGCGCACTGGAAAACATTGCTACGTTACGTTCTGCCTCTGTGCGTGTTCAAACTTGGCTTTGAATTTTAACATTTAGAAAGAAAGAAAGAAAGAAAGAAAGAAAGAAAATAATTTTATTTTGACAACAACAGATTCAGGGAACAAAGACATACATAAAAAAGAAAAAAAATTACTTAGTTGCCAAAAAAGGTCACCCATTTATTCCATTTACTCTCAAAGACAGTTACAAACTCTTCCAAATTCCGATTCGCGAGGTAGAAGAAACAGGGGTGGAAGAAGGATTGCGAATAGATGTTTTAGTAAGAGCATTAAAGCAATTTAACTTTTCAATGTAATAACTTAATGTACAGTCACGGAATGAAAAGGTTCGTCAGTTTTCAAATTGATTCCTTCAACGAATCGCGAGCACATATTACCTTTTGAAACTATGTTACAGAATAATCTCGAGTTAGAGAAAATCATCTTTAACTGTTCGTCAGTAAAGTTCAAAATTATTCAGATTAAAGTTGTTTGACGATTTATCTTGTCAAGAAGATTATTATGATTGATAAACTAAAACCTTCTTGTTGGTTCAACCTGCCATTATTATTTCTATTAAATAAAAAAAAACTATTGTCAATTGGTCAATGTCATCATTGCATTGCACTGATGGGATAGAAAAATAAACAAGCAAAACCTTATTCGTTAGCAAACGTCATATTTATTTCGGCCGTTTGGTGTAGTGGTTCAGAACGGACTACTATGCCGAGAGGTCCCGGGTTCGATTCCCGGCCGGGCAGAAATTGAAATGATGAATTTTAATTTCTGTGACGGGTCTGGGTGTTTTCTATGTATAATATGTATGTATTTACAAAAAAAAAAGTATATAAGTATGTTTATCCCGTCGTCTAGTACCCATAGTACAAGCTTTGCTTAGTTTGGGACTAGAGGCGCAGTGTAAAATGTCCAAGGATATTTATTTATTATTATTTATTTATTTAAATGTTAGCAGGACTGTTTCTTGCACTGTTATGTTGGCAGGTTTGACTCTTACAGTACCTAGTGCAAGCGAAAACCGACACTAAGGTGACGAACCTTTTCATTCCGCGACTGTACATCAGAACAGCACATAGGTAGGCTATAAATTAACGAAACCCGCGTAAGGCCCGGTTTCCACCAAAGCGGAGCGAAAAAGTATTTTGAATTACCAATCCGATTTCCTGGATTCCTAAATGAAAAAATCTGATTGGTTATTCAAAACACATTTCCCCTCCGCTCCGTCTAGGTGGAAACCGGGCCAAAACCACAATAAAGTATCAACTATCAACGCACCTTTCTTCTCTTTCTCCTCCTCTTTCTTCTCCACCGGCGCGGCGGTAACAGCCGGCTGCACCTCCTTGACGGTGGGCAGGCCGTGCGGCAGGATGCCGGGCGGCAGTTTGCCGTGGAACGCCGCCTCCTCGTCGTCGCCTTGCCGCGCGCCGTCGCCGTCGAATGTAAGCACTGGACGGTGAATAAGAATGGCCCTTGCCGCGCGCGCGGGAAGCTACAGCCTGTTGCGCACGGCTGATTTACTAAAGAAAGACTGGTTATCTTGACGATATGTTATGTTACTTTACTTTGGTGGAAACAGGCCTCAATTTATGTTGAAAACTGCTGATGCTTGCAATTTCATGTGGTCGAGGCTCCAATCAGAATTATTTACGTTTGCGTAAATCGGCCGTGCGTAATAAAGAATTTAATTACATGAAGTTACTCATTTTCACCTTTAACGGCCAAACTATACACGATGCTCTATTAGAGACAGATATTTGGTTAAATTCTATCCCTTGTAGGGCAATTCATGGATAGATAGAACATTATATTTTGTCACTGAATGAACAACTGAAATGGTAAGGCTCCTGATAAACATTAATTGAAAGGTTTTGAGAACTTCATGAAAATAGATCGTGTAAAATCAATCGTTGCACTATATGATAACTACTTTTGTGCCCTAACTAGATGATTTAGTTCGGTAATACGTAAGCAGTTGGCAAGCTAGTGTCAGATTAAATGGCATGGAGATACAGATCAAAAAATGGATCAGTAGCACTAAAATACGTATTGTAAATGGAAATATTAATGTAAATTGATAGGCTAGCAAATGTAATGCAAAAATTAAAAATCCAAAGATTATTATCACAAGTAGGAATGTATAATGCAACAAACTGCTTACATATTAAGCAAACCATGATAACTACGTGTTCATGGGTGATGATGATCGAGTGTATTAGACTATGGTCGGAAATATTAGCACAACTTAAGCGCGAGGTTTCACATGACACACACGACTGCTGACGAACCGTTGTGGTCTGTCAAGAGAAGAAAGAAACTACTTGCAGGCTGGAATCTTTTCTTATTTTTTTACTAGCCTCATAGCCAGGGTCTAAAGATCAGTATACGTGCTGGTTTATTGGTGATTCGTTTCGCGCTAAATTTGAAACATTCTGTTCAATCTCTGGCCACTGCGATACAAGCATATGCTTAGTGCAGTCTAAAATTGGATCTTTCGGAAATAAATACTTTTTTTAACTTTAATTATGATATTTTCTTTTACTGTTGAAAATATCTGTTTTAATGTCATTAAGAATATTTTGTTTTGTAGGATATCGTAACAACTTGACAGACCACAGCATATTTAATGCAGATGAAGCGAAAGTTTGTATGTAGTGTCAATGTATGATGAGATTGATAGTTACAGTAAAAATCCCAGCATTTAATGGGCTTTAAGGGTTCCGTCGTAACTCGAGAACACTTTAGTCCTACATATTATCACAGGCATTTTGATAGAAGAATTTCAAGAGCATAAATTCTGCGTACAGAGTATTTTCTATGTTTAGCACTTCCTATTTTTTTGTCATTTACTGCGGAACTCTACAGAACCATTTACTGCGTGTGCTTTTTCACGCAATTTAGTTACATGTCTAAGATTTACTATATCAATAAAAACTTTTTTGTTTCAGAGAATTTTCAGATCGACTGTTAACGGAAGTGCTGAAGATGATTAGTGATTACCTACTCAGTTCTTGAATTCAATTTTGCGCAGTTTAAACATTTAAAACAAGACAGAACATCTAGTAATGTTGTTATAATGACTATTAGCGCTCCAAGTGGCCAAATAATCAACTAAATACGAATCACTCAACAGCAAAAGGGCTATCTAATTTTCAAACAGTCAAATCATTAAGCTTTGTATGATCCTAGTTCACTTCTAGCTTAGAAATACAATTGAAAGCAGACATTTAATAAACGATTAAATGAATTAACCGTTTAACTACTTGGCTGTAAACTTAGGCTAGTTCTAAATATGATAAAATGAAAACATCTTTTGTAAAAATCTAGCGAATCTTAGTTCTAAAACACATTAAAACCAATTAATAAAGCGCGTTTAGATGACGACTAATCTACTGTGAGAACTACGTCCATGCAGCGCTGACCGACCGAAGCGGAATCATACCACGTTCTTGTGTACCTTCTATGTTAGCAGCATTAAACGAGAAAGCATTACTGTAACTATACTCTCATGAATCATCATTTCAGTTTTCAGAAGCCGTAATAAAAAGGCAAAATTTAAAAATGAAAATTCAACTCAAAAGCTGTAAGCTACTAACAGCTACGGAAAACTGAACGTTGTGTACGGTTGTCCTACAATTAATAAAAGCAATATCGAAATCTGGTATTACTATGTAACCTTACAGTTAAATCAGCGATGGATTTTAATATCACCTTGAACTCAATCTGGTCTAATCTACAATCATTACTGCGTTTGCAACTCATCACACAAATCATTTAATTAAGCGTCAATTATTAAGTGACAGAAAGCTTCGAATTACTTAAAAAAAATATGCAAAAAATCACAAAACTTCCCGAGCTCTCCACTAGAGAGATACATGTCTCACTATAATAAAAATAAATATAACCATAATAAAATATAACCATTTTCAAATAATTAAAAACAATATGACGGACTTTCATGCAACACATGAAAATAATTTCTGTCACATGCACAATGTCTCAAAACTATAAAATTATAACGGGGCTGACAAGGTCATTTTAGCTCAAATATTAGTCGTATGTAATGCATGAAATAAAATGGTACTTGTCAGGGCTACATTAAATGACTGGACCGTATACAGGCTGTTAGATTATTGTTAAAAGATTCACAAGTTTCAAAATATAAAAACTGTCATCAACCTGTATACGATCCGAATATGTATATTAGATACTGTATGTGCTAGAGTTAAATGTTGTTGTTAGCTATTATACTCATAAATAGCGTTACATATATGAAGAATAAGGTAAGTAACCAAACAAAAACATGCTAAGTGACAGTGGCACAGGCTCTACAAGGGCAAATTTAGTTCAATAATGATTGATTATGTTTCGGATTTGAAACCTACCTGTGAACTCGTCCTCCCACTCTAAACCCGGGTTTAGATTGTACTCATCTTGAAAAAGGGAGGAAAAACAAAAATATGTCAGTATTTTTTGACCATTATATATATAAAAAATATTCAGACTATACATAGATTAGCATATCCACAGTGCTCTCATTTACAGCATGACCTAACGTGGCTCGCTTGTGGAACTTTGGACTTGAAGCAAAGAGTCAAACGACTGCTCGTCAACCATGAGGCCTATTTTTGAATAGTACGAATTACAATTCGCCTAATCATTTGCACAATACATACAGGAATACATATGCAATGTGTGCGAACGCGTGTGCGAAATACAGTTCGAATGATTCAAAAATACGTCTCTACTTTATAGATCACTGAAAAACGCTTTTGCTTTTATCTTGACCATTGGAAAGACGACAGAGACATTGTCGTATATCCACATTTCAAATGAAAGCAAATTAATTTCTCAGCGGTCCTCACAAGTCTACGAGTTCCACCAGTCCCGAGCTGATGTGTTAAGACCTGTGCAGTGTTTGTTAGTAGAATTGGAAGGGTAAGTCAGCGTGAGATGATATGGCGAACCCCATACTACCACCATAAACGATATACACAATATAATTATTATATTTTATAACTTTTATATTATTTTTCTTCTTTTAAAATTTGCGGCCATATCTGCGGGCTTGGGAAGCCCCGTGGAGAACTCTGGAAGGCCACATTATATTTTTTTTATATTAAATGGACATCACAACAAACTAGTATTAATCTGCGTGTCACTCAACCCCCGCAAGTCAAGACAACCTATTCCAGATTTCTTGATAAACAACTGTATGATGTATGATATCGTGACATCTATTTGTCTATGACTATCCATAAATCTAGATTATATTTTATCAAGTAATCTGCGACTAATCGCGCCTAGACCTTGTTAGTAAGAAATAACTAGAAGCGTGAAAGAAAGGATTCTCTATGTACAGGTCTAAACCGATATGAGGGATATATTACAACCGACACCAGTTAATCACGACATGAAAGATAGTTAACGTTAAGAAAACGACAGAAAGCGACCGGGAGGAATAATGACTTACCGTAGTAGTCGGTTGCGTGTGCTAAAAAAGGACAAAAAATAAAAACATTACGTCAGTCAACAATTGTGATTCAGCGACGTGTATACATAGGAGACTGCTAATAATATTGTCTTAATAAAAATCCCAAATGAAGATCTCTTTTCAAATATAAATTATATTTACACAGATACTTATTATACCCACATACAATAAAACAAACGGAGTGATATTAACAATGAGGTTTTGTTATTTATTCTCATGAGCCCATGCGAATGTTTCTCGTGTGCGTTAATAATGAAACATGCTTGGACCAATCAATGAATCCAAAATTTCAACCCCACGTAAATTAATAAGTGTTTGTTATTTAAAAAAACGCATGCATTTTTATATTTTAATGCCTAGCCAAACCTGTCAGACATTTTCACACTAACATTTAGACTTTTATACATTTTTATGTATGAATAGACTAGAATGAAATAAACTATTAAATAAACAATTTTCTCTTTTTAACACGGATTGGCTAAGCATTTTGAAATGATTGTCCTTCAGATTAATAAAAAGTTTTAATGTGATTTTATGATATGGACAAAATTTTGATGGCTACCACGAACAAAGTACGAAATGGTGAACCATATCAGCTTTTTGTGTAAACATAAATATAATTTAAAATGAAATTAATGAATGAACTTATTTTTTTCGAAGTCAAAAACACGCATAACAAAAGAATAAATCATAAAAGATAAATAAAACAAAAAGGAAACGGAATAAATTGAAATAAGGACGTCATAAAACAATTGAACAATTTAGCATCTATTTTTTAAGCTGTACCTTGTTCGTGGTCGCAAAAAACATCGATATAAATAAGTTAATGAGTTGTTTTACCTTTGCGCGGCCGCCACCAGTCCTCCATGTATCCTGCAAGCGGTGAGGCATTGGAAGAGCAGCCTTTTTTATGGTAGCACGAACACAAACATTGCACCGAAACTCATACAGTATTTACTTTTGTTATTCGATCGTGAGGTGGACAGCACGAAGTGAGAGACAGCACGGTATAAGCTGACAGAAACTAAACTTCGCATCTAAGGAGACTGCGGCCTGAATCGAATGAATGTAGCGTGTTTCTTTTTATTGGATAGCTCCAAATATCCTGATATTCCTGATGTTTTTTTATTTTATTATTACGCTCGGAAAAGTAAATCAATAATCCGTTGGGGCGCCTTCAAATTAGAGGCCCGAAAAAGCGCTGCAGTGGCGCCACAATTTTCAGAAGCGCACAACGCGCGAAAACTATTTCGTAACAGCAAGATAGAAAGATATTGTGCTGTGAAGCTTACTAATTTTCTTTTTCTTTTTAATAAAGAAGTAGGAGAAGCAAAAAAGTAATGGTATTATCTAAACTATCACAAGGAAAGGAAACACGCTGTATATTTTTAAATGTTTTTTTTTAATGTTGTGTGTGAAGTTAGTTGTGTTAGTCAATTCAGGCAACAAGCCGAAGGCCAAATAAAATAAAACGTGAATGAAAAGTAAATACTGCAATAACTACAGATGTCGTTGGTTACAATGAGTCAAATCATTTGCAAATCACACTGAGAACTCTATTTCATTAGAATATTTTATATCAAATAAAATCCACACATGATCATGTTACTTTGAAATTGTAAACTTATTTTGATTGATTTTCAATAGTTTTATGATAGTGATGGTTCAGATATTGTTTAAGTTAGAAAAAATGTTAGACACATGTTTTTGTAAACAATATCCAATCCACATAGTTTGCAAATGACACGGTTAACCAGCACCCAGACATCACAGTTAATCACGAGGTTATAAACTTCACAGTGTAAATGCAAATTCTCAAATCATAAAGAAAAAGAACACAAAAACATACAATAATATATGTGATTGTCGAAATATAAGTCTGGAAAACAATAAAATTCTACATAAGATAAAAATATAATAAATTAGTTCCACACATTAAAACAGACAGTGCATATAATTTAAGTTATAATATTGTTAACCATAAGATTTGTAACCAAATTTTTCAATATTATGAGAATTTGCACAATCATTTTATTTTATTAAATTGCAAAGGGGATGGTCAATTCTATAAATCCACAAAAGGACATTCTCTCTTTTTACAAATGTTTACAGTCTTTGTTTAAACCAGAAAGGAACTTGGATTTTACATGCATAGGTGCATTGTAAGAAACCAAAGAGATCAAAAATCTAAAACATAAGAGAAGATTATACTTTTAACAGCAGGAATACTTTTAAATCTAAATAAGGAGCATGTAGAATAACCCAAGTTCCTGTCAGTTTTAAGTTCATTATTGTATTGACATGTTAAAATCATCTGGTATTTAAATCCCAATTTTTTAACATTGTTTAATGAGAAATATTTCATTGAAATTCTAAGGTAGTAATAAAATTCAAACTTACCATCTCTGAGCTCGGTGACACCGGAGGCAGTGGTCTGAGTCTGCTTGGCGTACGTGACATTCTCTTTAGGAGGAATGTCCGTGGACTGGACCGACACAACTTGCAACAGGTTGGGCTTCTTCACACCACTGTAAAAGACATGTTGAAAGTTGACAAAACCTACCAAACCAAACCTACAAACAAACGTGTACGTATAATTTACTAGATTTCCGCCCGCTGCATAGCCCGCGTGACATTTTGTCCGTCACAGAAAAACTTTACCGCGCGTGTTCCTGTTTCAAAAACCGGGATAAAAACTATCCTTTGTTCTTTCACGGGACTCACAGTATCTCTCATCAAAATCGGTTCAGTGGTTTAGGCGTGAAAGCCACATAAGACGGACAGACAGAGTTACTTTCGCATTCATCCCTAGGGCTCCATATCAAAATAATGCCAACTCTAACAATAGTCCTCAATGGAGCGCTCGAAATCTGAAGGAACTACTAGTGTTTAAAATACTGAACCATGCGACAGCAGGCTGGACGACAGCTCCTCCGGACTCCGACGACAGCATCTCGTCCAGCGGGGTTACTCCGAAAAACGTTATCCGAACTTTCGAATGTTGCTATCCCTCTTACGCAAAGCGATATGCCAGCGCGAGCGACGGTAACAGATAGACCCGAAAGAACGTAAACGGTGTTTCGGAGTAGCCCCGCAGGTCCCGGCGGCTGGATGCGGCCGATGCTCTTTGCTGAAGAAACAAAGTACTGACCCATGCGACGGCAGGCTGGACTTATCGGTGTGCGGCAGGCTGGCGTCAGGCGAGGCGGCGTCAGTGACGTCATGGAGGACAGCGACGACAGCACGTCCTTGACTGGAGCCACTCCCAGCGACGACAGCATCTCGTCCAGGTCGCGGCGGCTGTCCAGGCTGGATGCAGCCGATGCTCTTTGCTGAAGAAACAAAGTACTGACCCATGCGACGGCAGGCTGGACTTATCGGTGTGCGGCAGGCTGGCGTCGGGCGAGGCGGTCTGCGGCGGCGTCAGTGACGTCATGGAGGACAGCGACGACAGCACATCCTTGACTGGAGCCACTCCCAGCGAGGACAGCATCTCGTCCAGGTCGCGGCGGCTGTCCAGGCTGGATGCGGCCGATGCTCTTTGCTGAAGAAACAAATAAAAATGAATCATATTTTTTTTGAGAAAGGTACTGCAAAAGCAAAATACCTAGTAAGATTATTACATTGAGGACACGTAATAAGATTATTATATAAAGGATTATAGATTTACAAAGTGGTTTCAGTTTAAATTGTATATTTTTATTTTATTTTATTTGTTTAACAATGTTTCATAGCATAACAAAATTAAATGTTTAATGTAACATTTATTTAATTTTATACATGTGTGAATGAAAGTTTTGTATTTATAGTTGATGCAAGTTAATAAGCAATTAAGCAGCTGCATATGTTACTGATATAAGCTATACCAATATTATTACGATTTAAAAATATTGAATCATTTTTTAGCTGATCATTTATTTAGATTACTAACAAAAAGTTAAAAACATTTCACATCCCCAGTAGAGTGCTTGGATGCAATCAGTACAGAACCAATCGTGGTAATCCTTTGACCAGCAGTGGATGTCATTTGACTGAAATAAGCGAATTAATTAAATGTATACTTTCATTCTCTTCGGTCCAACTAATACATTTATTTGGACTTGTAGGGATAGGGTAAGTGAATTGTTGTAATAAGATTGAGTGAAACTGTCTTTTGTTTGTAAGCCCGTTTTTTTTGTTATTTCTTTGTTATTTAAATGCTGTGCCTGGCTCTAATCGGAGTTCAGACTTAATATTGTGCTATGTTGTTGTGTTAATTGTATTGTTATTGTTTGTTCTCTGTAGCTGTGCCTTATATAAATAAATAAATAAATTCATTTCTCATACTTACCAAGGCCTCTTCTGCATCTTTCTGTTCTTTTTCCCTCCGACGGCGGTCCTTCTCTTCGCGGAGAGCCTGGAGCTTGGCCTTCTTGCGCTCCAGCTCTGCCTTTCTGTCTGACATGCTTGACATGGTTGCTTCTGCAAATCGTGTGTAAATTATGATCAATAAATATTATAAATACCTACTAAGAATATTAAAACATTAAAGTTAGATTTTGTCTCGTCAATGTTTACATATTAATATAATATTACACTGATAATGCAAGGAATTCAGTTTTCAATTGCATTTGTTTGTCAGAGTAAATAAACAACAAAAAGATGTATTTTTCCAAAGTGAGCAGGTAGGAAACTAAAATAAACAATAACTTTATCAAACTCCAGCTGATTTGTGTGATTTTGACATAGCTGGGCACCGTTAATCAAATAGTTAACTTCGTTAATCGTTAAACCGTTAATAAAAAAATTAACTTCGTTAAACGTTAAAAAGTTACATTTCGCAAGATTTAACGCAAGTTAACGTTAATCGTTAATCCGTTAACACATGATAATAAAAAGAAAAAAAGAATTGTATGCAAGGTTCAAATAATTTCGAAAGCTTGTATCGCGCATGGAATTTATTCCTCTTTATGTTTGCGCTACAAGCTTTCGAAATTATTTGAACCTTGCATACAATTCTTTTTTTCGTTTTAGTACAACTGCATTTCAGAATAAATGCTTGTTTTTAAAAAAGTTTTTTAAATATTATAATTTTATTTTACACTTTTTAGTAGTATCTCAATCTCAGAGCCTTGGTTCAATTACAATACAATTTAGCACCAAAATGCTCGAAAAGACAAATCCAGCAATAACACAAACTTGATAAGTTTCCACCGTTTCGTTTAGGAATTCCTATGGCCACCTCCTGACTCCATCATCAGGACCCTGGACATCATCTAGTAGTAAAGTGCTCGAAAAGGCAAATCCAACGAACCCAAATTCGATGCGATGCCACCGTTTCATTTAGGAGTTCCTATGGTCACCTCATGACTCCATCATCAGACCAGCTCAATGGTACCATAACATTGCATTGTCATCGTACTTACATAAGATACCAAATTTCAGCTCAATCGGTTGAGGAAAACTGGTCTTAAATTCAGTTGCAAGAGTTGTCCCACACATACTAACAAGTGTCGTTAGTGATCTGGTTACAAAAAATTGTTGTTTCGGGTTCTGGAAGTTCTGGAAGCCCGAACGTACTTGTCAGAACGCGTTTTTCAGCGTCTTTTTGGTAAATAGTAGGTACTGGATTAACGATTAACGGACTTAGGATAATTTAACGGAAGTTAACGAGTCCGTTAACATTTTTTAAAGTTAACTTAAAAGTTAATCCGTTAAGAGAAATGTTAACTTCGTTAATTAACGATTAACGGATTAACGAGTTAATGCCCAGCTATGGATTTTGAATAGTTTATACTTTATGGCACAAGGTAATCTTTGAAATCATTTGAATCGAAAGGAAATAACAATAATTAGAAAAACAAATATTACGGGCGGAGCCGAGCGCACCGCGAGCAAAGGCTTCGCCATCGCCAATAAGAAATAACCAACTTTGTTTTAGCTTGTAGTATTATTAATAATATTTAAAACTGCAACACACCTGTGATGGAATAATAAATTGATTTGATTGTTCCTTACATGGAAGATGTCAAGAATGTATGCGATGCGATGTCTTCCAGTCTGATGTCATCATTTCACTGATCGATTTATGATTCACATTATTATAATTCACTTTATTTATGCATCTTAGTACTCACCTATTTCTGTGTAAGATGTTACAAAAACATTTCACATCCTCAAGAACACCAGCAGAACGTGGCAGAAAATATACTTAAGGATAACGGGAATTAGGAGAGGTAATCGACAGGAACTTTAACAGGAGTTTGAAGAATTTACGAAATACACTTTATGTGATTCTATTACAGTTAGTTCGTGGCAGATTTGTGCCAATATAGTTTCAGAAAAACTTGGAAAACTGGAGAAAGTCGAAGCAGGTACACAATCAATCAATTGGACATTTCCTTTTGTAAAAAAAAAATAATGGAAGTTGGAAGAAAATTACGGTGTTGCTAGGTTGCTACCACTAGTTTTTGATCATTTCTACTCAATCAATTAAAAGCGCCCTATAATTCTAAAAATCAAAACAAAGCCAAAACTTGAGGTACCTACCCTTTGCTGATTTTTTCACTCTCGTTTCATTTCATTTTGTTTTTGTTCGTTAAGTTTTAATAAATTCTACCAAATCGTCTAATAGTTTTAACATGGAAACACTTGTTACGAAAACGTTCAAAAGTCTACAAAATATTTTTTACGCTTATTTTTAGATTTTAAATTACGCATTAAATTTCATTTACGTGCACATTTTTAATATTGCATTAAACTTGTTATTAATAACTTTATTTTTTTAAGATAGTATAATTTATACAATATGATAAATGAAAATAAAGCAAATAAATATTTTTGCACCAATTGGAACATATTTTGGTATTTGAGCAGATTTTTATGACGGCTGTTTTCCTTGAAAAAGTCAAGTTTTAAATTTCGGTATACTTATTTGTGATTGGCTGCTAATTCCATGACTTTTCTATCAACCAATGCTATTTCGTTAATCTGACAGTTGTAAAATTTCCATTTGAATATTCGTTGAAAAAAACAGACTTTAATAGGGTGTTGTCCGGCTTGATGAGTTTTGTGACAACGCTAACGTAATGATCAAACAATTTTATTAATTTTCTGACTGATTCGGTTGTTTCTGTTTCTTGCTTTTGGTTGAAACAATAATGAAATTATGATGAGTAATTTTGTGTGTTATTTAGTTGTGTTGCTTTGCTATGGCACTTCAAATCTATATGCAGGTTAGTTGTACGTTATTTATTTCAATTTTTGAAGTAATTTCTGGCTGTATTTTGTACTTCTCTCAGTTGGAATTTTACTTATTGAAGAATTAATTATATTTTCTGTGTCATGGACTAAGTTAGAGTATTCTTTTTTAGCGTCATAATATGTGTTGATCAAAAGACTCACAAGTTCACAAGTACTTTTTCTGAAATTAAGAATGTTACGGTGTTAGCGTCGTAACCAAGGGTACCCTTGGTTTCTATTGTCATTATTCCCATTCCTATCTCTCCATATAGTAATCACAAAATACTTAAGTTACTGAATTTAATAGAAGGAAGTGGAGATCAGCATGATAGTTTCTGTTATTATGACANAGACATCATTATAAATTTTATGATTACAGACTCCGTAAGATACTATTTCGACTATGAATGCAACGAGCCACTGGTAGCAAATGCTAAGTTGACCGCCACATCCAGTCTCAGGGACAGAGGGCCAGAAAATGCTAAACTGTATGGTAAGTTGTGTTCATTTGTTACACAAATAGTTTGGTAAAGTTTCTTGTACACAGTTGAGCTTAATGGCAAAATATTTTTCACTTTTTAATTTGCAATTTCAGTAAACTTTTTCATGTCCAAAGTTTAACTTTGTTTGGTAAAACTTTAGTCCAAATCATAAGAGAAATAACTACAAGCTCAAACTCTTGGACATTAAAAAGAAAGTCAATTTGCGTTTGTATTAGATTGTAAATAAGTTTTTGACTTGCATGTAAATAGAATTATGACAGTGTTTTCTATAGTTGCTAGAATTTTGCTGTCTAGAAGCTTCTAGGTGTGTCAAAATAATTTAGTGCTTTTGCACAAAATGTTTATAAAAAAATATGGAGGGATTATAAATGAGGAATTAATGCTGTTAATTAATTCCTCAACAGGTCCACAAAGTATCTAATAAAGTGAGCATTTGGACCATAAGTAATATTTGGAGACATAATCTCTTTACTAGAATAAAAAACTTCAAAATGCAGAAAGCATACAACGTAAGATGGGCATTTAATGCTTCAGCATGGAAGCCAAACGAACAAGACATCCTCCTGGCTTCAAGCTGTGTACAGCCTGAAGAAAAACAGAGAATATCAAGGTTTTTCTTCCAAGATGATGCTAAATCATCTCTGATTGGTCGCCTTATGATGAGGAAGTTTGTGCATTTGTCTACTTCAATACCATATGAGGATATTAAACTGGGCAGAGATGGCCATGGGAAGCCTTATCTAATGGGTGCAGGAGAAATGCCATTGAGCTTCAATGTGTCACATCAAAGTGACTATGTGGTGTTGGCTGGCTGTGTCGATCATAATGTTGGTGTTGACATCATGAGAATAGAGCCACCAACCAACAAAGATGTTCCAGAGTTCTTTCGTTTGATGAATAAACAATTCTCCCACCAAGAGTGGAAAACTATTAAAAGTTTTACAACAGAGATGGAGCAAGTTGCGTGTTTTTATCGCCTGTGGTGCCTGAAAGAGAGTTACGTGAAGAACACAGGTTTTGGCATTACTGTTCCCCTTCACGAAATAAGTTTTGATGTGAAGACAATGAAGTTAGAAGTTGGGAAGTTTGTTAAGGATACAACTTTATATGTGAGGGGGATTTTGAAGCAAGATTGGGTGTTTGAGGAGACATTACTGGATGAATCACATGCTGTTGCAGTGTCTATTCAAATGGGGAAGGATCCTGAGCTTCCCGTTGTACCCTTTACACACCTGACCTTTGAAGATATCATCAAGGAAAATAAACCCTTACATGAAAGTGACTCAGACTTTAGCAGAGACTTTATGAAGAAGAAGTTTAAATACTGATAGAAAAGTGTTTAATTTAAGAAATACTACATTTTATTTTATTATTACAAATGGGATAATNGGAATAATGGGGTTTTTAGTTGTTGTTAAGTGTTGTGGCGCGGCTGGGATGTTTCGATGTTTCTAGGCTTAAGCTATTCACACAAGCATTGTCATAGGCATGTTTGAGAAATAAACAGTAAAACCGAACCGACCATTCATTTCCGCTAACATACCATCAGAGTACTAACACGTCGCTGTGCCGCTGGCAAAGCCTTGAATGTGAGTTTCGGTGTAAGGTTTGAACGCGTGGACGGCGTCGGAGAACGACTTCGACCAGCAGTTCGTCATCGACTTCGGGTCGGTGAAGAACATCACTCGCATCGCCACGCAGGGCCGTGCGCACTCGCGCGAGTATGTGCAGGAATACCGCATCAGCTACGGGTCGAACGGACTCGATTATGTGCAGTACAAGGCGGCGGAAGGCGAAGTCAAGGTAAAGTCGACGCTATAGGGACGTAACAAGGTTCAGGTTCTTTTCAGGGTGTGTAAACTCTGAAATGAGCTTAGGTGAAGGGTGGTGATGGCTTGGGCTTGTAGGCAGACTTGCACGTTTTGGCAGTAGTGTGCTTCACGCTTTGTAGATAGATTGGGGATTCACGGGTTATCAGTTCAATATCTATTAATAACCGTGGACTATTAATACATAATCATTAAGCTTCATAAAAAACTAATGATTACAAAATAGTTTTTTATATTGTCATATCCACACACTATTCATTTGAAATCTCATTCCATTAGTATATTATTTTATTTTATCAAAATCCTACCTTGATTTCTAAAGTAAGTAAATTATGTAAGTAATTAGAAATCTACTTTGCAAAATCCATTGTTAAATTATTGAACAAAGCACTGATCGATAATGCTCCCATTTCAATAGAATTACAAATATTTATATAAATACCTTTTAAATACTATCACTACTAAAATATAATTTTTGGTACTTGATCAATAACAAGTTTTCTCTACTAATTCACAAGGTGGTTCAAGTCTACTTATACAAAGCAGCTTACGATTATTTGTGTCGTCAAGTCAATTGCATTATGTTGATATGTTCATAGCTTCTTGTTTGTGTTTCTGAAAAGACTGAATAAAGTTCATTTTTCAAATATTTAATTTAAAGTTGGGCTGAAAAGAATACCCACTGATAATTATTTGTTCCCACTAAATCTTAAGGGATTTGAAAGTCACACTGTATTTTTCTATTATTATTCAATTTAATTTGATTCTCGTAAAATTATAACTCAACAACTTGACGACACAAATACTCAATACCCAGTAGATTCGGACTAACTGTACAGCACTAACTAACAATAACGGTGAAGGGACCTCAAGCTGGACGTCGCAAGAGAGCTCGTACTACCAGCACCTGACCATAAACCTGCGCAAACGCATGGAGCTTCGCGGAATCGTCACCAGGGGGCGCTACGCTACCGACGAATACGTCACGGAGTATATGCTCCAGTATTCTGACAATGGCGAGAGCTGGCGAGCTATACCTACCGCCGATGGATATACACAGGTCTGTATTATTCCAAGGAGATATCAAAATGACTGGCTTTTTTAATCATCATCATCATTTCAGCCATAGGACGTCCACTGCTGAACATAGGCCTCCCCCAATGATTTCCACAATGGCTGGTTGGTGGCGCCCTGCATCCAGCGCCTTCCTGCTACCTTTATGACATTTTTTATTATAAAAGTCAATTATTTCTTGGAATTAGGCACTTTTACACGTCCCAGTTAGACCCTACTACTGGGGTCAATAAAGAGGGCAGGTGCTGAGAAGAAGCAGCGCAAGGAACTCGGTCACTATTGTCAGACTCCTTTTCAAATGCTTACAAAAGTGTTTTGTAATGTGAGTTAGGCTAATCTTTCTCACTTTTTGTATTTGACTGTCTTTGGCTAACACCCTGTATCTCATTCATAAAGCCGCCGACGAAGCTGAATATGGTTTTGTAATTTGTTTTACCAAGTCCATTCCAATTTACTGTCTAAATGTGTGGGGTTGCAAATGCACCCCACCCCTTCCCCTTTTGTTGTTGTAGACCGAAGTGAAGGGATTAAAAGGAGATTAGCGGCTATTCGACCCTTAAGTAGGTCAACGTTAACCAGTTGCATTGTGTTAAAATTGTTATACTGAGTTACTGGTTGACCAAGATTGAAAATAGTTGCTTTTTCGAAGTATAATAAATCAAATATTCATCCAGATTCACTAGAATAAATTTGATTTATAGTGTACTGTATAAACTGTATTATGCTTCCTGTTGAAGTGATCGCAAACATTTTTCTTGCTGCCATAAATAGCAGTCGTAAAATCTTCATTTGTAAACAGATATCGGCAAGATATTTGTTTACATCGATCCGTGTTGAATCTGACGGTAAACAGACCAAACATCTAATTTTCCTTCGAGATGATCACAGATTAAGAGTAGGCGCACACCGTTGATTTTTAGTTGGCCGATAGTTGTGCCCGATTTTAATTTGTATGAAGAATCGGCCAAATCGAATCGGCGTAGTGTGCGCACTCCCATACATGCCCATACTGATCAACTGCCCGACTAAACTATCGGCCGACGAAAAATCAACGGTGTGCGCCTACTCTACCTCAACAACAGATAATGTTGAATAAGATTTGTTTACTGAAAGTTCAAAGCTTCTTTTATTACCTCTGCTAATGCAATGCAATGAGACAGTCTTTATGTCATGAATCATAATCAATCTGAAGGATAGATGATCCAAATTGCAAAATATCATAAATTACAAAGATGCCACTGTTTTGAGGGCCTTATAATATTAGCAAAGTACCTAATTCTCATTTACTTGGACCATGTCCACAGATGTTCGAAGGCAATCAGGACGGCAACACAGAACACAAGAACGAGTTCGAAGTGCCGATCATAGCGCAGTACTTACGCGTCAACCCCATGCGATGGCGCGACAAGATTTCGATGAGGGTGGAGGTCTATGGATGCGATTATGGTACGTATTTCGTTAACAATACAGCTTACATTTGCTTAGTGTTTTTAGCGCGTGGTCAATGAAAGCTCTGTTCACTTAATCTTATCAAATAAACTGGTATCTATAGTTAACAGGCTCTGCTGTCCAATGTCTTTTAAATGTAAGATTTTAAACTTTCGCGTTCCATTTCAATTAAAATAGTAAGACACGGGTCTTAACGCGACGTTTATTAATGAGTTACATTATGTACTCACGGCTTGACGTTTCGGCTACGATGACGACGCCGCGAACCGCCAGTGTGCTTGTGACCACGGCTGCAGACCCGTGTCTTACTATTTTAGTCTCTTAAATGTTTTGGTCTATAGTTATCAGATGGGTCCAGTCAAAGGGATATTCCGATAGCATTGTAACTTTCGGAATTCCTATACCCTGTGGGGCAAAAATGTAGTACAAATTACGTTTTATTTTCCAGTCGCCGATACCCTCTACTTCAACGGCACATCGCTCATCAAAGTCGACCTCCTCCGGGACCCTATCTCAGCGTCACGAGAGGTGGTGCGGTTCCGATTCAAGACCAGTACCGCGTCAGGGGCCTTGCTTTACTCTAGAGGCACGCAGGGCGACTATATTGCGTTGCAACTGAGAGATAATAGGCTGGTGCTGAATATAGACTTAGGTCAGTAAAGTACTCTGTACCCTTTTTTTTTTCCAGAAAGTTTTATAAATATGGACAGGAGGCGTTTCTGCAATGACTTCAAGGAATGCAAATCGCAATAGACGCGCTGCCGAGAATTTCATACTATGTGACAGCGGATGCATGCCTTCACATTATAAAAACGCTGCTGCCGCGCTGCTGTTGCGCTTCTAACGCCCTAATGTGAAAGTGCTCTAATTAAGCTATATATTTTGGCATATTACGTTTTATAGATACAACAAAATATTTTGATGAATGTGCTGTCGGCTACAGGGGACACGGCCAGGTGAGTTGTAACAGAAAAGACTTGATATTGTCTATTTTTGAAAAACTATAACTATCGCAACAGCGCATTTGTTAGCTCGAGACTTGAACTTAAATACGCGTACTGTTACGAGCTCGTTAGTAGTTGATAAGTTCCAAAAAATTTACAATGTCACAATTTATTGTCTTCTGTTACAACCCACTTCGGTCTCCCCTACCAACCAATGTAAAGTCCTAAATGGATATTGATTTAATTTTCTTCCTCCAGGTTCCGGCACCCCCACTTCAATGGCGGTGGGCAGCCTCCTCGACGACAACATCTGGCACGACGTGGTGATCTCCCGCAACAGGAGGGAAGTCCTGTTCTCTGTCGACCGAGTGGTCGTGCAGGACCGCATTAAGGGCGAGTTCTCGAGGCTTAATTTGAATCGCGCGGTAAGTGTCCCAGTAGGCCTAGTATGTGCGCCGTGATGAACTTTTATCGCGCTATCTAGTTTATCGATTTTACGCGATAAGCCCATACGTTTGTCGACTAAAATCAATGATAAGATTTTATCACTTCGCAAATAGCAGGCACATTTAGCAAATAGAAAGATATTAGGAATCTTGTCAGATTGATAACTTGTAGAAACAAATTGGTGATTTTGGTGATTCTTGTAATTATAAACGTTTAACTGTCAAATATGTTGTAAGATATATTATTATGAGCTTTTGAGAGAACCTTCGGTAAAATGATGCTCTCTACAACTCGCTCGAGCTATTAATTTATATTTATATATTGAAAATATTTTTTGTTTCCACACTAGCTTTGCTGGTGAGATAAGCTGAGCTGTAACTATTTTAACATCTACCTTGTTGTATTACCTTGTCTCGGTGAATAAATGATCTTTTTTTTTTTCGTTTAGTTCTACATCGGCGGCGTGCCCAACTTCCAAGACGGCTTAGTGGTGACCCAGAACTTCACGGGCTGCATCGAGAACTTGTACCTCAACGCCACCAACGTCATCCAGCAGGTCAAGGGCGGGCTCGAGGCCGGCGAGCCCTTCAAGTACCAGAAGGTCAACACGCTCTACGCCTGCCCGGTCAGTACACGTATACGCTATGGCTGGTTTTAGTGTCACCAGGCCTGTTCATCTCTGCGAGTTTACATCGAAAACAAAACACGCACGATGCCCACCTACAGGATACTATTCGACAAGGCCTCACATACGAGCGAACATTGACTCACGCACGCGTATTCTTGTGTATGATGGAAGAAACTAAAATAAAATGGTGTACTAAATACTGTGCAGTATTTAACTGCCTAAATAATAATAAAAACTCAGAATGTACTTTTTTAAGTTGCCTGAAGACACTGAGAGGTAAATAAGTAGTTAATATTATTCATGATAATTCTTGCTACATCATGTATTTCCTCCGCCATTTTCCGCAGTTTGGCACCTCACGTCACATTATTTTACCGAAGTCAGCCCTATAGCTTCGGCGCAGTGCCGATCACTGACGTTTGTCAACAAAATGGTGCTTGACTCTTGAGACAGGCTAAATTACACCATATTGTTAATGACATTGAGCATACATTTTTTAAATACCTTCGCGAAGTAAAACTTCTGTACGTAGTACTTATTATTATTCTGTGGTGTCACGCGGACCGTCCGGTGCGGACCCGCTTCGCACGGCCGATCTGTATGAACTTCTAGGGAGCGTTTTAGAGTAATGCGGTCCGGAGGAACCGCTCGCTCCCTAAAGCCCGGTCTGTGAGCACGTAGAATTTTGTCCAATGACCCCAAACTATCCACCCTTATCGCTCGCGCGTAATTATATTGCTGTCGCGACTGTGCGACGGGCGCCCGCAGTGAGTGTGCGAGCGCGACAGCGACATAATTACGCGCGAGCGATAAGGATGGGTAGCTTGGGGTCATTGGACAAAATTCTACGTGCTCGCAGACCAGACTATAGCAGTTCATACTGATCGGCTGTACGGAGCGATCCGCACTAACAGTCCGCGTGACACTAAAACCAACCTATACGTATACGCCCGTATTCACCAACGATGCTTGCTTAAGTGAAGCAGCAAATCGAATGCACAGTGTTGAATAAAGCTGTGATTGGTTCGTGTGTCACCCTGTGCGTTCACGCGCACTGTGAGATCTTATTGTGAATATGGGCGTAATAGTTATAATTCAATATCCTCGTATTTTACCTGGATTACATTACATCTGGATGCAGGGAAGGATCGGTTGATGTGGTGGTAGAATCTGTAGAGCCCTTTGTCCAGTCTTCCAGCTGAAAAAAGAAACAAGAAGAATATTTTACTTTGCATGGTATTATTGTTAATAATAATGGCTGAATTGGTGATCATATTTTGTTATTTTCGATATTCTGTACACCCCATTCAAAGAAATATTTATATTCTATTTTATTCTCAATGCTATATGTTAGTTTTCAAACTAAACAAAGAATGCTTAAAACGGGCATAACACACGTTAATCCAAGATTATGAACTTTTACAGTTTAGAACTTGAACCACCTAGTCTGGCGACTGTCAATTTGCTCAAAATTCTCTTCAATATCACGAGATTTCGATGTAGTTAATTTAAATTATATTGGTGGTACACATCGCGGCAAACGTTACTGTGAATCGATATTCGCATTCCAGTTTAAAGCCGCGAACGAACTGTCCCCCCGCAACTATGCCGCCAGACTTTTTGGATCTTGTCATTGCATTTCAATACCCATATAGTAGACCATTATGAAGAACTTGAATTTGACTGTTATTCATTTGTAATGTACCCAAATTTATGCACAATAAATTATTTTGCTTTTGATTTGATTTGTTTCCAGGAGCCAATAATAGTACCCGTAACGTTCCTGAAGGAAGGCTCGTACGCGAAACTACGTGGGTATTCCGGCGCCAACACGCTCAATATCTCGCTGGAGTTCCGCACCTACGAAAACCACGGCCTGCTCATCTACCACAAGTTCAAGACCGAGGGCCACGTCAAGGTTAGATATACTGTTGTAAAATATAGTCTATTACAACTGCATAAGGTGTGTTTCGTCATAGTCTCGGGATTGAAGCACTCGCGTAGTACTCGATTCGCCTGAAGCGATGACGGCGATCGGCGGTCACGTGGCCATAGTTGAGGCAAGCATCGTTATTTGCCGTCATTTCGTTCTCGTCATCCTGTAGGCCTAGGATACGCGTTGCGACAACCGTTTATCGCGTCATTCTATCGATTTTACGCGATAAGCCCATACATTCTGACTTCTAAAAAAAAGAACAAAAATAAGGCGCGCATCCTAGCTCGGCTGGTGAAGTTGGCAATAGACCAATGACTTTGGTAACCGCGAGTCGTTCTTCAATTATGTTGCGCTTCTTAGAGTAGCCTTCATTGTAAGGCTCAAACACATTCCGCTATTCAACTTTCTATTTTCCAGGTGTTCCTGGAAGAAGGCAAGATCAAAGTGGAACTTGACACGCCAGGCGCGCCACGCGTGAAGCTTGACAACTACGCCGATACCTTCAACGACGGCCGCTGGCGCGCGCTGTCGCTCACTATGGGCCCTGACAGTCTTGTGCTAGCTGTGGACAAGCGGCCCGTGCGCACCACCAAGCGTCTGCGCTTCCTGACTGGCGGCACCTACTACATCGCAGGTAACTTGCTTTAGTGGCTCCAATGGGGCTTATAGGCCATGACAATGGACTTAGATCAACTAAAATCACCTTGATCTTCAACGACGGCCGCTGGCGCGCGCTGTCGCTCACTATGGGGCCTGACAGTCTTGTGCTAGCTGTGGACAAGCGGCCCGTGCGCACCACCAAGCGTCTGCGCTTCTTGACTGGCGGCACCTACTACATCGCAGGTAACTTGCCCTCGAGACTCGAGGGCTTATCTTAGTCGTACATCGTTTCAGCCGAAAGACGTCCACTGCTGGACAAAGGCCTTCCCCAAGGATTTCCACAAAGACCGGCCTTGCGCAGCCCGTATCCAGGCACCACACAGATCGTCGGCCCACCTAGTGGGAGGCCTGCCCACAATACGTCTTCCGGATCGTGGTCGTCATTCGAGAACTTTTCTGCCCCAGCGGCCATCAGCTCTACGAGCTTTGTGCCTCGCCCACTGCCACATGATTCTAGCCATTCTGCGGGCTATGTCAGTCACTATGGTTCTTCTGCGGATCTCCTTATTTCTGATTCGATCACGTAGGGAAACTCCAAGGCGAGCATAGAATGCTCCATCGCCCTTTAGGTGACCTTGAGCCTTCTTATCAGGCCCACAGTAGGCAACCACGTCTCAGATCCGTATACCATCACTGGCAACACACACTGGTGAAAGACTTTTGTCTTGAGACACTGCCAGGGCTTATAGGCCATCACAATAGACTCAGATCAACTAAGATCACCTTGACCTTCAACGACGGCCGCTGGCGCGCGCTGTCACTCACTATGGGCCCGACAGTCTGGTGCTTGCTGTGGACAAGCGGCCCGTGCGCACCACCAAGCGTCTGCGGTTCCTTACTGGCGGCACCTACTACATCGCAAGTAACTTAAACTTAACCTGTCCTAGTGGCTCTACAGGGGCTTGTATAGGCCATGACACTGGACTCAGATCAACTAAGATTACCTTGACCTTCAACGACGGCCGCTGGCGCGCGCTGTCGCTCACTATGGGGCCTGATAGTCTGGTGCTAGCTTTGGACAAGCGGCCCGTGCGCACCACCAAGCGTCTGCGCTTCCTAACTGGCGGCACCTACTACATCGCAGGTAACTTAACCTGTCCTAGTGGCTCTACAGGGGCTTGTATAGGCCATGACACTGGACTCAGATTCAACTAAGACACGGTAATACTATCTATACAGTACTCCAACTCGACCATATTTTTGAAATAAATGTCAACAGCCGCGCGGTACGTCACGGAATGACAACATGCGATAGGGCTGCCCACCTGCAGACCCTATTTTCATTACAACTGCCTACTTAGAATTTCTATCTAGTTTTGTAAATGTTTTTTGTGATTGTAAATTTTTATTTTATGTTGACAAACAAAATACTTTGTGAATGAAATAGGATAAAAATGCATGTTGTTTTGTGATTAGTAGATTTAATTAAAAAAATATATTTGTGTTAAGATTTAGTAACCAATCTTATTTTGCGACCGTAAAATGTATGCGCCTCGACTGAGACGTACAAAATGCTTGATTATTATACAGGGTGTTAGGTAAATGGGTTTATAAGCCGACACTAGCCCATGTGCATATAAATGGTATGGTGAAGTCAGAAAATTGCTATCATCATTTTAAAAATTTTAATTTTCATACCAATCTGATTTTATAAATGTTATATTGTATGAAAATTAAAAAAAAATAAAGTGGTGAATATGATGATATCACTGACTTCACCATACCATTTATATGCATATGTTAGCATGGGTTAGTGTCGGCTTATAAACCCATTTACCTAACACCCTGTATAAATAGGTACTTGTAATTATATTTATAAAAAAAAGAGCGCTTACTGTTTAAAAACAACACATCGTCCGTTTATTACTGTGGCACATTCGCGACACCCCCGACTTTTGCATGTCGAGCGCATACCGAGATTTGAATTTCGAAGGAAAGCTCGCGATTCTTCGGTTTATATGAAGTTACAATACTGTATGATAATATTACCGTGACTAAGATTACCTTGACCTTCAACGACGGCCGCTGGCGCGCGCTGTCACTTACTATGGGGCCCGACAGTCTCGTGTTAGCTGTGGACAAGCGGCCCGTGCGCACCACCAAGCGTCTGCGCTTCCTTACCGGAGGCACCTACTATATCGCAGGTAACTTAACCTGTCCTAGTGGCTCTACAGGGGCTTGTAGGCCATGACAATGGACTCAGATCAACTAAGATCACCTTAACCTTCAACGACGGCCGCTCACTATGGGGCCTGACAGTCTTGTGCTAGCTGTGGACAAGCGGCCTGTGCGCACCACCAAGCGCCTGCGCTTTTTGACTGGCGGCACCTACTATATCGCAGGTAACTTGTTCTTGTGGCTTGTGATGCTGTCGCGCGTTTCGTAAACGAACGACAACATCGCTACTAACGCGCGTTTGCATCGCGCTACAGAAGTGATACCAACGCGCTACTAACGCGCTACAGCTGCAGCAGCGTGACTGTATCGATGCAAACGCGCGACCGTGACGGACGACATCGGGGAGAGAACGGAGGGAGGGTCACTGAATCGCATGTGCATCGCGACAGAAGGGCGATAGTATCTATCGCGTTTGCATCACGACTGAATCGATGCGAATGCGCGACAGAATCGCTACTGCATTGCTACAAAAGTTGCCGTGGGCGAGGGGCCTAATGCAGACGGGCCGATTTCACGACCCCAGCCCGCTGACCATCACCGTGGAGGGGAATAAGAGCTTTGCTTACTTTTACTGACAACGGGGATGGAGGAGTAAATTATTGTAATAAATCTGCTTACGTTATACTTGAACGGCCCCTCTCCTCTAACTAACACCTTCAAACATCAAATACCTTATTATAATTAGATCTTAACAAAAATCCCCATGTGCCCAGGCGGCAAGGCTCCGCCGCGCGGCTTCGTGGGCTGCATGCGGCGCATCGCGGTGGACGGCAACTACCGCCAGCCCACCGACTGGAAGAAGGACGAGTACTGCTGCCCCAACGAGGTCGTCTTCGACGCCTGCCAGATGATCGACAGGTACTATAGTCTGGTCTGTGAGCACGTAGAATTTTGTCCAATGACCCCAAGCTACCCATCTTTATCGTTCGCGCGTAATTATATTGCTGTCGCGACTGTGCGACGGGCGCCCGCAGTGAGTGTACGAGCCCGACAGCAACATAATTACGCGCGAGCGATAAGAATGGGTTAGCTTGGGGTCATTGGCCAAAATTCTACGTGCTCACTGACCGGGCTTTAATACAGTGGAGAGGACGTAAACCTTCCATCAACCTGTAAACTGTCTCCTCAACAGAAATGAGACCTCTGCGAACTTCAGAAAGCCTAATGAAAGCTTCTCATCATTACCAAGGCCCTAAATTCCTTTTGATTTCACCCTAATGTTCAAACTGCGACTACTTGGCTCTGCCATAGCGACAAGATCAGAATATATCTGACCCTAAGCCGGTCACAATCGCAATGGAAGTCAAACTTTTAGCTGTAAATATTCCAAACCTGGCCATAAACAAAATAAGAAGAAGATCACTTTGAATATTGCTAAAGTAATCGATAAAATTCACCCATAAGGTGGACCGACGACATCATAAAGTTAGCAGGAAGGCGCTGGACGCAGGCCGCTACCAATCGGACAACATGGAAAGCATTGGGGCAGGCCTATGTTCAGCAGTGGACGTCCTATGGCTGAGATGATGATGATGATGAATCGATAAAATTGCTTTCATAATGTCTTCCTAAGTGTCTGAAGCTATAATGATATCACCAAACATACGTTCAAATACAAATTTCGATGTGTTCCAGGTGCAACCCGAACCCGTGCGAGCACAATGGCGAGTGCACGCAGACGGCCGAGGAGTTCACGTGCGACTGCCACGGCACCGGCTACGCGGGCGCCGTCTGCCACACGTGTATGTTTCACACTACAGTCTGGTCCGTGAGACGTAGAATTTTGTCCAATGACCCCAAGCTACCCATCCTTATTGCTCGCGCGCAATTATGTTGCTATCGCGCTCGCACACTCATTGCGGGTGCCAGTCGCACAGTCGCGACAGCAATATAATTATGCGCGAACGATAAGGATGGGTAGCTAGGGGTCATTGGACAAAATTCTACGTGCTCACGGACCGGGCTTTATCAATTACTAGCTGACCCGGCAAACTTTGTTCCGCCTTAATGGCAATAAATAAGCAGACTTTTTTTATTTCGAACGGGATAAAAAGTATCCTATGTCCTTCTCCTGGCTCTAAACTAGGGATGTTGCGGATCCACTTTTTTCCACATCCGCGGATGCGGATGCGGATTTTAAGAGGCTCACATCCGCGGATGCGGATGCGGATCTGTACAAAAAACTTAAGTGTTGGCTTAGTAGAGAAAGAAACACAGCCTTATTTATCATTTTTTATTTAATAATAAAGTAGAGAATGAATTACTTTTAGTAATTATTATATAACTTAATAATTAAATTTGAAAAACTGTCTTAAACTACACTTTTAGCTAAATTTTAGTACATATGACAAATCTAAGATTTTGGATTCAAAATTCAGTTTTACGCAACTCGTAGGAACGGCCCTTATTAAAGAAATGATGTCAGACAATAATAAACGCCCGACTTAACAAAAAAAATATTGCATAAAATATAACTTACCGGCATCATTTTTTATTTTCTGTAGCTTTTCGTTATTTGCTTTTTCAAACAAAGCAAACTCCTTAGCGTGCATTGATTTCAAATGATTTATTAATGACGATGTTGTTCGGCCCTTTCGCGAATATGTTTTGTTACATATTTTACATTGCGATTTCTCCCGGTCGTTGTCCACAGGTTTGAAATACGTCCAAATTTCACTTTGCGTAGGTGTTGGCATAGTTCACTTATCCAAATAGTAAATAAAACTTTACTTAAGGTACGTAATACGAATGAAGGTATTACGTATTACGTTAAACAATACAGTTAGTTCAGTTCTTAACAAAAACCACAATAAAATCAAACGTACGCTTCAGTTCTTGTCACTTGTCACAACTACTCACTAGTAATTACAACAAAACAATAGCAAGACGCGCCACCGTCACCGATTCACTGAGGTCCAAAAACAAAAATCATTGCTTTCCTATTGGTCAATCAACACATTCGGTTGACGCGCGCCACTCGCCGGGACTGCTCCTTTCTTTCTTGTCGCGACCTGCTACAAATCCGCATCCGCATCAGATCCTCGTCGATTTATGCGGATGCGGATGCGGATGCGAATGTCAAAATCAATGCGAATGTTCCGCATATGCGGATGCGGATGCGAATATTCGCAACATCCCTACTCTAAACTACCTCCCTGACAATTTTCAGCTAAATCGGTTCAGCCGTTCTTGAGTTATCCGTAATCGATTATTATTATTTTTCTTTATTCAGAAAACCACAGCTCTTTATAATGTATCGATGTTGTAATTGATATTCGCAATAAAATCGAAATGGAGTAAGGTCGATGCGGGAAGGGAGTACGACACAATTTGGTTATTACAAAAAACTAAAATGTTCAGTTAGGAAGTATGGAAGAACGTACATGTAAATTGCAATGCTCACGTGGTGAATTTGAAGACAATATTGTGTACATTTTATATAATATCTACTCTGTAAACCATGTAAAAAAATATGCAAAGAAATAAGCGAGGATCACCATCATCAGACGCCCACGCTTTCGACGCTAGCCAAAGAGGTTGTATAGGTAGATGACCCACGCTGAACTGTCCCACCAAACTCAATGACAGGGGGGCGCTACCATCGTTCAAAAATCGGAACTAGCGATCCGGTATTGACGGTGGCGCCCCACTGTCAATATAATGCATAGGACATTTCAGTATTTTGGGACTATAGATGTGTGAGGAGATATGGATCCCTCAACTCGTGCTTAACTGTTTTTTTTATTATTTTTTATTTATGTGTGTGAAAATTCTCCTAGCCTTGTGTGTGTAAATATGAATCCCCTATGGTCCCCAGCGGTGCACCCCCTGTCGTGCCAGGCCTACAAGAACGTGATGTCGGTGTCGCGCTCCGTGGACCTGCACATCGACGTGGACGGCTCCGGCCCGCTGCCCGCCTTCCCCGTCACCTGCGAGTTCCTATGTGAGTAGCTGCAGTTATTCTTAACGCTATCACGTAACGGTATGTACAGCCCCCCAAGACAAAACGCACTTTTTAATCGAATCGAAAATCGAATCCGTCAAAACTCCATACAAAAAAGGGACTTTTCGACCACTTTTCGACTGGTTTGCGATTATAATTTGCACTTTGTCTAAACTAGACTCACAGGAAGATAACTTGGTAGTGTTGACTTGAGCAGAAAAGGAAGCTATGGATTTTTTTAATGTCGTAACTTACGTGCTTATAGTTTTTTTTGCATATTTAACTGAATCTCAGCCGTCTTAAATCTCAAGTGACAGTAATACAGCATATCCTAAAGACCTGTCTTCCAGGATCCTGAGAAGAATATCGACTCTTAAACAATACGAGTATATGTAAAGGAAAATGTTTAATATAGACTTCTCTCGCGGTGTCCTAAGTCAGCTTCGAGAGCGATGCGACGCGGCAAGCGTGACGAGCGCTATCAAACTAAAGCTTGGACGAATAAACCACTGGACACGAAACCTACAAGATTTCTAAGGAAACACGATCAACCACTTTTTGCGGGGGGAGAGGTTTGACAATTGTCAAATAATGACATTTAGTGCTGGGAAAAGATCGTAAATTTTTATCGATAGTTATGTAAATGAATGAATGAATGAACTTAACGAGATAAATGAATTATGGATTGATTTATTATTGAAAGTTTCTTTAATTAAAAGACTATAATTAATTAGTAAAGTAACTTTTTGTATTTTCTTCTAAGGAATTTTTATTAGTTAAGTATAATACATGAGTCAAATGACTATTACTCCTAAACTAACTGATGTATCTTAACCGTTATAGTTTTCCTTGAAAGTTCATAAAATAAATTATTATTATGAATTTTCCCAGATTTTTCAAGCTAACGGTTTAGTTTTTAGAGGGGACTCGAAAAAAAAATTGGCACTTTAAACTTTAATAATTTGCAAACAGATCTCTAAATGGAAAAATAGCCTTAGAAACCCCTAAGCAATTTTAAAAGACCTGTCCAACGATATCCCACACGATGAGGTAGAAGATAAAAAAAATTCACCCCCACTTTACATTTACTTTACCTAGATGTAAAGCAACTAGCTACTGTAAATTTTTTTTTTTTCAAAATTTTATCTAACTGTTTTATCAGCGTGATTAATATAATAGCCTGACCAGGAATATAAAAACCCTGGCATAGAGGCGCGTCAATTGCATTTGATAGTGCAACACTGGGTACAGTCGTACCTGTATTAAATTAATAGGCTAATTTTATGTATCAGGATTCAGGATTATAGGCTAATTTAATGTTTTCATAAATTAACAAAAAAATATTACATTATAGGTAAACTGGTTTAAATAAATTAAATGAAACCATCAATCGAGCAAGTAGGATTTTATTATTATTCATCAATAATAACATTCTGAACTTGAATATTCAACTACAATGTCTGCTCATGAACGCTTCAAACTCGGTACTTCTTTCTCAATTCCATAAAATTCAACACTTACAAAGTGACAAAAAACTTTAAAATAGGTAGTTGAAACAAACCACAGCTAATTTTCATAGTTGACTGTACTATACGATAAACATGTCAGTCAATTTGACAACCTTTGTCGGAAACATTATTTAATGAAAATATTGTCCGAACCCTTAGTATTTCTCTTCGACAAATACTTTAACACATTGTGAACCACTTTTCTTTTACGACTATAAAAAGATTTTAGCAATTTAATTCAGAAAATCAATTGCACACATTTAAAATAAAGTTTGTTTACACTTTGACAGCAATAGACTGACATGCAAGGTGACATATGAAGTTTTCAGTTACTGTTGCCATTAAAAGAAATTAGTACCATTAATTTTCCGCAACATGGCGAGGGTTTTTATGTTCCTGGTCAGGCTATACATACCTCCACAAAATTACAGCTCTCTAGTGCCAATAGTTTCCAAGCAAAACCTCGGACAGACAGACATAGCAAAACTCTAAGGGTTCCTTGTCAGGACTACGGAACCCTAAAAAAGGTAGCCCTTCAGGGCACTTTATATGTCTCCTTNATGTCCTTTAGGCCGGATATCCGGCCTACCGGATAGTTACCGGATATCCGTTTCATCTCTAATAAATACCTTTCTCAAATACTATCACTACTAAAATATAATGTTTGGTACTTGATCAATAACAAGTTTTCTCTACTAATTCACAAGGTGGTTCAAGTCTACTTATACAAAGCAGCTTACGATATTTGTGTCGTCAAGTTAATTGTATCATGTGCATAGCTTCGTGTCTGTGTTTCTGAAAATACTCAGATGGATAAAGTTTAAAAACCTGTGTTATTTTTCAAGTATTTAATTTACACTTAGGCTAAAAAGAATCCCTACTGATAATAATTATTTGTTTCCACTTAAAGAATATTTACAATATTTCTATATTATGGGATTTGAAAGTCAGAGTATCTTTCTTTATTCTATTTAATTTGATTCTGGTAAAATAACTCGATTTCTTACAATGACTCGACGACACAAATACTCAATACCCAGTAGATTCGGACTAACTGTACAGCACTAACTAACAATAACGGTGAAGGGACCTCAAGCTGGACGTCGCAAGAGAGCTCGTACTACCAGCACCTGACCATAAACCTGCGCAAACGCATGGAGCTTCGCGGAATCGTCACCAGGGGGCGCTACGCTACCGACGAATACGTCACGGAGTATATGCTCCAGTATTCTGACAATGGCGAGAGCTGGCGGGCTATACCTACCGCCGATGGATATACACAGGTCTGTATTATTCCAAGGAGATATCAAAATGACTGGCTTTTTTAATTATCATCATCATTTCAGCCATAGGACGTCCACTGCTGAACATAGGCCTCCCCCAATGATTTCCACAATGGCTGGTTGGTGGCGGCCTGCATTTAGCGCCTTCCCGCTACCTTTATGATATTTTTTATAATAAAAGTCAATTATTTCTTAGAATTAGGCACTTTTACACGTCCCAGTTAGATCCTACTACTGGGGTCAATAAAGAGGGCAGGTGCTGAGAAGAAGCAGCGCAAGGAACTCCAGTCACTATTGTCAGACTTCTTTCCAAATGCTTACAAAGTATTTTCAACCGACTTCAAAAAAGGAGTAGGTTCTCAATTCGACCCGTATGTTTTTTTTTTCTATGTTTGTTACGCGATAACTCCGCCAATTATGAACCGATTTGAACAAATCTTTTTTCCGCGTATAGGTAATACCTCAAGGGTGGTCATGTCCAGAAGTATTAATCATGGTATACCTACATAAATATTAATAATTCGTCCTAATAAATAAGTAGGTCATTAGTAATTATTTTTCTAAGTTTTAGTGTAGGTAGGTTTTTTGGAGTCGGTTTTTGTAGATATGAGCTAGGCTAATCTTTTTACTTTTCGTATTTCTGTCTTTGAGAACGACCTGTATCTCATTCATAAAGCCGCCGGCGAAGCTGAATATGGTTTTTGTAATTTGTTTTACAAAGTTCATTCCAATTTACTGCCTAAATGTGTGGGGTTGCAACGGCACCCCACCCCTTCCCTTTGTTGTTGTAGACCGAAGTGAAGGGATTAAAAGAAGATTAGCGGCTGTTCGAACCCTATGTAGGTCAACGTTAACCAGTTGCATTGTGTTAAAATTGTTATATTGAGTTACTGGTTGACCAAGGTAGACAATAGTTTTCTTTATTCGAGCTATAATAAATCAAATATTCATCCAGATTTACTGAAATAAATTTGATTTATAGTGTACTGTATTATGCTTCCTGTTGAAGTGATCGCAAACATTTTTCTTGCTGCCATAAATAGCAGTCGTAAAATCTTCATTTGTAAACAGATATCGGCAAGATATTTGTTTACATCGATCCGTGTTGAATCTGACGGTAAACAAACCAAACATCTAATTTTCCTTCGAGATGAACACAGATTAAGAGTAGGCGCACACCATTGATTTTTAGTTGGCCGATAGTTGTGCCCGATTTTAATTTGTATGAAGAATCGGCCAAATCGAATCGGCGTAGTGTGCGCACTCCCATACATGCCCATACTGATCAACTGCCCGACTAAACTAACGGCCGACGAAAAATCAACGGTGTGCGCCTACTCTAAATAAGATTTGTTTACTGAAAGTTCAAAGCTTCTTTTATGACCTCTGATAATGCAATGAGACAGTATTCATATTGTCATGAACCATCAATCTAAAGTGTAGATGATCCATATCATAAATTACAAAGATGCCACTGTTTTGTGGGCCGTATATTAGCAAATTAATTCTCATTATCTTGGACCATGTCCGCAGATGTTCGAAGGAAACCAGGATGGCAACACAGAACACAAGAACGAGTTCGAGGTGCCCATCATAGCGCAGTACTTGCGCGTCAACCCCATGCGATGGCGCGACAAGATTTCGATGAGGGTGGAGGTGTACGGATGCGATTATGGTACGTATTTCGTTAGTAATACAGCTTTCATTTGCTTAGTGTTTTTACGCGTGGTCAATGAAAGCTCTGTTCACTTAATCAAATCAAATAAACTGGGATCTATAGTTAACAGGCTCTGCTGTCCAATGTCTCTTAAATGCATTTCAATTAAAATAGACACGGGTCTTAACGCGACGTTTATTAATGAGTTACAATATGTATTGACTTGACGTTTCGGCTGCGATGACGACGTCGCGAACCGCCAGTCTGCTTGTGACCACGGCTGCAGACCCGTGTCTTACTATTTTAGTCTCTTAACACATTGAACGCCAACGCGGTCAATGTTGTCCGACACTGCACTTTCCTACCAGGCCAAGTAAAAATTTCAATTTTTTTCAATTTTCGTCGATTGTTTTTTTTTGTTAAATATAAACGTTACATTATAAACATAAATAAAGGATTTTATTAACATATACCTAGTTGTTTTTGAGTCTCTGCATCGAATTATTAAGCGTCGGACATCATTGACCCCCATGGCCCCAGCGAGCGAAAATTCGAAAATCCGTTCCGTAGGGCCACGCGGTCATGTTGTCGACCATCCCCGCTCGCATCCAAAAAAAAAAGGAGAACAACCAAAAAAATAAAGAGTTGTACATTGGTAGGTTTTTGATATATTATTATATTACGCATAAATAGGAATAATATAAGGTATAAAATGAGAAACTAAACTAGCAGGATAAGTCTCAAATAGTGATTAAAAATAATAATAAATAAATCGATGATACCGTAAAAGGAACGCTAAAAGTGATTTTTTTCAAATTGTTTTAATTAAAAAAGGTTTAAATTTTATTTAAAAAATTGAATTTATCAATAATTCGTATAAAAGTTGTCCAAAACTGAGCCGTCCCAGCTATGGCATTGTCAGGAAGGCGCTACTATCAATACTGAACTATTAGTTCCCATTTTTGCCTCGTTGGACAGCCATATAATTATGAAATTTACAGGAAGGTGCTGCTAACAACTGGGTTATTAATCCAATTTTTGCGACTTGACGTTTTAGAAATTGTTTGACTGTATTTTGAATTTTTCATCCATCACTGTAGTGTCACTTTCGATCGGTTCTTTTTTCAAAACAATATTGAATTGTCAGTATATCTACAAATAATATTTAAAAATATACTTAAAATTAAAAATAATTATAATGACATAGCTGATTTAACATGCCAATAATTTGACCTACATGAATAATAAAAAAAGTTCTAGAATAGAGTATTGATAAGAGAAAAAATGTTTTTTTCATACATTAAACAAATCTATTTTTCTCGACAATCCTGCTAGGTGTAAGCATCTAATAAGTACAATAATTTATGCCACTAATAAGGTTTTAAATGGCATAAGTTTTGTAGCTGTACAAAGAACTTAGTACATGTACCAACCCTTCATACAAAGTGGTTGTTCAACAATGAAAGTGTTTTTTTTTAGTGTCCTGCATATTATAAATTATATAAAATAAGTAAACGATATGTTTTAATTAATAAACCGTTATTATCTTGCTAAAAAGTTGATAAATTTGCAAAAATGCATTGTATAATTACCATGTTTCATTGCGCTACCGTTATCCACATTTTTTTTCTAAGTCCGAGCTTTACCTGAGAACCAAGTGACGTACACTAATCTTGGGAGCCGCGCGGGTCAGCTTATATGAGAATTATTGAAGAAATGCTGTCCATCGGCTCAATACAGAGGTTTAAACATAGGTCTGACTCGCGGTCATCATTGTCCGACGCGGCCCGAACGGAAAGTTAAAGTGTCGCCCATCATTGTCCCCCATGGCCCGAACGGAACAGTGCCATTTTTAGGCTGGCAGCGAAGGTGTTAAATGTTTTGGTCTATAGTTATCAGATGGGTCCAGTCAAAGGGATATTCCGATAGCATTGTAACTTTCGGAATTCCTATACCTTCTGTGAGGCAAAACTGTATTACATATTGCATTTTATTTTCCAGTCGCCGACACCCTCTACTTCAACGGCACATCGCTCATCAAAGTCGACCTCCTCCGGGACCCTATCTCGGCATCTCGAGAGGTGGTGCGATTCCGATTCAAGACCAGTACCGCGTCAGGGGCTTTGCTTTACTCTAGGGGCACGCAGGGCGACTATATTGCGTTGCAGCTGAGAGATAACAGGCTGGTGCTGAATATAGACTTAGGTCAGTAAAGTACTCTGTACCCTTTTTTTTTCCACAAAGTTTCATTAATATGGACAGGAGGCGTTTCTGCAATGACTTCAAGGAATGCAAATCGCAATAGACGCGCTGCCGAGAATTCCATACTATGTGACAGCGGATGCATGCCTTCACATTATAAGAACGCCACTGCCGCGCTGCTGTCGCGCTTCTAACGCCCTAATGTGAAAGCGCTCTATATCAAGCTAAATAAATACTTTGGCATATTACATTTTTATAGATACAAAAAAATATTTTGATGAATGTGCTGTCGGCTGCAGGGGACACGGCCAGGTGAGTTGTAACAGAAAAGACTTGTGATATTGTCGACTTCTTAAAACCTATAAGTATCGCAACAGCGCATTTGTTAGCTCGAGTCTTGAACTAAAATTCGCGCACAGTTACGAGCTCGCTAGTAGTTGAAAAGCTCTAAAAAATTTACAATGTCACAACTCTCGTCTGTTACAATTCACTTTAGTCTCCCTTACCAACCACTGTAAAGTCCTCATTGGATATTGAATTAATTTTCTTCCACCAGGTTCTGGCACTCCCACTTCAATGGCGGTGGGCAGTCTCCTAGACGACAACATCTGGCACGACGTGGTGATCTCCCGCAACAGGAGGGAAGTTCTGTTCTCTGTCGACCGAGTGGTCGTGCAGGACCGCATCAAGGGCGAGTTCTCGAGGCTTAATTTGAATCGCGCGGTAAGTGTCTCAGAATGCACCAACTAGAGAAGTGATACTAATGCCCGTTTTCACCATCAATCCCTAATTTTTAAGTGATACCTAATGGTGGTACTTACAGGAATTTTGTTTTCAAAGGGGTCACTTAAAGATTAGGGATTGATGGTGAAAACGGGTATAAGATTACTACGAATTTGTTTTTTTCAGACGAACCTCCCATTTGTTTTCTTTTTCGAAAAATACATGTATTTTACATGAAAGATACAAAGTTTCGAAACAAACGAAATGTATCTTTTGCAATTATTATGACGTGACCTAATTATTATGACGTGACAGAGCATACAAATCTGAAGCATTATCTGAAGTCTCACTGACGTTTGACGTTTCAAAAACACCCTCCCGAGTCGCTCCCATAGGTACCTCAGGCACTGACTTGAGTTAAGCGCTTGAAAATAGTTGCAAGTGGTCTGATTCATCAGCTCAAAAAGTGGTTGTTAGATATTGTGAGCTGTTGAGAGAACCTTCGGTTATAACGTTTCTATCTTCACTAAACATAATATACTGGCTGCTAGGCAGACAGTTAACGCTAAAACTGGAAAACAAAGTCCTAATTTACAAGTCTATCCTGAAACCGATTTGGACGTATGGCATACAACTCTGGGGGTCAGCTAGTCACTCAAATGTTGAAATCCTGCAGCGCTACCAGAACAAAGTGTTAAAGATCCTGGTCAATGCCCCATGGATCACACGGAACACGGAAGTGCACGAGTACCTAGAAATCCCTACAGTCAAGGGGGAAATAGAAAGTTCTTCTGTAACCTACAAGCAACGCCTTGAACGACTTAGCAACCATCTGGCTACACAGCTCGTGAATACAAAACAACTGCCTGTTTCGGTTAAAAAGAATGCGATTGGCTTCAATATAAAACTTCTCAGGAAGAAAAAGAGCAGGGATGACAGATGACACATCACAGGACGTGCACTCCCCAAAAGTCGAATTAAATTAAAAAACTAAACATAATATTATTTTCCAAATCCTTTTCAGTTCTACATCGGCGGCGTGCCCAACTTCCAAGACGGTTTAGTGGTGACCCAGAACTTCACGGGCTGCATCGAGAACCTGTACCTCAACGCCACCAACGTCATCCAGCAGGTCAAGGGCGGGCTCGAGGCCGGCGAGCCCTTCAAGTACCAGAAGGTCAACACGCTCTACGCCTGCCCGGTCAGTACAACACTTATACGCTATGGCTGGTTTTAGTGTCACCAGGCCTGTTCATCTCCGCGAGTTTACATCGAAAACAAAACACGCACGATGGCCCACCTACAGGATACTATTCGCAAGGCCTCACATACGAGCGAACATTGACTCACGCACGCGTATTCTTGTGTATGATGGAAGAAAATAAAATAAAATGGTGTACTAAATACTGTGCAGTATTTAACTGCCTAAATAATAATAAAAACTCAGAATGTACTTTTTTAAGTTGCCTGAAGACACTGAGAGGTAAATAAGTAGTTAATATTATTCATGATAATTCATGCTACATCATGTATTTCCTCCGCCATTTTCCGCAGTTTGGCACCTCACGTCACATTTTACCGAAGTCAGCCCTATAGCTTCGGCGCAGTGCCGATCACTGACGTTTGTCAACAAAATGGTGCTTGACTCTTGAGACAGGCTAAATTACACCATATTGTTAATGACATTGAGCATACATTTTTTTAAATACCTTCGCGAAGTAAAACTTCTGTACGTAGTACTTATTATTATTCTGTGNTTAAATACCTTCGCGAAGTAAAACTTCTGTACGTAGTACTTATATTATTCTGTGGTGTCACGCGGACCGTCCGGTGCGGACCCGCTCCGCACGGCCGATCTGTATGAACTTCTAAGGAGCGTTTTAGAGTAATGCGGTCCGGAGGAACCGCTCGCTCCCTAAAGCGCGTAATTATGTCGCTGTAGCGCTCGCACACTCACTGCGGGCGCCCGTCGCACAGTCGCGACAGCAATATAATTACGCGCGAGCGATAAGGATGGGTAGCTTGGGGTCATTGGACAAAATTCTACGTGCTCGCAGACCAGACTATAGCAGTTCATACAGATCGGCTGTGCGGAGCGATCCGTACTGACAGTCCGCTGACATTAAAACCAACCTATACGTATACGCCCGTATTCACCAACGATGCTTGCTTAAGTGAAGCAGCAAATCGAATGCACAGCGTTGAATAAAGCTGTGATTGGTTCGTGTGTCACCCTGTGCGTTCACGCGCACTGTGAGACCTCATTGTGATGTTTGTAAATATGGGCGTAATAGTAATAATTAAATGTCCTCGTATATTTTACCTGGATTACATTACATCTGGATCCAGGGAAGGATCGGTTGATGTGGTGGTAGAATCTGTAGAGGCCTTTGTCCAGTCTTCCAGCTGAAAAAAGGAAAAAGAAGAACTTGTTACTCAATGCTATCTAGTAGTTACTATGTACTTATAAGAAACATAACATAGATTAATTCAAAAATTATGTTCAAGAACAGTTCGGTACGTAAACTGCCTAGTCTGGTGGCTCTTAATATGTTGATAATCCTCTTAAATTACAAGATTTTAATTCAGTTAAATTCCATTATATTGGTGGATTCACACAGCTAGCGCGGCTCTGTATCGATATTTGCACTCTCATTTGATACCGCGAACTTCCCCATTGTCAACATTGTCCATGCCCCAGGGTTGTATTTAAACGCCATATCAATGCATGTCAATACCCATACAGTAGACCACTATAAATAACTTTAATTTGACTGTCATTCATTTGTTTCTAGGAGCCAATAATAGTCCCGGTGACGTTCCTGAAGGAAGGCTCGTACACGAAACTGCGCGGTTACTCAGGAGCCAATACCCTCAATATCTCGCTAGAGTTCCGCACCTACGAGAACCACGGCCTGCTCATCTACCACAAGTTCAAAACCGAGGGACACGTCAAGGTAGAGATGTACTCATACTTCAGACTTCTATTATAACCAATGTTGCGGCAAAATCTGTGACGGTAGCGTGTAGACAAGTTCAAACGTGATACGCATGCAAACATGTTAAGCATGTTGCTGGCACCTCAACTCATCATAATCATCGTAAAAAATAGCCAAACGGTGAAGGTGTCAGAGTGGCTGACTCGTGATCCGAGGAAGGCGGGTTCGATCCCCGCCGCCGCTTGACTATTGTGGTGAACCCACTAACTAACATAAGCATATTTAGCTTATCATGAGGGGTTAATCGATTGCTTGATATTTTTCACTTTCTTTTTTGAGATCACGGCGCTCGAGAGTCTAACTACGTTGTCATTTTGTTCTCGGCATGTCTGTGATGGTGGCGGTGGATAATGGATATACGACCTTAGTTCTTGCGGGCCGTTTTGACACAACGCATCTTATTCCAAACTCATTCTACTATTCATTTCTTCTATTTTCCAGGTGTTCCTGGAAGAGGGCAAGATCAAGGTGGAACTTGACACGCCAGGCGCGCCACGCGTGAAGCTTGACAACTACGCGGATACCTTCAACGACGGCCGCTGGCGCGCGCTCTCACTTACCATGGGGCCCGACAGTCTGGTGCTAGCTGTGGACAAGCGGCCTGTGCGCACCACCAAGCGTCTGCGCTTCTTGACTGGCGGCACCTACTACATCGCAGGTAACTTAACCTGTCCTAGTGGCTCTACAGGGGCTTGTATAGGCCATGACACTGGACTCAGATTCAACTAAGATCACCTTGACCTTCAACGACGGCCGCTGGCGCGCGCGTCACTCACTTGTATCACAATGGACTTGGATCAACGGAGATCATAACGACTTGGATTAACGGAGATCATAACCTTGGTCTTAGACTTTAACACCATGACGTTTGATTTGACATGCCTGACAACTTTTAAAACCCGATCAAGTTAACTGCGCACCTCGCTGGAATGCGATT
Source organism: Ostrinia furnacalis (assembly GCF_004193835.3). Taxonomy (NCBI): domain Eukaryota; kingdom Metazoa; phylum Arthropoda; class Insecta; order Lepidoptera; family Crambidae; genus Ostrinia; species Ostrinia furnacalis. The sequence goes on from NW_021133043.1 coordinate 357,771, forward strand.
CTTACCCCCACACCTCTTCGCGCTCGCCCCGTCCTTACCAGAGCGTCTATGTGACCTCACGACTGCCAAGTGCGCAATTAACTCAATCGGGTTGTATTATGTATGTTTATTAAAATCTGCAAAGTTCTAAACAAATGTGAACCTTTCGAGCATTTCACTTGAGAAAGTCGACATTTTTTTTTATTTCAAACTTACATGCACATATAACGGTGTACATAAGGCGGACTTAATGCCTTTGGGCATTTTCCTCCAGTCAACCTTAGGGTCAAACTGAGAATAAAGTAGTACGTAAATAACATATGAATAAATACATTTCTAGCCACTACACTATATATAGAGAAGATCTAAACTGTTCGTTGGAACCCTCCAATCCCTTTACTAAACATCCTTCAATACCAAAAATCTTCTTATTGTTATAAGAATGATTGTAACGAATGCCCCCGTGTTCCCCAGGCGGCAAGGCTCCGCCGCGCGGCTTCGTGGGCTGCATGCGGCGCATCGCCGTGGACGGCAACTACCGCCAGCCCACCGACTGGAAGAAGGACGAGTACTGCTGCCCCAACGAGGTCGTCTTCGACGCCTGCCAGATGATCGACAGGTACTATAGTCTGGTCTGTGAGCATGTAGAATTTTGTCCAATGACCCCAAGCTACCCATCCTTATCGCTTGCGCGTAATTATGTTGCTGTCGGGCTCGCACACTCACTGCGGGCGCCCGTCGCACAGTCGCGACAGCAATATAATTACGCGCGAGCGATAAGAATGGGTTAGCTTGGGGTCATTGGACAAAATTCTACGTGCTCACTGACCGGGCTTTAATACAGTGGAGAGGACGTAAACCTTACCTCAACCTGTTAACTGTCTCTCAATAGAAATGAGATCTCTGCGGACTTCAGAAAGCCTAATGAAAGCTTCTCATCATTACCAAGGCCCTAAATTCCTTTTGATTTCACCCTAATGTTCAAACTGCGACTACTTAACTCTACCAAAGCGACAAGATCAGAACATATCAGGGGCGCTTACATAGACCCTTAGCAGATCATAATCCACTATCACTACCAGGGGTAGTAGATATAGATCACTTTAGATGTCATCAAACTAATCGATAAAATTGCCTTCATAACGTTATATGCACCCTCGTAAGACATGCCTATGATGCGTGCTATTATAACGTCTTACCGATACATTTTACCGAGATACATTTTTCGTCCAAAATCGACTATAAGATTATATCGTGGCTCGCATCGTAGACCGGCCTAAGGTTATTACGATAATCACAAAAAATATTGTAAGTGTCCTAAGAATTCTTGCGCTGCATCTTCTCAGCACTGGCCCATTTATTGTCCCGAAGCAGTGGTAGGGTTAATACTGGGACGTGTGAAAGTGCTTTTAAAAGCCTACTTGCAAAAATAAAATGAGTTTTATGTTCCAGGTGCAACCCGAACCCGTGCGAGCACAACGGCGAGTGCACGCAGACGGCGGAGGAGTTCACGTGCGACTGCCACGGCACCGGCTACGCGGGCGCCGTCTGCCACACGTGTACGTGAAACACACAATTATTGCAATACATCTTGTGTTACACACGCTTCATGAGCTATTTCAAACATATCTGTATTATTTTTCTTTATTCAGAAAACCACAGTGTAGGTAATTGATATTCGCAATAAAATCAAAACGGAGTAAGGTCGATACGGGAAAGGAGTACGACACAATTTGGTTATTACAAAAAACTGAAATGTTCAGTTAGAAAGTATGGAAGAGCGTACTCCTATTATGTAAATTGTGGTGAATTTGAAGACGATATTGTGTACATTTTATATAATATCTACTCTGTAAACCATGTAAGATATCTCTTACATCATTCACATTAGGGTCAAAAATATACAAGGAAATGAGCGAGGATTATCATCATTAGATCATTAATTTGGTCTTCGCTGCAGCTGCTTCGCTAGAAGCCCACGCTATCGACGCTAGCCAAAGAAGTTATAGAAGTGTGAGGATACGGATCCCTCAACTCGTGCTTAACTGTCTTTTTTCATCATCATCATTTCAGCCATAGGACGTCCACTGCTGAACATAGGCCTCCCCCAATGCTTTCCACGTTGATCGATTGGTAGCGGCCTGCGGTCCAGCGCTTCCCTGCTACCTTTACGATGTCGTCGGTCCACCTTGTAGGTGGACGTCCCACGCTGCGTTTTCCGGTACGCGGCCTCCATTCCAGAACCTTGCTGCCCCATCGGCTCGGAAACGTGGCCTCTCACTATTATACAGAAGCTCAAAGTTGCACAGCGTGCTATGGAGAGGGCTGCTTGGTGTTTCTTTACGAAATCTAATCAGAAATGAGGAGATCCGTAAACCAACTAAAGTTGCTGACATAGCCCGACGGATTAGCAAGCTGAAGTGGCAATGGGCAGGGCACATTTATTTGTTTATTGTGTGAAAATTCTCCTAGCCCATCTTGCGTGTGTAAATATGAATACCCCTATGGTCCCCCAGCGGTGCACCCCCTGTCGTGCCAGGCCTACAAGAACGTGATGTCGGTGTCGCGCTCCGTGGACCTGCACATCGACGTGGACGGCTCCGGCCCGCTGCCCGCCTTCCCCGTCACCTGCGAGTTCCTATGTGAGTGGATGCGGTTATTCTTAACGCTATGACGTAACGGTATGTACAGGAAGATAACTTGGTAGTGTTGACTTGAGCAGAAAAGGAAGCTATGATTTTTTTAGTGCCATTTATTGACATTGACCATGCATTTTTTTTTATAAATATCCATTTTAGACTGTTGATTAAATCTCATAAATTCCGAGGTTATTGTCCCTATTCATTGTTTCTACACGTGAAGTGAAGGTCTATTTAGTAATCCCAGAAATAATAACCCTTTATGAACAGAAATAGGAAAAGTAAAAAGTGTCATTTTGACATCTCTTGCTTCTTGCTTGCGACGAGTGCGACGCGACGCGACAAGCGTGACAAGCACTATCAAATTAAAGGTATCCTTTGCGTCCAGAAGCGACGTATCATCGCATCTTGTCGAATCGTGTGTCGCTGACTCAGGACACCGCCTTTCTTGAGAGTTGCATCAGGCCTGTTCATCTCCGCGAGTTTACATCGAAAACAAAACACGCACGATGGCCCACCTACAGGATACTATTCGACAAGGCCTCACATACGAGCGAACATTGACTCACGCACGCGTGTTCTTGTGTATGATGGAAGAAAATAAAGAAAATGGTGTACTAAATACTGTGCAGTATTTAACTGCCAAAATAATAATAAAAACACAGAATGTACTTTTTTAAGTTGCCTCAAGACACTGCGAGGTAAATAAGTAGTTAATATTATTTATGATAATTCATGCTAAATCATGTATTTCCTCCGCCATTTTCCGCAGTTTGGCACCTCACGTCACATCATNTTTATTCGTCCAAGAACTAAAGGCATCCTTCGCTTGCGGTAAGCGACGTATCATCGCGTCGCACAGCTTCAAGACACGCTCTTACGCGATCCAGGACACCATTCAAGCCTTTCTTGACAGTCAGATCTGCGATCAAGCGACGTATCGCGCGTCGAGTCGTAAAGTCGCGCGCGCGTCGCTGACTCAGGACATCGTCTAAGCCTTTCTTGAGAGTTGCATCCAATGAGGGCTATCGTTTTTATACTTAACAGTTGGCACCCCTGGCGATTGACAGGACCTTACTCTACAGTGGCGCCATCTTGACGAGTGCAAATGCGATAGTCCTGCTACCACTTTAGCTCTCACCAGTTGGTGCCACTGTCTTCGCTACTAGCAAGTGACAGGACCTTACTCTACAGTGGTGCAAACTGGTGAGCGCTAAAACGATAGCCCTTGTGCCGGTATGCACAATACTTAATCTCTTCATATCTTATCTTGATCACGTTCACAGTGTCAGCGATCAAAAACGATAAACGATCACGTCGGGGTCACCAATTTGTGCCATGTTGGGAGACCGTATGAATGAGACACGGGTTGTAGTTAGTCTCTGCTATTAATCTGTTTATTAGTGTGAACTGCGTGACTATTTATACGATATAGAGTAAAGGTAAATGACGTCACAGCATCAGCACTATACGTGATAAATGTGCTGACACTGTGAACGTGATCAAGATAAGATATGAAGAGATTAAGTATTGTGCATACCGGCACACCCTCATTACGTTTCCTCCACAGCGGACGGGCGCGTGCTGACGTCGGTCCGTCACGAGTCGCTGTCCAGCAGCGTGGTGGACGGGCACCAGGAGCCCGGCAGCTTCCGTCAGGACATCACGTACGACGCCGACCGCGCACAGCTCGAGGCGCTACTCAACCGGAGTCGCTCCTGCTCGCAGCGCCTTGAATACCGCTGCCGACACTCGCGCCTGCTCAATTCGCCCAGTGAGTGTATTAATGTTTTAACGCACTGTGCGTCACGTGTCACGTTCAGACGTCGCAGCGCTGGCGCAACGCACACGCCTAACTCGGAATCTCTAATCATTCAAACTTTTAACACGTAGCCGTTTTCAGGGTACTTATACACGTCTCAAATAACTGGTTCTACCACCACTTCACCATCATCATCATCATTTCAGACGCAGGACGTCCACTGCTGAATGTAGGCCTCCCCCAATGATTTCCAAATCTCCCGGTTTGTAGTTGCCTGCATCCAGTGCCGCCTTTCGACGTCCTCGTAAAAGTCGTTGACTATCTTGTGTACTCCAGAACTATGCTGTCCCATCGGTTGTCAGTTCCGCTATGTTCCTTGCTAACAGCCACTTACGCTTGCCAATCCGTCGGTCTATGTCAGCGGCATTAGTTTGTTAACGAATCTCACCACCACCATTTCAGCACAACAACATTGACGGAATAATCATACCATTTTACCGTCTTGTGTTGCAGGCGACGAGAGCTCGTTCCACCCTTACGCGTGGTGGGTGTCGCGCACAGGGCAGCGCATGGACTACTGGGCGGGCGCGCCGGCCGGCTCGCGCATGTGTCGCTGCGGCGTGCTCGGCGCCTGCGTCGACAGCACCAAGTGGTGCAACTGCGACGCCGAGCACGCGCCGCTCAGCCCCGCAGGTACGTGACTAGTGGCGGGTGTCTCACGGGCAGCGCATGGACTACTGGGCGGGCGCGCCGGCCGGCTCGCGCATGTGTCGCTGCGGCGTGCTCGGCGCCTGCGTCGACAGCACCAAGTGGTGCAACTGCGACGCCGAGCACGCGCCGCTCAGCCCCGCAGGTACGTGACTAGTAATACGTTTAAGCGCAATTGGTCCAATCGTGAAAAATTTACAAATTCGCGATTAGTCCAATTCTCGATCAATTCGCGATTGGTCCAATTCGCTATTGGGTCAACTCGCTATTGGTCCAATTCGTAATTGGTCCAAAATAAAAGGATATCCAAAATGAAAAAAATAAGGAGGTTAGTCAACTTTTACTACTATATGCAGAAAAAAGCGAATTAGTCCAATTACGTATTGGGCCAATAGCAAATTGGACCAATAGCTAATTGGACCAATCGCGAATTGGACTAATCACGAATTTGTAAATTTTTCGCGATTGGACCAATTGCGAATTTGATCCTAAACGCAAGTTCGTTCGTTATAGATCGTTTCATCCACGAAGACGTGCCCAACCATTCTTCCGCGAAAGTTTGAGTGTTATCGGTACACGCTAAAATTATCCATGAGTGCATACGCACACTACAATAATGACGCTCGGATTGCCCGGATCAAACTCCCCGCTACCTGCGCTTCCAAGGGAACCTTGATAGAGGAACTTCCCTATACCAAGGTTTTGTACAATGTATTAAGCTATGGAAGAGCGACATCTTCTGATACAAGTACATAGAAAGAGAGAGAAAGTCAACACCTAATTTGTAACCTAACCCCCTTACTAATAAAAAGTAACATAGTTGTTGATTACGTCACGTCACTTTAAAACACTGATCACCGAGCGTGTAAGTTTAATTAGTAAGGTGGAGATTGCAGCGAATAAAAGTTCTTTGATTTCACTTGTGCAGCCTCAAAACCAGGGGTAAACGAAAAAAGTGTCCATGAGGCGAAATGAATAGTTAGTTCCGTAGGGCGTTTTGTACATTATACATGTTTTCAATACACATAAAAACAGATACAAAACCAACCACGAGCTTAGTGTTATACTTTGAATCTATTTTCGAGATTCATTTCATAATAATTTTTTTGCAAGTAAATTCTTAAAGAGCACTTTTACACATCCCTACCACTGCTTCGGGACAGTAATGGACCATTGATGAAAAAAAGCAGCGCGCAAGAAACACAGTCACTATCCCAACTAATATTATAAATGCGAAAGTAACTCTGTCTGTCTGTCTGTCTGTCTGTCTGTCTGTTACGCTTTCCCGCTTAAACCTCGCAACCGATTTTGATGAAATTTGGTATAGAGATAGTTTGAGTCCCGGGAAAGAACATAGGATAGTTTTTATCCCGGTTTTTGAAACAGGGACGCGCGCGATAAAGTTTTTCTGTGACAGACAAAATTCCACGCGGGCGAAGCCGCGGGCGGAAAGCTAGTTGTCAATAAGGCCTCAAGTTTTATATTGAATCTTTTAATGATCAAAACAACTTTTCTTACAGAATTTACTACCTATCTACATTGTCTACTGGAAAAATCATCAATCAATAGCAGAAAAATAACATTTCTATCGTTATGACAGAATTCCAATCCGACGGAGGGGACATCACAGACAAAGAGTTCCTGCCAGTGAAGCAGCTTCGCTTCGGAGACACGGGCAGCCATCTCGACGAGAAAGAGGGACGGTACACTCTCGGCCCGCTTTTGTGCGAAGGAGACGGTAAGCTTTTTTAAGATAGTTCATTTAAAATGTATTTAATTACTGAGGTTTTACGCACCGATGTAAGAAGTCCCCAGAAAACTTTTTGCTGAGTCTTAATACTTTTTGTATCAAAACTAAACAGAAGTGCTCTCAAGTACCCATCTTCATGACTAGAAAAGAGAATAAGGATCTTTTGGGCAAGCTACTCGCTTCGGCCTAAAAAACTTGTCGTTTACTTTAAGTTCACGATTGCACCTTTGTTTAAAAATAACATTGTGTTTCTTGTAAATATTTAGGAGCAAAATGGCGGACCGTATACTTTTTCATTAATTAAGGTTAATTTGTTTGTTATCTAGATTTATTCAGCAATACAGTGACGTTCCGCGTATCGGATGCCATCATCTCCCTGCCGACTTTCGACCTGGGCCACAGTGGCGACATCTACTTCGAGTTTAGGACCACTAAGGAGAATGCTGTGCTGCTTCATTCAAAGGTATTCATTTTCGATGAAATCAGTCTTTTATGAGGTTAAAAAAATCGATGTTTTTTCTGTTTCTTTTGTCGTCTTTCTGAGGGGTATATTTTGAAGTCTTGATCTTAAGTGATGAATTTACAAGACTTTCCACAACTGCCAGTATCAATCGTCGAACGTTTGGTAATCAACTATGATGAGAAGCACATACACAGCTAAGTTATAAACACCACCAACAGAGGCAAACATTTGACACGTTTTATGTTCCTAGGGCCCGCAAGACTACATAAAGCTGTCGATCATCGGCGGAGACCAGCTGCAGTTCCAGTTCCAAGTAGGAGACACACCGCTAGGCGTTTCCGTCGAGACCTCCAGCCGCCTCGCCGACAACAACTGGCACTCCGTCTCTATCGAGCGAAACAGGTACTTGTGGCTAGACTGTTAAAGTTTAATTTCAAGCTGTCCATCATCGGAAAGACCAACTTAGATGTTCTGAATCTATGTATTTTGTGACTTAATTACAGAAGAAGTGTAAGTGGTAGTGAACGGCGCTCTAAAGAACGAAATTGCGCGCTCGCAAAATCCTGCGCGTGTGTTCAATAACCTTGTTTCGATATTTCTTTTGACAATTTGTTTTCAATTCCACCAGTAAAGTTACTTGCGTAGTAGTCGACAGCGCGCTAAAGAACAAAATTGCGCGCTTGCAGACTCTTGCGCATGAGTAAATTGATGTTGTGGAGTAACGTTGATTAAATCTGACTTTCTTCATGTTATTCCATCAGGAAAGAGGCACGAGTCGTAGTGGACGGCGCCCTAAAGAACGAGATAAGAGCACCAGCCGACCCGGCGCGCGCTCTGCGACTGACAACGGCTTTAGTTCTGGGCGCGGCGCTGGACCGCAGCGGCGGCTTCGTGGGCTGTATGCGGGCTCTGTTACTCAACGGACGACCCGTCGACCTGGCGGCCCACGCTCGCAGGGGTAACTATACTGTGACGTCCATAGAGATAAAGAGAGATTCCAACTAAAGCCCGGTCCCTGAGCACGTAGAATTTTGTCCAATGACCCCTAGCTACCCATCGTTATCGCTCGCGCGTAATTATATTGCTGTCGCGACTGTGCGACGGGCGCCCGCTGTGAGTGTGCGAGCGCGGTGGAAACATAATTACGCGCGAGAGATAAGGATGGGTAGCTTGGGGTCATTGGACGGGATTCTACGTGCTCACGGACCAGGCTTTACACAGGGACGTCATACTGACGGGATCCGAGCTCCAAGACCCGGCGCGCGCGCTGCGACTGACAACGGCACTGGTACCCGTCGACCTGGCGGCCCACGCTCGCAGGGGTAATATACTGTGACGTCACAGCGGCCATATCCACGCCCCGTAACTACACAGTGACGTCATACTGAGCTGCGACTGACAACGGCTTTGGTACTGGGCGCGCTTCGTGGGCTGCATGCGCGCAGGAGTAACTATACTGTGACGTCACACAGACTATACTCGAGCACTCGCGACGACAATTGACGACGGTGCTGGTGAATAACTAACGCTGGGCCTCTCGAGCCTGAGTCGGAGTTACGGGACTATTCCCACCTCCCGTTCCCACCGCTGCCACTCCTGTGTGCCTAGGATCTACAAATAAAACTACTCTAAAAACCCAACAAGTAAAGGTCAAGTTTGTCCCGGTGGAAAGCTAAACTGTCGTTGGGTCCGCAACGAAATTAATCAAAAGGGGTAACTAGACAGTTGGCATCATATACCGAGGAGATTCGAGTAAGGCCCGGTTTCCACCATACGAGCCATACGAGCGGCGCATCGCAACGCTTACTCCGACATCGCAGCGTTGGTAAAAATTGCGTTGCGTTACGTTATCTCCGTCATAACAACGCAACACTCCTCACCTACCCTCCCTGACTCTTTGTGCGTTACGTTGTAGTTACCTTAAACATTAAATACAGCAAATGTGTTAACGAATCGTTGTCGCAAGTATAGAAATACAACTTGTCGCAGGTCTGTACGGCATCTCGCTGGGCTGCGTGGGCAAGTGCGGCTCGTCGCCGTGCCTCAACAACGGCACGTGCCTGGAGGGCTACGACTCCTACTCCTGCGACTGCCGCTGGACCGCCTTCAAGGGGCCCATCTGCGCCGACGGTCAGTGTGGAACTTATAGCAAAACATACAGCTTTTGCTTTAGATATGGTGATAATCGCGCGGTTGCTGGGCATTTGGATTAAACCGTAACTGTACGGTTACCGCTACAGTGTCTCACCCATGAGAACCATGCAGAAACCTCGTGGTTATCGTGTGTCTGAACCTTGCTTAAACATTGCGCATATTGCTAGCACTCGGAGGCTTAAAACCCAGGCAGTTATTTGAAGTTAGGAATGCGTTATGTTTGGCAAAAAATGGGATTTACACTTTCTATGATTTTGTACCTTGTTTTCTGATATTGACCCTGCTTCAGAAATGCTGATTCTTAATAAATAAATTAGGATAAGACTAAAAAACTCGAAAATTTTGTTTTTACACTCTTTTTTTATAAGGGCTAGACAGAGATTGATCGTTTTATTTTATTACGACCGAAAATTCAATAATTTTGGAATCATGTGTCCATAGTAATAAATTTTCTTATTTCATATTTTTTCCAGAAATCGGCGTGAACCTCCGGCCCAACTCCATGGTGAAGTACGACTTCCTGGGCTCGTGGCGCTCTACCATCGCCGAGAAGATCCGCGTGGGCTTCACCACCACCAACCCCAAGGGATTCCTGCTCGGCTTCTACTCGAATATATCTGCCGAGTATCTCACGCTCATGGTGTCTAATTCAGGTGAGTGTTCGTTGAAATGATGATTAATCATGGGGCAATTGAAACGACAATAGATGAAGATGTCGGACTGGCCGACTTAAGATCCGAGGAGCGCTGGTTCGATCCCGTCGCCGATGGACTATTGTGGTGAATCTACTCGTAACACAATCATGTTGAGCTTAGTACGAGGGATTAATGGGACTATCAGTAAATTTCTGGATACAAATTCTTTAAAAAAAATCTTCAGTGGCTACTAGATTACTCCTTCATCATAACCCAATGATTTTTTACAGGCCAAACCACTTGCCGATCTTCATACGCACTGGAAATAATGGACGAACCCTTCCCTTATGTTTGTCATCTTTTACTCTAATATCATCATCTTTAAGACAACGGCTCGTCAAGCTGAACACTGTAGCATCTTAGGTACATCGTGGCGAGTTGATTCGTGCAACAGTTTGTACATATTCCAGTTAGATAATCAACTGGCTTGGTCTTACAACGTTTCGTATCACGGTGCAATTAACCTTATTAACCTTCAAATGTATTGCGCAGGTCATTTGCGAGTGGTGTTCGACTTCGGCTTCGAGCGGCAGGAGATCATCTTCCAAGGCAAGCACTTCGGGCTCGGCCAGTACCACGACGTGCGGCTCTCGAGGAAGGACAGTGGCGCCACTATGGTGTTACAGGTTAGTTGTTACCTCTTGTGTGATGTCTAGGTTATAAAACTGGCTTCTAGATAAGATGTGGGGTGTCATTAAAGTCGCAACGCTGACTTCCGATGTCATGGGATATCATTAAGATCCCTGAATGCTTCAGGTTTCAATAAAGTCACAATGCTGGCCTACAAACATGTGAGATGTCACTAAAGTCACAAGCCAGCTTCCGAACGCTTGGATGTTTCTAAGATAATAAGGTTTCTGAATGTGTGGGATATCAGTGGCAATGTAACATGGGGTGTGACTGGCAGTCACTGACTGCGGTCACAACGCTAACACGGGACTATTCCCACCTCTCGTTCCCACCACTGCAACTCCTGTGTAGCCAGGATCTACAGCTTGACCGCCACAAAAACCCAAACTGTCATTGGACCCGCAAGGAAATTAATCAGAAGAACATAGGAGGAGTTCGAAATTAAGGTTCGACTTCCCTCCATTGCAAAGCGGATGACAGGTGACAAACAAAGGTTTAAAACCTTTAAGAAAAAGATTATGCACCACGGACAATAAATTAAATTAAGGGGGCCTATCTTATGAGCAATTAGCAACTACCACAACGGTCGCAACGCTAGCTAACATGAGGATGTGACTCATTAATGTAACGACAACGGTGACTTGCCAACATTTAGGATGCAACTTTGCAATAGCCGCAACTTCCCCATTTACATGCCTGAGACGCGCACTCGCAGACCAAACTGTCAGAAAACTAGCACTCAATAATATTACGGTTAGTCGGCAGGTGAACAACTATGAGACGCAAGAGTGCCGCGTCAACATCATGGACCTACAAAAAATGTTTGCGCTTATGTTCTGCGTATGTTACTCTCTGTGCATGAGACCTGCAGGGGCCTCTTAGGGACCTGGCCCCTCGGCCGAAATGATAGCAATGAAGTGTATTTATAGCCTGACCAGGAACATAATAACCCTCGCCATGTTGCGGAAAACTAATGGTACTATTTTCTTTTAATGGCAACAGTAACTGAAAACTTCATTGACATGTCACCTTGTATGTCAGTATATTGCTGTCAAAGTGTAAACAAACTTTATTTTAAATGTGCGCAATTGNATTCCAGTTAGATAATCAACTGGCTTGGTCTTACAACGTTTCGTGTCACGGTGCAATTAACCTTATTAACCTTCAAATGTATTGCGCAGGTCACTTGCGAGTGGTGTTCGACTTCGGCTTCGAGCGGCAGGAGATCATCTTCCAAGGCAAGCACTTCGGGCTCGGCCAGTACCACGACGTGCGGCTCTCGAGGAAGGACAGTGGCGCCACCATGGTGTTACAGGTCAGCTCTCCTACCTTTTGTCTGTGATGTCTGGGGTCACATCGGGATGTCATTAAGGTCACAATGATGATCTTTGGATGTGTATGATGTCATTAAGTCACAACGTTGGCTTATTAAGTCAGCTTCTGAACGTGGGGGGTGTCATAAGTGAGCTACTACACTAACGGATTGCAAGCGTAATGCCACTGAAGTTTCAATATCACTTAATAAAGTCACTTTGCAATGGTAGCGACATCCTGGTCCTAGCAAAATCGCAGCGTAGCAAACTGCACCACAATAAGAGCACTTAAGTCCGGTCGCCGAGCAGATAGTATTTCGTACAATGACCCCAAGCTACCCGTATCACTTGCACGTAATTATGACTTATTTTTTTGACCTTAGCACTTAATAATATCATGGTCGCAGGTGAACAACTATGAGGCGCAAGAGTACCATGACAACATCAAAAAGTCACAAAACATATTTGCGCTTCCGTTCTGCGCTTATTACTTTCAGCCAGACCAGAATACCCTTGCCAGAATTAGTACACGACTCATTGTTTTATGTCCGCAGGTGGACAACTACGAGACGCAAGAATACCGCTTCAACATCAAGGAGTCTGCGGACGCGCAGTTCAACAACATCCAGTACATGTACGTCGGCCGCAACGAGTCCATGGCCGAGGGCTTCGTGGGCTGCGTGTCCCGCGTCGAGTTCGACGACATCTACCCGCTCAAGCTGCTGTTCCAGCAGGACCCGCCGCCCAACGTGCGAAGCCTCGGAGGTGAGACGCGTCATCATCGTCGTCAGCAGTGTTCCTGGGCCGCGTGTCCCGCGTTGAGTTCGACGACATCTACCCGCTCAAGCTGCTGTTCCAGCAGGACCCGCCGCCCAACGTGCGAAGCCTCGGAGGTGAGACGCGTCATCGTCATCGTCAGCAGTGTTCCTGGGTTCCAAATGACGTCCACTACTGAACAAACGCCTCCCCCAAGGATTTCCACAACGAGCCGCTCGCATCCAGCTGTTTCCTGCGACCTTCGTTCTACCTATACTACGTCTCCAAACCTATGGTCACTCGAGAACTTTTCAGTTCTACGAGCTGTGCCTCGCCCATTGTGCCACTTAAGTTTGGCAAGTCTACTGGCTATTGCCGTCACTTTGGTTTTCCTGTGGATCTCCACATTTGAGTCGATCATGCAGGGAAACCGAGCATAACACGCTTCATCGCCCTATGAAGAGCCTGCACTAAAAATTCGCGTGGGAGCACGGTGCGGGAGCGGTTTATGTGGGAAATGGAAGTGCTGCTCATAGTAAATACAAATACAAATACAAAATCATTTATTGTGAATTTATACTGATTTTCAATACAAACAAGCTGGTTTTAGCGGAGGCCCTAAAGGCTGATGATTTACCCGTATTAAGTAGTTAAGTATTTAACTAAATTTTAACTTAATTTCAAACGTCAAGCTCTTGTTTACTATTAAACTACTTGTCAAAACGTGTCAAGTGATAAGCCCCGCCTACCAACTTGAAATTTAGTCATCTACTTATCTACTTAATGCGTGTAAATCAGACTTAAGCCTTCTTATGAAGTCTTGGCCGCCAGATACAGCTCAGTTCCTAAATGATATTGTCCCGCAGCCGTGTGGTGACGGCAGAGTAGAATACATTTGTCACCAACCCCTACTCTTCCCACGCGTGTCGTAAGAGGCGACTTAGGGACTACACATCAAACAGAGAACGGGCAGCAGCGCTCTCTGACAAACATCAATCTTTTAAACTGCGATCTCCAACCCGCCTGCCAAGCGTGGGGATTATGGCAAAACCCTCCACTATAGTAGAGGAGGCTGATAGTCCAGCAGTGGATTGTAAAGGGCTGTTGATGATTGTCCCGCAGGCGGCGTATTGCACGAAGACTTCTGCGGCGTGGAGCCGGTGACGCACCCGCCTGAGGCGGTGGAGACGCGCCCGCCGCCGCGGACCGACCTGCAGGCCGAGCGCGACTACCACAAGACCGACGAGGCCATCCTCGGCAGTAAGTATAATAAAGCTTGTTATATTAATAAAGTATCCTAAAGCCTGGTCCGTGAGCACGTAGAATCCCGTCCAATGACCCCAAGCTACCCATCCTTATCGTTCGTTCGTTTCAGCCAGATGACGTCCACTGCTGGACAAAGGCCTCCCCCAAGGTTTTCCACAATGAACGGTCCTGCTTATCCTTATCGCTCGCGCGTAATTATATTGCTGTCGCGACTGTGCGACGCGCGCCCGCAGTGAGTGTGCGAGCGCGACAGCAACATAATTACGTGCGAGCGACAAGGATGGGCAGCTTGGGGTCATTGGACGGGATTCTACGTGCTCACGGACCAGGCTTTAGAAGTCCCATCACTTTTCAAGTGCCGTCGATGTGCGTTTATGGTCGCGCGATAGCTGCACTGCTACACTTGCAAAACTTTATATTCTGTAACTACATAAATAACCACGCGCAGTATGTTATGGGACTGTATAATCGGACATTCTCATTTATTTGATGAACCGTATAGAGCTCAGTTATACAAACATGACAGTAAAACTCCCGTTTGAAAATTCCACGTAGTTTTCGCGGTATAAAAATTCAAAGTTACCTATTTTTTTACTTCAAAATTATGAAAAAATATTCTCACTCGTTAACTAATAACATTTAATTCAGAAATGTTATAATACTTCATAGAGCTCTTAAAACTACAAGTAATAAGCGTATTAAGTGCTTCGTAAACGCATTTAGTTAATTAAGAAAAATGATTTTAGTGATTTTTGTTTTTATTATTTTTCTCAATTATACCTTAATATATGCAACCATTTTTAATTGCAAGATATAGTCGGATATTTAATCTAATTGTATAAAAACAATCAGCTTTAAATTCCGTGATATATTTGAGGAAAAACATAAAACGTCTTAATAAAAATTTTACGCGTCTATGATATGACACAGGAGGGCGCCACTATCAATGCTGGATTATTAGTTCAGATTAATCAATTACATTAATGATCCGCGGCGTCCATGACCCTTCTTTCACGATTAGTTTTTTATGTAAAATATTTTTAATAATTTTAAAATTTTGTTTCGCAGCGGTGCTAGCATTCATCTTCCTGCTGCTGGTTATTGTAGCCGTGGTGCTGGTGCGCGCATTGTCACGACACAAGGGAGAATATCTCACGCAGGTACATTATTTGAATTACATAAATACTAATTATATCTTATACGATGTGATTTTAAGAAAAACAAAACTGTAAACCTCCATTTAAATGAGTGTTTTTTTTTAATTTCTCAATAAACTCATTTTACTCAAAAAAGGCATCTTACACGACTCACCATAATTTAGATTGGAAAAATTCATTTAATGATTGAAGATAATCAATAGTTACTAGCCCCTAAAACACCATTCCTTAGCTAGATTACGACAACCCGTTATCTATAGCCCGGTCTGTGAGCACGTAGAATTTTGTCCAATGACCCCTAGCTACCCATCCTTATCGCTCGCGCGTAATTATATTGCTGTCGCGACTGTGCGACGGGCGCCCGCAGTGAGTGTGCGAGCGCGATAGCAACATAATTACGCGCGAACGATAAGGATGGGTAATTTGGGGTCATTGGACAAAATTCTACGTGCTCGCAGACCAGACTATAACGCTGCAAGTGCCATTCTATCATGCTAAGTTCACGTGTGATATCTATCTAAAGCCTGGTCCGTGAGCACGTAGAATTTAGTCCAATTACCCCAAGCTACCCATCCTTATCGCTCGCGCGTAATTATGTTGCTGTCGCGCTCGCACACTCACTGCGGGCGCGCGTCGCACAGTCGCGACAGCAATACAATTACGCGCGAGCGATAAGGATGGGTAGCTTGGGGTCATTGGACTAAATGCTACGTGCTCACAGACTAGACTATAGCCCCCAAAACACCGTTGCTTAGCTAGATTACGACAACCCGTTATCTAACGCGTGCAGCCATTCTATCATCCTAAAGTTCACGACTGATATCTTTAACAATTATGGCGTCTTTAGGAGGAGCGCGGCGCAGACGGCGCGGCCGACCCCGACGCCGCGGCGCTGGCGGCCGCCACGGGACCGCGCGTCACCAAGCGACGCGAGTTCTTCATCTAGCGGCCACACACCTACCTGCACCCTCCTAGGGTCGCACCACTAGTGAGCCAACACTCACTACTACACTGGTAGCTTAAATACGACCCATGAATTTCAATAACGACCAGTCACAAAATACACAATTAGTTTTTAAAGCACATAAAGTGCGCCGTGAGTTCTTCATCTAGCGCCCACATACCTATCTGCATCCTCTTAAGGTCGCACCACTAGTGAGCCAACACTCACTACTACACCGGTAGCTACATACGACCCCACTGGGAGCATACGACTTATGAATCTCAATACCGATCAGTAACAAAATACACAATTAGTTTTTAAAACACATAAAGTGCGCCGTGAGTTCTTCATCTAGCGACCACACATCTATCTGCACCCTCCTAGGGTCACACTGCTAGTGAGCCAACACTCACCACTACACCGGTAGCTACATACGACCCCACTGGGAGCATACAACTTTAATGACCAGTAACAAAAATACACAATTAGTTTTGCATCCAAATGAAGTGCGCGCAACTTATTGTAAGTAAAAGATGTCATCAAGCGCCGCCAGTTCTTCATCTAGCGCCCACACACCTACCTGCACCCTCTTAAGCTCGCCTCGCACCACTAGTGAGCCAACACTCACCACTACACCGGTAGCTACATACGACCCCATTGGGAGCATACGACTTTAATGACCAGTAACAAAAATACACAATTAGTTTTGCATCCAAATAAAGTGCGCGCAACTTATTATAAGTCAATCAAAGATGTCACCAAGCGCCGCGAGTTCTTTATCTAGCGGCCACACACCTATCACCCTCCTGGGGTCGCGTCGCTAGTGAGCCAACACTCACCACTACTAATACTAATGAATTGACTACACATACATTATTCTCTTTGTTTCTGAAGTATCAATCCTGTATGTATATGCTTATATATTACTATAGTAGATAGTAATAATTATACATAATACGCAGATCACACAAGTGCCCAACGATAAATTTAAAAATATTGACACTAAAACAATAATGTTCCTGAAAGCAATACAACAAGAACAACTCCTCCAAAATAGTTATTTCTACACAACATAAATGTATTTTGTCTAAGCTTTCTGTGTATCTTGAATACTATCAAGTGAACCATATTATATCCGCCAAGGAAGTTCACACCTAAACCCATTTATGTCCTATTTAACAGACATTTCATTTAACCCATTGCCATATCATGAATTATTGTACCTACTTAGTGATTATGAACTATGTACTTCCCTTCACTCGAGTGCTAATAAGAAATTAGCTACTTAGTTTAAGATCACACTATACTTATACTTATCAGTCACATAGATATTATTATTTTTAGTGTATTAGGTATAGCCTGACCAGGAACATAAAAACCCTCGCCATGTTGCGGAAAACTAATGGTACTAATTTCTTTTAATGGCAACAGTAACTGAAAACTTCATTGACATGTCACCTTGCATGTCAGTCTATTGCTGTCAAAGTGTAAACAAACTTTATTTTAAATGTGCGCAATTGGTTTTATGAATTAAATTGCTAAAATATTTTTATAGTCGTGAAAGAAAAGTGGTTCACAATGTGTTAAAGTATTTGTCGAAGAGAAATACTAAGGGTTCGGACAATATTTTCATTGAATAATGTTTCCGACAAAGGTTGTCAAATTGACTGACATGTTTATCGTATAGTACAGTCCACTATGAAAATTAGCTGTGGTTTGTTTCAACTACCTGTTTTAAAATTTTTTGTCACTCTAAGTGTTGAATTTTATGGGATTGGGAAAGAAGTACCGAGTTTGAAGCGTTCATGAGCAGACATTGCAGTTGAATATTCAAGTTCTGAATTTGATTATTGATGAATAATAAAATAAATCTACTAGCTCGATTGATGGTTTCATTTAATTTATTTAAATCAGGTTACCTATAATAATATTTTTTCGTTAATTTATGAAAATATCAAATTAGCCCGTAATCCTGAATCCTGATACATAAAGTTAGCCTATTAATTTAACACAGGTACGACTGTACTCAGTGTTGCACTATCAAATGCAATTGAGGCGCCTCTATGCCAGGGTTTTTATGTTCCTGGTCAGGCTATATAAAGGTTTATTGGTAAACTACGTTAAACAGTCTGGTAGACAATCAAATATTAATATAGAGAAGCGCGCGCGGTGAGGTGAAGTGGCGGCCTATCGCCGTGGGTTGCCGTGCGCCCGCGCGTCCGGGCCGAGAGCAGCCGAGGGCAGCCGAAGGTGCCCGAACAAGACCTTTGCCGGAATCTATACATGACTCATAACATTGTTCCCAGGTGGACAACTACGAGACGCAAGAATACCGCTTCAACATCAAGGAGTCTGCGGACGCGCAGTTCAACAACATCCAGTACATGTACGTCGGCCGCAACGAGTCCATGGCCGAGGGCTTCGTGGGCTGCGTGTCCCGCGTCGAGTTCGACGACATCTACCCGCTCAAGCTGCTGTTCCAGCAGGACCCGCCGCCCAACGTGCGAAGCCTCGGAGGTGAGACGCGTCATCATCGTCGTCAGCAGTGTTCCTGGGCCGCGTGTCCCGCGTCGAGTTCGACGACATCTACCCGCTCAAGCTGCTGTTCCAGCAGGACCCGCCGCCCAACGTGCGAAGCCTCGGAGGTGAGACGCGTCATCATCGTCGTCAGCAGTGTTCCTGGGCCGCGTGTCCCGCGTCGAGTTCGACGACATCTACCCGCTCAAGCTGCTGTTCCAGCAGGACCCGCCGCCCAACGTGCGAAGCCTCGGAGGTGAGACGCGTCATCATCGTCGTCAGCAGTGTTCCTGGGCCGCGTGTCCCGCGTCGAGTTCGACGACATCTACCCGCTCAAGCTGCTGTTCCAGCAGGACCCGCCGCCCAACGTGCGAAGCCTCGGAGGTGAGACGCGTCATCATCGTCGTCAGCAGTGTTCCTGGGCCGCGTGTCCCGCGTCGAGTTCGACGACATCTACCCGCTCAAGCTGCTGTTCCAGCAGGACCCGCCGCCCAACGTGCGAAGCCTCGGAGGTGAGACGCGTCATCATCGTCGTCAGCAGTGTTCCTGGGCCGCGTGTCCCGCGTCGAGTTCGACGACATCTACCCGCTCAAGCTGCTGTTCCAGCAGGACCCGCCGCCCAACGTGCGAAGCCTCGGAGGTGAGACGCGTCATCATCGTCGTCAGCAGTGTTCCTGGGCCGCGTGTCCCGCGTCGAGTTCGACGACATCTACCCGCTCAAGCTGCTGTTCCAGCAGGACCCGCCGCCCAACGTGCGAAGCCTCGGAGGTGAGACGCGTCATCATCGTCGTCAGCAGTGTTCCTGGGCCGCGTGTCCCGCGTCGAGTTCGACGACATCTACCCGCTCAAGCTGCTGTTCCAGCAGGACCCGCCGCCCAACGTGCGAAGCCTCGGAGGTGAGACGCGTCATCATCGTCGTCAGCAGTGTTCCTGGGCCGCGTGTCCCGCGTCGAGTTCGACGACATCTACCCGCTCAAGCTGCTGTTCCAGCAGGACCCGCCGCCCAACGTGCGAAGCCTCGGAGGTGAGACGCGTCATCATCGTCGTCAGCAGTGTTCCTGGGCCGCGTGTCCCGCGTCGAGTTCGACGACATCTACCCGCTCAAGCTGCTGTTCCAGCAGGACCCGCCGCCCAATGTGCGCAGCCTCGGAGGTGAGGCGCGTCATCGTCATCGTCAGCAGTGTTCCTGGGTTCCAAATGACGTCCACTACTGAACAAACGCCTCCCCCAAGGATTTCCACAACGAGCCGCATCCAGCTATTTCCCGGGACCTTCGTTCTACCTATACTACGTCTCCCAAGCTATGGTCATCACTCGAGAAATTTTCTGCCTCACGGCTATCAGTTCTACGACCTGTGCCTCGCCCACTGCCACTTAAGTTTGGCAAGTCTACGGGCTATTACTGTCACTTTAGCTTTTCTGCGGATCTCCTCATGTGAGTCGATCATGCAGGGAAACTGAGCATAATTCGCTCCATCGTCATTTGAAGAGACTAAAAAATTCGCGCGGTTGCACGGAGCAGGTTTATGCGGGGAATACATGTGCTGCTGATACTGATTTTCAATACAAACTCGCGCGAGTTTTAGCGGAGACCCTTTTATTGCCCTTTTTCACTATCAATCCCTAATTTTAGTGACCTCTATGGCAACATAACAGGAATTTTGTTTTCATCGTAGTCACTTAAAAATTAGGGATCGATAGTGAAAACGGGCGTAAGCCTTCTTATGAAGTCTTGGCCGCCAGATACAGCTCAGTTCCTAAGTCAAAGTCAAAGTTTCTTTATTTGTTTAGACTAATAAATAGTTCTTACAAATGGTCATTTTGCTCTTAAGGAGCCTCTACATGTCTCATAATCTTTTTACCCTACCAGCGCTTCGAGACCAACATTTGGCAAGTGCTGAGAAGAAGCGCCGCAACAAACTCAGTCACCACTGTCTGCTTAAAAATTAGGGATTGATAGTGAATACGGGCGTAAGCCTTCTTACGAAGCCTTGGCCCTCAGCTACTGCTCAGTTCTTATCATATTGTTTCCCGCAGGCGGCGTATTGCACGAAGACTTCTGCGGCGTGGAGCCGGTGACTCACCCGCCCGAGGCGGTGGAGACGCGCCCGCCGCCGCGGACCGACCTGCAGGCCGAGCGCGACTACCACAAGACCGACGAGGCCATCCTCGGCAGTGAGTGCCCCTCGCAATAATCATAATACAGGGTGTCCCAAAAAGTAGTGTCAAGCTGCAGCCAAGAGGTAGAGCATCACTACGGCTATCTGAATCACCCCCATGTATGTTCTGCGATTTTTGATAGTATTCGAGTTATGATTGTTTTAAATTTCTGTGCTTAGGCACTTTTTTGGTCACTGTTGTGACGCGAATAGATAAGGTTATTTTTTATTATTATTAGATTAATACTGGACCTAGCTGATTCAAAAGTATTTACATCCATTACACGAATGTAAACTAAAAAAGTTGAAAATCCTGTATGTTGTAAAAAAAATCAACTCGAAAACTGTCAAAAGTCAGTGATTCGGTTCGGGTAGCCCTAGTGATGCTTTACATCTGGGCTTCGGCTTGACACTACCTTTTGGGACACCCTGTATAGCCTACACACCAAACCCAAGACTTCAATCTAGTTCTAGTTGGAAAAAAATTTGTCAGCAGCACGATATCAGCAAATTTTTTGGCAGTTGCTATATCTCTGCGACATAGTTATGAACTCCTGACTGTACTGACTGCATACTTCAGGAACCCATCATACTACTTTTATAAAAGGAACACGACACGAACGCTGCACCGTTAAAGTTGAATAACTGCTGCATAATATCAAACACATTGCACGTTCCGAAAAAAAAATTGTCGACATAGGGTTAAACTCTTTACGCGATAGAGTAACCCAGATAGAAGCTGGATGCGCTCTGCGATCATGTCAAATTGAAAGCAACCCGTGCATCATGCATAGTTTTATAACAAAATAATTTTAATATTTTGAATTTGTCTCTTGCAGCGGTGTTGGCATTCATCTTCCTACTGCTGGTCATTGTAGCCGTGGTGCTGGTGCGCGCACTATCGCGACACAAGGGAGAATATCTCACGCAGGTACATTATTTGAATTACATAAATACTAATTATATCTTATACGATGTGATTTTAAGAAAAACAAAACTGTAAACCTCCATTTAAATGAGTGTTTTTTTTTCATTTCTCAATAAACTCATTTTACTCAAAAAAGGCATCTAACACGACTCACCATAATTTAGATTGGAAAAATTCATTTAATGATTGAAGATAATCAATAGTTACTAGCCCCTAAAACACCATTGCTTAGCTAGATTACGACAACCCGTTATCTATAGCCCGGTCTGTGAGCACGTAGAATTTTGTCCAATGACCCCTAGCTACCCATCCTTATCGCTCGCGCGTAATTATATTGCTGTCGCGACTGTGCGACGGGCGCCCGCAGTGAGTGTGCGAGCGCGATAGCAACATAATTACGCGCGAACGATAAGGATGGGTAATTTGGGGTCATTGGACAAAATTCTACGTGCTCGCAGACCAGACTATAACGCTGCAAGTGCCATTCTATCATGCTAAGTTCACGTGTGATATCTATCTAAAGCCTGGTCCGTGAGCACGTAGAATTTAGTCCAATTACCCCAAGCTACCCATCCTTATCGCTCGCGCGTAATTATGTTGCTGTCGCGCTCGCACACTCACTGGGGGCGCCCGTCGCACAGTCGCGACAGCAATATAATTACGAGCGATAAGGATGGGTAGCTTGGGGTCATTGGACAAAATTGTACGTGCTCACGGACCAGGCTTTAACAATCTAACAATTATGGCGTCTTTAGGAGGAGCGCGGCGCAGACGGCGCGGCCGACCCCGACGCCGCGGCGCTGGCGGCCGCCACGGGCCCGCGCGTCACCAAGCGACGCGAGTTCTTCATCTAGCGCCCACACACCTATCTGCATCCTCTTAAGGTCGCACCACTAGTGAGCCAACACTCACTACTACACCGGTAGCTTCAAACATTTCAAAATACGTAGCTTCATATGACCCCACTAGGAGCATACGACTCGTGAATCTCAATAACGACCAGTAACAAAATACACAATTAGTCACATTCACACATTCATAGCCCTCATCAATTCAAGGGGATCAACAAAACATAGCTTGTAAGCTACGTATTGTTGGATCTCTCTCTTTTCACGTTTGGTAGCAGACTGTATCCATTAGCAGACTGCAACCAAACGCTTTACGCTCAGAACTTTCGAAGTTCAATAAAAACTTTGAGCACATTATTAGGTACTTTAACCAAAATCTCAAAAGTGCCGAAGACAAAAAAAATACACAATCAGTTTTTCGCGAAACTTATTGTAAGTCAAAAATATGCACTTCTAGGATCGGTGCTGGTCGCACTGTATCCCATTTCCATGTGACAAGTTACAAGTTTACTGTGTTGTAAAAGGAAAACACAACATCGTCACCACTAAGATGTATATCATAAATAAACTGCAACTTCAATCCTAATGCCATGGAACTATATTATCATGATATAATTCAAATATTAGTCGGCTATTCATGTTAAATGTAAATCGACCAAATGCTCATTACGCGCAAAATAGATCGGCTACACTTACGTTATTCTCTTTGTTTTTGAAGTATCAATCCTGTATATGCTTATAAATTACTATAGTAGATAGTAATAATTAAACATAATACGCAGATCACACAAGTGCCCAAATATAAATTTAAAAATATTGACACTAAAACAATAATGTTCCTGAAAGCAATACAACAAGAACAACTCGTCCAAAATAGTTATTTCTACACAACATAAATTTATTTTGTCTAAGCTTTCTGTGTATCTTGAATACTATCAAGTGAACCATATTATATCCGCCAAGGAAGTTCACACCTAAACCCATTTATGTCCTATTTAACAGACATTTCATTTAACCCATTGCCATACTAATATCATGAATGATTGTACCTACTTAGTGATTATGAACTATGTACTTCCCTTCACTCGAGTGCTAATAACTATTAGCCACTTAGTTTAAGATCACACTATAATTATACTTATCAGTCACATAGATATTATTATTTTTAGTGTATAATCACTTAATTATTTTTATTATAAAGTTTTTGAGCAATTATTTAATAGTGTATAATATTCAGTTATATGATATTTGATTATCCATAGTTGGGTAAATTACTTAAAAATTATACCATCAAACATTCACTCTTACCATCTCAAACTGACTAGCATTTATCTCCTTCTAAATTCCTCTCCCACAATGTGCCATTTGGCTGCTTTTATTAAATTAATCCAACTATTGTAATGCTTCCAAAAGTATGTAATTTCAAATTCAGCTTCTTTCTCTTTCAAATTGTTGCATACTACGTAGGACAGAGTAGACGTATTTTTTCAACGGATTACTTAAATAAAATTTCGATCTCGACTTTAAAGTTCAGCAAACTGTCATTGGACAAGGTAGAATGTCATCGGACAGCGGTGAACAATCGTGATCATAAATAAATTACAAATTAGTGTTAAGGTAATTTAGATTTTACGACACATTAGAATCTCTGTATGGTTTTTTATTTAGACTGCTAATCTTAAGTTTGTGTGAGTTTTCTTTTTGTTTCTCCGTCCAAAACGAATGCTGATTGTTGTTTGAAATGATGTGATCATTTTATTTCGAAGCAATCAAGAAATGACAATTTATTATTTGTATCGCACTAAATATTTGTGTTACTTATAGACATTTTATACTTTGTATTTTAATAAGTTTATATTTATTATGTAGCTTACATAGCTGTGACAGTTTTTGCCGTTATGTATTCCAGTTAATGGTAAAAAATGTTACAGAGATGATATCGTTTATTATTGTACTTATATGCAATTGCACACCCCGTGGCGGCAACAATGTATTACACAAATATTAGATTCCAGAATAGGTACTTATATGTGAAATTGGTCTAATCTTATGTATATTATGTTCATAAAAGATTTCTTTATAGTTGTTCCGCCACGGATTGTACTCTAATTAGGCCATTTTAAGGTCATTGCTCATCTGACAGGTTGAGTTGTACTAAATAAAGTAACGACTGTATAAACTTGAATGCGTATCATTCAATAACCATTCAATGAGGGTTTTCGCGAATGAAAAATCCGCCAGATGACAATACGTAGACGCGAGGTCCAAATGCTGCATGATTGGTTATTTTTGACATGACATTGACAGATATGTCAAAATCCACCAATCACGCGCAGTCAGACCCCACATCCACGTCCCGCCATCTAGCGGATCTTTCATTCGCGAAAACCCTCATTCAAAAACCAATAACGAGGTGGCAAGTTGTCAGATGAGTGAAGATCTTTAGGGTACTGTCACACTTCAGGGTCGAAATTTTTGCCGTTATTTTTAAACAAAATAGAAAAAAGATAACA
Organism: Ostrinia furnacalis; assembly: GCF_004193835.3. Taxonomy (NCBI): domain Eukaryota; kingdom Metazoa; phylum Arthropoda; class Insecta; order Lepidoptera; family Crambidae; genus Ostrinia; species Ostrinia furnacalis. Next base: position 382,951 of record NW_021133043.1, read on the forward strand.
AAGAATAGTTTGCCTACATATTTTTTTCTTGAATAGTTTTTTTTGCACCAGCCTTGTAGTGTGACGGCACCCGTGACGTCATAACGCGAAGGTCCCGTGCCTTAATCCGTGCTATGGCGACGGTCGCTCACGGACTCGTAGTGTGTTGAGAGTAGAGTTTTTATTTTACTACTTCGGAATCACGAATAAATTTTCCATAAATAATCACTTGTTTAATTTGAATACCAACATTATAGCTCAATAGAATTTAGTTGAATTGATAGCGCCACGTGTGCTTTTAAAATAAAATATTATTTGTTTACTGATTTTAATTACACAGGTTTTAGATCTTATCACGTAATTAAATAATATGATTTATTGATTTATGTTGTCAGTCTACATGTTGTTTTTTAAACAAGTTTGCCAGGATATTTACAATAGGTACATCAATTTGACTAGCTATTTATTAAATTCAAAGTAACTGAAGTTAGTAACTGATTGGAATTACTCAATTAGTATACCTTGGAAGCAATCTAATACGTTCAGGCGACTAGCGTAGCGACCCTGTCACTGCATAACCACGAATCCAACACGAAAGCACTCCAAAAATAACAAAAGAGATGAAAAAAGGAAGCGTTTTTAACGTGTTAGTCGTAGTGCAGTTTAGCGCTGAAGGGCGCTAAGCACCTGCGCTCTTAACCCGTTTGCGAACCGCTGACGGCTGGTCTCTCGACACGTGTGCAACAGGGGCGGACCGCAACATCGATACACGGCAACAATATCGATACGATACCCAGTGTTTTAGACAGTTATAACTTACAAAAGGAACATCAGTTCAAGTTACACAATAAGCCAATAATACAATGCAACAGTAAATGAGAGCAATCTACACCTTTAAACCTTAAGATGGACCTTGTAGTTATTTCCTTCTGAGTGACCACGTTACGGGTCTAATGACTTATTTTCCCCTGTAAAAAACTAGGTCTTCAATAGTACAGATGCAGGTACAGAGTGATAGAGACTTCACTGTAAGAACAATGAAGTCTTCGTCTTCTGATTCAGTAACTTGCATGCGAAGTTGTGTTCTAAAAGTTCACATATCGTTCGGTTAACGATATCGACAAATTATCGAGCACCGGCACAGCTCTAGCGTAAGTGGCAGATTGACCTGGAAGCTCGATACATCGGCCATCGAGCACGCGCCGGCCCTCAGCCACCTTTTAGCCGTTAGGGCGCTTAGTGGGTTACTGGGCCAGGTAGGGCTAGGTTAGACCTTCTGTTTTGTTGTACGGCTGGCGTGGAACAAAATGCCACGTTAGCCATACGTAGGTAGGTATTTCAGATTTTTCGAGTGCACTCTTCGAGCTTGAAGCTTTAAGTCATGGTCAGAGTAATTTTCTAATTAATTTGATCTCTTTCAATACGATGCTTTTACTTTCAATTTCATACAATATACGTTATGTTCAGGTATATTATTGTTGTTGTCCACTTATAAAGTTATAAGTAATGTCCACTTTATAAGTTAAGTCCACAAAACGTACGTCAGAAGGTTGGAACAGTAAAACATGTGATTTCTTTAAAGGTGTAATTGCGACTAAAATAAAACTGGCGGGCTCAGCCGCCGACACATACACGGAACAGTATAACTATTGTTTTCTATTGTTGATTGTATTAGGCAATGATGTGGGAACGCAGGACGCTACTCAATACGCTCTGTTCATTCATGGAGTTAATTTATTACTCTGATTAATGTGTACCTACACCAAATAATCCCTAAAGAGATGCATTTTTTACTCCAAGCCTAGGCGCAGACCACCGACTTTTAGTCGGCCGATAGTTGGGACGGATTTTAATTTGTATGAAGAATCGGCCGATATCAAATCGGTGTAGGTAATGTGCACACTTTCATGTCACGCCCATACTGATTAACAAGCCCGACCCAACTATCGGACAACTAAAAGTCGATGGTCTGCGCCTAGGCTAAGAGGTTTTTGGGGAGAAGTGACCTGAAAGATCCGTATATTGAATAAGATTATGATGGACGCTAAAGTTACGCGCTTTTGAAGTGTTTACTTATTTTGAAGGGTCAATGGGTTCTATTTTCAGGACGATCTTACCTCTAAGTAGTCACATCTAAACATTTCCGAAAATACTTTTCACGAACTTCCAACAATCAAGTTCCAACTCGACTATCCTATAACTCCGCACTCCCAGAGGGCGGGTGATAAGAAAGTAACTCCGTGCGTGCGTGTACACCTGACGTGCCCCTGGGGTGCGTTCCACCGGACCCCACTTGAAGGGATTTGTGGATGCTGTGGGGCCTGTAGCGACGGGGACAGGTGTTACGGAAGTAAACAATTGAACATTTAGGTGATAAAAGATGTTAGGTGCAATAATTTTAGGAGGCGAGGACATTAAGTAGGTAGGTAAGTAAGTATGTATGAGTTTTTGGCTAGTCGAAGATTTAAAAAGAAAATTAATCGTTACTATTCAATTTCCTTGGCTTGTAGCAAGCTTGGTGCAAGCGAACAATAGCTTGGATCGGTATCTAACTAGGTAATTAAGATTTTACGAAGATTTTTTTTTATTTCAGAGTCCTCGATGTTCGATAAATGAAACAAAAGTGTAAAATGACGACGATACCCTTCGTTTTTATTCAATTATACAGGGTGTTAGGTAAATGGGTATATGAGCCGACACTAGCCCATGTCAACATGGGCATATAAATGGTATGGTGAAGTCGGAAATTTGATATCATCATTTTATTTTTTTAAATTTTCATACAAAATAAATTTTATAACATCCGATTTGTATGAAAAATAAAATAATTAAAATGAAGATATCAAGAGGTAGGTATCTAACCCTCACTATTATAGCTAACCATTAAGGAGATATAAAAAAGGGATCTATTCGCATTTAATCCTCGAATAACTGAATAACATTAATTACGGAATCAGTAGGTAAGATCAAGGTAATCACCAGCCAGATAATGCTAGGTTACACTAACTCCGGCGCTTGCAAATCACAAGGTACNCCTACACTAACTCCGGCGCTTGCAAATCATAAGGTACTCAATCAGCGCATTCACCGCCGCCAATGGAAGGTGTGATCCTGTAATTTGGCTGATTGCTGCCGTCCCGGCATTCCCGGTTTATCGTGCCTGCCTAACCAATTACAAACCCCACGCTTTTCATCGCTTTGTTGGAAACTGAGCTTGCAATCTTTTTAGTTTAGTTACAACCAGTGATTTTTACACTCGTAGTCATCCTAAAATGTTAAGCACATTTTTTACTTTATGGCCTGTTTGTGGACTGTGATTTAGGTTAATAATTTCGTGGCATAGGAACGTTCATAAAGAATAAAACAGTAAATCTATATTCCTTATTATTCTGGTTGTGCAAATTAAGAAAAAAACTTTAAATACATCTATCTCAAATGCTACACGTTGGGCGCCAAAACACAATCTCCGAAATAGGTGTGCGCGACCGGCAAAAAGCGTTGTCCGTAACGAATTTTCGTCGCCAATCACCGCCGTACATTAAAATGTCGCAACNCACTAACTCCGGCGCTTGCAAATCACAAGGTACTCAATTAGCTCATTCACCGCCGCCAATGGAAGGTGTGATCCTGTAATTTGGCTGATTGCTGTCGTCCCGGCATTCCCGGTATATCGTGCCTGCCTAACCAATTACAAACCCCACGGTTTTCATCGCCTTGTTGGAAACTGAGCTTGCAATCTTTGTAGTTTAGTTACAACAACAAGTTTGTAGAAATTCACTGCTTTCACACTCGTAGTCATCCTAAAATGTTAAGCACATTTTTTACTTTATGGCCTGTTTGTGGAGTGTGACTTAGGTTAATAATTGCATGGCATAGGAACGTTCATAAAGAAAAAAACAGTAAATCTATATTCCTTATTATTCTGGTTGTGTAAATTAAGAAAATAAATTATATCTCAAATGCTACACGTTGGGCGCCAAAACACAATGTCTGAGGTGTGCGCGACCGGCAAAAAGCGTTGTCCGTAACGAATTTCCGTCGCCAATCACCGCCGTACATTAAAACGTCGCAACTCAAAGCTTCGCTCGCGGTCCAGCAATTTTCGTTGCCGTAATTACTAACTTTGCAATCCTCTTTAACTCTGAAGCGGCGAAATTAGTTGCAAATTAAAATACGCCCGCACCTGTCTGAGCCGATTACGCGAATCGACGGCGACTGACAACTTTTGGCCCCGGGCGAAACGCAAAAATATCTATTTTAACCAAGTTCAAAATTTACCCTTTGCATTCTCTAATTCTAACAATATTGTCAACATTTGCTCGATTTTCTGTCTTGCAACTTACGTTAAAGTAAACTTTATTGTGAGAAAAGTTAAAGAATAGTCGGTAGCCCCACGTTGGGCGCCAATTACATTTTTAAATCACTTCAAAACACGCTCTAACAAAACAATTTTGCTATAATCATTGCCATTATATGTATGATCTACCTATCAATTAAGAAAAACAAACAATTTTCCGCTTTTTCTTTTTGCAGTAACTATCGAAATAGTCGTCCATTGATAAGTAAATTATTATACAAAGAGGGCATAAATTGCACCCCAAATGACTACATACCCGCTATAACTATGCACTACGCGTAGCTCTCCCAAAGCACCCATACAATCTGTTCAAACTAGGGCTGTGCGTGCGTGGAGCTGTCGATATCGCAAGGTGGCGCTCACCTCCGCTAAGACGCCCGTCGGATGCTGAGGCACGCACTCCGACGTCGGAGGTCGGCCAGTGATGTTAGAATATCGATATTTTTAATTTAAAGAAATACAAAGGTCACTACCGGTGTCCACTATTTAACTTTGTAGACAGACTAATAAATAGGTACTTTTTGATAATTATACAACTTATTCATTAAATCGACCCTAACTCATTTAAATTATTAAATTAAAATCTCATGACACAGAATTACACCTGAATAATGACTAAGCAATAAAAATCAAATATAGGTATATAAAACATTGAAGCACATAGTATTCGTTTGGTTTCATATACATACCTACTAAATCAAGTCTTTATTACGTAAGTTATTTAATCTAGACACTTAGCCGTATCAATGAGAGGTATCGTTTTTATACTTAACAGTTGGCACCCCTGGCGATTGACAGGACCTTACTCTACAGTGGCGCCATCTTAATGAGAGCAAATGCGATAATCCTCCTACCACTTTGGCGCTCACAAGTTGGCGCCACTGTCTTCGCTACTAGCAAGTGACAGGACCTTACTCTACAGTGGCGCTAACTGGTGAGCGCTAACACGATAGCCCTCATTGGCACTTGATTCTACATTTCCGTAATCTTTGTGCCATTAGATATTCTCTACCAAATCACCCTCGGAAGAAAACTTACTAAATTAGATTATCGACTGCTTAATCTATCGACAAACTTTCCCCTCTATCCCCGGCACCTTAGCGAATATATTACTCCGTGCCACTGAATCTAATCACGATCTGACGGATTAATATCTGCCCTGTACCTGTCTAAGCCCACCGGCCATTTTGCACTCCATTACATAACACCATCCATCAGATAATAAAGCCTTATTGTCTTAACTGTAGAGTTGAAAATCGGGTGTAGGAGTGGCGGGTACAGTTTGCAAAGTGAAATATTGAGCTGGTTACAACCAGCGGCAATTTGGAAGATTTATTATGATACCTGAGTCTTGTTTAAATTGTTGTTTAATGTGCAGAGTTATGAGATTAGCCGGGCCCTGATGGATGAACGCGGTGGATTGGGCCAGTAATCTGTCTGATTGTTTTCAAATGTCAGGAAGACGTCAGTCTCCTGCGGTCACGCAGGTCGACTGATCAGAAATCTTTGTAGTTTTGATTAAAGGTCAAAGTCAAATAAAGGTACGTATTGTAAAGTCATAAGTAAAGTTTAACAACAAACACATTATTTTTATCATAATTGGACTCCGTAACTGATTTAGGCATTGGATTTTATTTTCATTGTTTTTTACTCTTGTAAAAACTTCGCGTATTTTTAAAGACCGACATCATAGTCCAGTCATTTGGTACAAAATAAAAGGATTACCTGGAAAGATTTCCGTAATCTATAGGTACATATAGACCAATTTTCATTACTCCCGGAAAACTATCAAATGACTGGACTATCATAATAATTATAATTTGAGTTCCAAGCTATTTAGCGGGTAAAAGTAAGTTAAGCATTAAAAGGTGTCAAAAGAAAGATTTTTCCAACCCCAAAATTACGGTGTAAATTGTCAAAGTTAGCTACTTCTGAGATTATCATTAACAGCGGCAATCTTTTGAGCCGCGAGCACGGCTCTACAATGCATCTGTCTCGAAACTTGCCCTCATAAAAAGATTCCCGGACAAAAGGTGGAAATTTTTATCCGAAACGAGCACCTGCTCTCCGCCTCGCAACTCCGAAACTTGGCCGAAAGTTGCCGAAACTTTCGGCAAGTTGGATGTTGTTATCGGGCGGAAGCGCTTTAGGCGACTTCCTGTTTTGACGGACAAAAAAGCGAAGATCTCTCGCTCTTAAAAGTTGCTGACGCGGCGCACCTATGATGAATTAACGGCGAATCGCTGAGTACTGGTTTTTAAAACAGGGAGGGTACAGGTAGGGTATACACGCTTAGCTGTGTGGGAATTTAGTACGGCCATTTAATTAGGTACATACTATTACCATTGCATTCATTTGCACAGGATTTTATTTCACAAAAAATAGCGGTGATTTAAAAAGCTAGAAAGACTCAAGACAAGGGATAGAGTGAGCAAATAGGCATGAACGACATCACTCATGCATCTTTATAAAGTCGAAGTCAACGGGCTCAATATTGGTGTCAACATCTTGATATAATTTGAAAAACACTTTTCTAAGATGTAAGTTTTAACCACAGGTTTTAACTGTCTCATTTCGATGCCTTCAGAAGTTATTAAAGAGATTGAAACTATTCACTGCATTCAATTCAATATTTTCAGCATTTATTTCAGAAAAATGTATCAAAATTGAAACTCATACAATTTATAAAAAATAACTTTCCGAGTATCTCCACCTGCGGTGTTCTCAATATTTAAAGAAGACGTATTATCCCGACTGTTCCCGCACATAACACACAGTTCCCACTTCCCACCTCCGGGCGTTTTGAAAAATGGCTCACTCCGCATCGCGACGGCGACGCGATAAAACTTTTAAGTGATCCCCTCAGGTTATAGCAGGTCGCGGGACTGTGCTTTATGAGATAATTGATTCTGATATCTGACAATACTAGATAAGAAAACTATTAAGATGTTGATAACGTCTGACTAGTGAATTTTTTCAAAAATAAACCTAGGGACACTAGGTAGGTATAGAGTAAAAACACACTAGTTACATAGTTTTGGAGTTGAAGACCAGTGGAACTACTCGCTGAAAATATTCAGTCTACGAAAAACACCAAAAAATCAAATACAATCCTCACCTTTATCAATCGACTGTAGGTAAAAATGATCACGTTTTAAAGCAAAATTCCAGAACTTTGTCACAAACAATAAACATTAATTTCTAAACCATAACCCTCTTAACCGGATTACCATAAACATAACGGTTAAACTTGAACCTGTTCCTGTGGGGCCGAGCCCCAAACATGGCGGCTCATGAAAAATGCAACAATATCATCAGGAACAAGAGGTCAGTAATTAATGAGACGCCGACACCTCGGGGCCGACCTGAGGAAAACACTTTTAAAACTTCGCCACCCAAGAATTATTAATAGGTTCCTACGTAGACTTTGAGGGTTGAGACGAGGGAGGGATGGAGTCAAGTCAGTAGGTATCGATATGATTAGATAAATTATATTTATTTCCCTAATTTTAACCTATTGTGGCTACGTTAATCCTAACGAAGGTACACGACATTCGTTAGGATTAAAGAGCGTTATAGAGATTTATTTTAAACCATATCGGATAAGAGATCAAAAACGTAAAATCGTCAATGTTGTTAATAATATGCACATTTAAATGTGCTGATTATAATTCATCTCACAGTCTAAGGCTGGGTTGCACCATCTTACTTTAACTATGACAAACGTCAAAAATCTGTCAAACTCCATACAAAAAACACCGGTTATCGTAATAGTTACTGTCAAAGTTAGGTGGTGCAAATTAGCCAAAATGAAATAATAAAAACAATTTATGAAACGTATCAAAAAGTCTGTTGATAAAGCGTTTGCAACGAAAAAAAAGGTTTAAGTAAATTTTAAGTTTCAGCACAGAATAATACCTACTATTACTTACTTTATGTTTCAGTTGAAATACACTGAAAATTAATCCATCGATATCGACATTTCTCTCAGCTCGTCCCTCACCTAAACACATTGGAACGATGTAAAAATTAAGAAAGAGAGAGATTTTTAACCGTCAGCCGTCGAGTTAGTGCCGCCACATTTGTTCCTACCCTCGATTGCTCCCCCACCTGAATATTGAGTAATGATCGCAATGACGCAACTTGGACACTTTGACGAGTTCTGAACTCTGAGTAAGGTAAAAACTTAGCCGATTTATACTCGAGCTGAGAGAAAATACTTTTTTACATAGTAAATTATTTGCTTAAAGTATTACTAGAGAGAAAGAAGGACTCTACATCCCAAATGTTATAAGTTGTGGTCTGAGGTATCAGTCCCATTTTGGCTAGAGCATTGCAGGCTGAAATCTACCGATATACGTTTTCGTGGTCTTATACGAATGGAATAAGCACGTTGACATTTCTCAGTTACTTGTGAAGGTACACATACATACTCGTACCTACTTACCACAAAAAAACAAGAACTATCCGTAAATAAGGAAACATAATTTTCTGTAAAACAAAAGAAATGCATGACAAACGAATTTAACGAATGTTTAGCATACAGTCGGAGTCGGCGACTCTACATTACGTCTCCGTACAAATTGACTTATCAATTGTATGAAAAACTTCACGTTCGAGGCTTAACAGCTGTTTTTATCTTAATTTCAGAAATTGTCTCATCTGTGCCGGAGGTTATCGCAAATGTATTGTAGGTGCAAGTCGTCGACAAATCACCGTCGCTTACCGTTGGGCTCTCAGCTCGCGTAAGTGCAGCAGCGCAATGCACGCGGCGCTACAATGGCTAACGAACGGTGGTGGACATGCTATTTGTGCTGATATGATATTATTAATAATAATTTTCCGATAAATGATATGATAATCTAAAACGTGGGCGGTCCGATACAACTACAAGTCTTCCACGAAAGTACGCCCTGTAACGTGTGCGTGCAACAATAAGTAAATCAGGTAGGTAATACCATGTAATACGAATCCAATCTGTTTGTTGTTGGTCATAGGTTCGAATGTCAGTTTGATAAACAATTAAGGCTTTAACCAAGCAAACATTGGTTTGGGTGTTGCCCCCAATGGATAATTGTGTCTTTACAATCTAATAATTTTAAAATAACTTAAAGTCAAGTCCATTGCATTGTGCTCCATGTAACGTGTGCACTTGCCGTGAGTCCATACACTAATGATAATTTATTTTCCTCGGCTGGATTCCAAACGAATTCCTCAATTATTTCCAAATAAACTTGTCCCTGCGTGCAACAATTAAATTTAATTTTTGAAGCAATATCTGAGCGCTACATTGTCAATGGATGACTAAAAAAAATTTTGATGTAAGTGAAAAAGTGATTTACCTGCTTACGTAAGGTAATCTACATTTACGAGAACATTGAGGTTACAGCGTGATTATAAGTTGTTGGAGCTTCCAATTCCAATCAACCATTCAAAGGATTCAAAAAGGAAAGTTCAATCAATTTTGTTACAAATACCAAGGCTTTAGTTTTTGCTGTCAAGGACAAAAACACATAGGGCCACCGAAAAAGACCGAAACAGGTTTCAATTACAAAAATCGATAAAAAAAAATCTAGCAATTTCCAAAAACAACTTGTTTTATAATCCAATATCCACGTGAACTGCACATATTGCTGAAACCCATCACAACTGGGCAATATTGCTTTACAAAGGAGGGAATAGCTAAAAGAAAAATTGTCGACGGATCGCTATTGAGGCAATCAAACGAGCACGGGGGGTCGGCTAGGGTGGACTGTTAGGGGTTAGATGCGGGACACTACACATTACAGTGGGACATATTAACGTAAATATGAATAGCTGTGTAGTTAGTACGACGACTACCTACATACCACACCACACGATACGTTTTGGAAGGTTTTAATTTCTTTTTTTTTCTTTTGTATTGCATGAGTGAGTGTTAAAGTAAAATTCCGCTAGATTAGGTACTTATGATGTAAAGTCCAGCAGTGGACGTCATTTGGCTGAAAATAAGAAGAAGAAGAAGAAGAAGAAGAAGATGTAAAGTAAAACTGTGACATCTTTGCTAATCCGTTAAAGGTAATTTGCTAGTACATCAAATAAAAGGCTCCACTGAAAACGTTTGATGAAGACGAGTTTTAATATACATAGTTCAATATAGTTTTAATATAGTTTAATGAAGTTATCACTATAGTAATTACGAAGTTGACTTACCTCTGACACATCACTGGGTCGCCTTGCTGCACTGCGGGTCTGTCCCGACATTCTCCAGACGATCTGCAACAATATCGACAGGTTGTGGTCAGTTTCGGCAGCACCAAAGGGCACTTACGATACTAGATACGTCAGTGGGACGTCCCGCTTCACTGCAAGTCCCTAACATCCCTACCCAGGGGATCCGGACTACAATACCGTCAGACAGTGGTTATTGCGGGCTGCACCGGCGGGCTATTTATCACAATTAGATCGCGATTCGATCTTTTGACGTTCACGCGTGACGAGCCGGTGGCACTGGTGGTATTAGAATAGATGATAGTGTTAGATAGGTTACGGCGACGGTTGTTTTTGGATAGGTTTTTTAGAATATGTAGAAGATAAAGCAAATGGATGTCGTAGCCTCAGAATGTCACTGTGTTCTCTAGATTGTAGTAAAAAAAGAACACCGTTGTAAAGATTTTTTACTCTATGATGAAATTTGACGTTACTGCAGTTTTCAAGGCCAAAATAAATCTTATTCTACACAATAGGTAATTAGTTTTCTTCTGCTCATAAATATCGGTATTTTGTGCTATTCATTTCCAATAAAGAGATCAAAGATAAAGTGCCCCAATCGCAACAAACAATGGAGTAATTTATTGAAAATTTGGAAACACAGATCCCCTTCGTTTGCCAATAACTTAATATTACGCAAAGGTGAATGGGGATGGCCGTAAAGATCCTCGTCTTGAGATGGCGCGAGTTGAGAGCCTGCTCAATAATCCGACAATAAAGAAAAATTCCAACCCTCTTTATGAAGAGGTAAGTCCTCGGCAAATTGTGTGTCGAGGCTGTGGAGACGACACTGTCACTATACATTTTGGTTATTTTTATTATTAGGTAACAATCACTGTGAGAGTGACTTTATGTGTAAATAAAAACTGTTACATTGACGAGATAGACTGGGTCTTCAATTATAAGAATATTTAGTGATCGTTGTCCTCGAAACTGCAACGTAACTTAGTATTTTCTAGGTTATTATTATAATGATGAGAATGCCACAAAAATACTGCCTTTTTATTGAGTGCAAGAAAATTGTTTTCCCATTATTTTCCGTTTGTGGGAAGTTAATGTGATAAACCAAAAACAGCAACCAGCAATATGGGAAAGGGTTTTAAAATCGTCATAAATAGATCTGAAAAAATATCTTTCAGGGCCTTTTAAGATGTTTATAAGGCTAATTACAAAAACTTTTTCTGTAAAATAAATTAGCGCCGCTCCACTCATCTCCCTGTCCTCCTTACATCGGGGCGAATGTAACAGACGACTATCGTGCAGGTAAGAGACTGTATAAGTGGATTGCTTTTCTGCTTTACATACAAATATTTTGTGCAAACGCCCCCCCACCCCCTCATTGCGATGCAAAACGTTATGCGACGGACAGCGGGTCGAGAGGCTGGATTTATTTCGCTTTGTTCTGGGGACTGACCGTTGCGATGGGGTAGGGTTACCAGAATCAAGTTAAAAATTGAAAATATCTGTATTTGTTTTGACTAATTAAATTGTCAAATGCTCATAAGGAGCCTTCACATGTCTACTACATATTATCTACCACAGCACTTCGTGACAAACATTTGAAAAACATAAAACCCTCCTGGAAAAGAGGTAGATTCTGGTAGACACTGGACATCTAAAATTAATCGAATATTTCAGGAAATAGAGTAATAAGTTCTGCATGCAGCGCAGAATTTGCGAAGAAAACTAAGTATCTCTTCCCTTCTATAGTTAAATTGAAATACAGAAAAAATTTATATTAACGACTAGCGTATAATTCAAAAACTTCCGGATTCATTCCTATGGGCGGTAACCCTAGATGACGGTATGTACATGAAGATGTGCAATTTGATCTTTTAACACTAAAACGGCGGGATATCTGCCGGCAATCAGTTATTGCACGGAACCCTTCACTACGATAACGCTCTTGTTCAAGTGATAGAATGTCTTATGACTTCAAGATGTTATCAACCACCTACGAGTACCTACGTATTGAGATTTCAACAAAGTTTTTGTAAAACATGTTACAAACTAACTATGGTTTTTGTATGTTTTTTGGTGGTTCTATGATTCATTGTAGTGGTTCATTTCAGCGAAGTAGTGCAGTAGGTAGAGCTTTCTTGGGACATGCTTAAGTGCCCTGAAAGAGGCATACATAAGCTAAATAAAAAATTTGAATTGGGTGGCCGTTTAGGAATTAATAAAAAATAAAACCAAGCAAGCGCCATCTGGCGAGTAAAATATTGTTCCCCCACTGTAATGATAGGTGCGAATATATTTTTTATTGAATGTGTACCCGGTGTCAGAGGTAAGGAGCGTAATCCTGACGAATGAGGCCCCTCGCCCCGCATTGTATGAGTGTGCCCGAGGCCTGATGGATCGGGCCCTCATCAGGTCTTTGTGAGAGCATTACGATATTAATAGTGATGAGCCATTCCGTGGGAATCAGACCAGCCAATAACTAAAAGAACCACTGAAATATGCACTGGCGTTAGTTTGACAACCTAACAAAATAACAACGAATGTAAGAAGAATTAAGCACATAGGTTTCTACACAAACAAACGTAAGTACGTAATACTTATCTTAATCCAAACATACCTACTGCAATAAAAAGTTATTTAATAAGAAAAATCATAAGATACCTCCATTAAAGTGTGGATTTAGATAAAGAGACAAGTTTTTACTGCCTATACTTATGCCTGTTTTCTCCATCAATCCTTAAATTTTAAGTGGCCCTATGAAAACAAAATTCCTATTATGTGTTACCATAGGGCTAAATTAAAAATTAGGGATTGATGGTGAAAACGGGCATTAGATGCCTACATTTAGATGATGACCCAGCCGTTATGGATTTGGCTTTAAGTTAGTCATCATAATCACGATAAGTAAACACTGAATTGCTTCTTTATGGCTGGGTTGCACCATCTTACTTTGACTTTAATAAACGTCAAAAATCTGTCAAACTCCATACAAAATGCACCGGTTATAGTTACTATTAAAGTTAGGTGGTGCAACCCAGCCTAATTGTATTAAACCTATCTGCCCGAATTTCAATAGTTAACAATCCCCTTCCCCCGTATTATAGGGTTGAGGTAAACTAGCCAAAGCCGAGGGCACCTGCCAGGACGCACTATGATGCCGTTAAACGCACTTAACTGTAATAAGATTAGTTTAAACCGCCGTCCGTCTCGCGAGCCAGGGCAAGTTGCGAGCGATGGGCGGGCGGGGGGTTAAACTAATACTACTACTGATGAATTATTTTGATTTACAATTAATGATCATGTTGCAATTTACAGATGAAAAGACACTTCACACACTCTGAGAGTTATCTAAGGTACTTGATACAAATAAGGCCTACCTAACTTTAAATGCTTATATTTTAATAAATATTAACGCCAATCAACAAAAACAAAGTTAATTAACTTCTTCCATCCTTCAATTTTAGCAATATTACAAAAAATAACACAATTTTTAACTAAATCTCTTCAAAATAAGCAAATTACGAAACCACTGATTTTGGCTTTAATAAATTACCTACACGGAATAAGGCCTATATGATTCAAATGCCTCTAGACCTTAAAATTGAGGTTGTATTAAACAAAATGTGGTCTTATATCATTAAACACGTCGATTTGTTTGCGTTATTAAAATTTTTCATAACTAGTAAACAGAAATATACTGTATATCTCTAGATAAACTTAAATTCCACTTATTAAGAATTATACATAAATTATAGATAAAATTAAATATTCATAGTAACAAAGTAATGATTCCTTACATATATTATTGAAAAAATCGGGACGCTCTTGCACTCTACTGGGTTATAGGGCATATGAGTACGTGTCCTTGAAGTATTATCCCGGTTGAATTTATTTATCTGTGTTTTCTGATGCATAGGCCTTATTAGAACGTAGGCCTTATTTGTATCAAGTACCTTATTTTAAAATGTCATTTAGCTACTAACTGTTTTTGTTTTACAAACTGTACCTACTATATAAAATTAAATTATTTTTGCTTATACGCCTGCCTTCGTGGTCTCGTCATTAGCGAGTTCGTAATAAGTATTGTATGTTAAACGCCAGTGGCGACTCACAAGTCTGAGTCTGATAGCTTGGCTGTAACCTAAGTTGTTCTCGATGCATTCTTCTTTTCATTATTACCAGACATTGGATTGAATACCTACTGACACTTTTAGCTTACTTAATTCAAGATAGTTCTCAGTGAGAACGAGCGACATTGTACCAACGACTATTCAACGCGCAATCTCGTGGATCCCTTGGTTTAGGGCAATTGAGGTGCGCGAGATTAGCTGCAAAGTAACGGCTGACTCCGCTGCCCGACACTTACTGCCAGTCCGGGAAGACGTGCGCTTTTCCATTGGTATCGACAGGCTTGTGTCACATTAACTCTAAGTAACAAATGTACATATTGATTGACCGAAGCACCATGTCATTGTACCACAGTCTACAACATTCCACAGTAATTTCATGAATACCAGGAGGTGAAGGCACCCGCTAATTTAGCAGAATTTCAGTCCAAATTCATTAGCAAAAAAATGAAAACGATGTAGACAATTATATCAAAATAGAGTGATCTTTCCAAGTTCCCTTAAAATGTCTATTTCTGTACTATTGGCTGAAAGATAGAGTAGGTTAAGTTTCTCTCCTCTACGTCGAATAAAGTGGACATTTTACTTGACTGTGGCAAATATGAGTTTTAAACCAGATAATAATACATACTTCGAGGTCTCCGAGTGAACTATCTATGTAGAGTTTAAAGTAGTAGCAATACATAGTTGAGAAAAACACTTAACTAAACCGTGTCGACGACAGTGGAAAACGCCCCGTGATCTGTAGACTGCATCCTGTGAAGTTAAGACGCCATTACGCGCGGTCAATTAAATCCACCTTCACCGTGAGCTGGCTCTATCGGCAGTCTCTTATTGAATAGATTAAGCTTGTCTAAGACAGACTTTGGTTTCAATAAGAGGTAATTCACTAAAAGATCTAATCTCTCTAAGATCTATTTAGTTGTTTATCAGCGTTTGTTTGCTATTGAACTGAGAGGTTATAAAGGTTTTATACTAGGTAGGTATAGTGTTTTCGTCAAAATCATAGCCTGTGACGACAATTATCATGGGACTATCTAATCTCTCTAAGATCTCTTTAGTTGTTTATCAGCGTTTGTTTGCTATTGAACTGAGAGGTTTTAAAGGTTATATACTAGGTATAGTATATTCGCCAAAATCATAGCCTGTGACGACAATTATCATGGGAGCATTTTCATAAATTATGTGATTGAGTAACAAAAATGTTCGTAGAGTTTAGAAGTGATTTTTTTTATAATATTTCAGTTAGTTTCATTCCAATGAGAAACCCGAAGAACTACTGAAACCCTTTTCAAGCAACTTCATGGCATTTAAATTATGTAACTTTTTGACACAAAGAGGCTTTTCCAAAAACAAACACTTTAAACTAAAAATTAGTACTTTTGAGTTGAAATACCAATTTTCAACTTTAGTTTGTTTAATTAAGGCGACAGACTTTTAAAAGTACCTTTAAACTTCTTACACACAGAATGAAGACCTTTCTTGTTATTTGATAAAACGCTTTCTTTCAAAGAACGTTTTCCACCTGGCTACCCGCAAGCAATAATACCTTCCGAGGTATTTTTATAAAGGTCCCATTGTGGTCCGGCATTGTGAGCTCTCGTCGGACCTCCCATTGTGTACAGGTATTCGGAAATTAACTCGGTCTAGACTCAGACGTGGCCAAGAAATAACTTATAGACTTCTGCGCGAATGCCATTTTACGGAGAAAGTATGATTGGGATCTGGGGATTATTTTGTTACAAAGCGTAGATACATTATGAAATTGCTTTGATTGCCTATTTCCAACTACCTATAGCTAAGTCTATTTTACGCAGAACTGACGGCCGATGGGGCAGAAAAGTTCTGGAATGGAGGCCGCGTACCGGAAAACGCAGCGTGTGACGTCCACCTACAAGGTGGACCGACGACATCGTAAAGGTAGCAGGGAAGCGCTGGACACAGGCCGCTACCAATCGATCAACATGGAAAGCTTTGGGGGAGGCCTATGTTCAGCAGTGGACGTCCTATGGCTGAAATGATGATGATGATGATGATGAAGTCTATTTTAAGTTTTCATCTATCTGCCGCGATTTTTCAATGCATCTAGCTGTGGGCACAAGTTTATGATTATCATTTTATCATTATTTTGTAACGTTAACAAAACAACCATTAGGCTGAGTTGCCTCACCTTAACTCTAACCGTAACTATAACTTTAACTGGAGTTTTTGTATGGATTTTGACAGACTTATGACGATGTTTATAGTTAACGTAAGATGATGTAACCCAGTGTTAAGTCTTTCCTTTATTTGTTTACATTTCCTACAATAAAGAATTCATTATCTGAATCAAAATAATTTCTACTCTTGATAAATAAATAAGCAAAGAGAAATTACATTTTCAGGTGCCATAGCCGGCTGGCGGCGCGCCAGGCACGCGAAGCCGGGGCTGTTCCTTGTTTTGTTGCGTTTTATTCACGCTCGCTCGCTTGGCTTGTCCTTCAGGTTTGCTTGATGTGTTAATTAATGAGTGTTTTGTCACAAAAACTCACATAAAATGTTGCCAACACGATACCATATGGTTCGCACCGTGATGAAGTTATCAGATTTCATATTAGAGCCAAAAGGTTTTAACTCTACTCGCCCTAACTTCACAAACTCTCAACTTAGTCAAATTATTTGACAGGGCGCAACATGAAGTTGAAGTGTTTGAGTGTAATTTTATAGATAACTTACTATTTGATGCACTCCAATTAGATCTGTACGGTGGAGCCTTAATTCCAATACAATTAAATATATTTTCTTACCAAAAAAGAAAATGTTCACTAACAAAACTCCAGACAGTCAGATTTTCCTTACAATAAGCTTCTCGTAGATGTTCTTATTTCAGTTAGTTTATTTCTCATTTGTATTAGCGATGGTGTACGCGCAAGTTTTGAGTTACAATGCTTTGTGAACAGAAGGTGAACTTCCTCTCAGCTTGGTTAGCGCGATTCTTTGTTCCCGCAGCGAGTTCTTATGTTACTGGACGTTAAGTGTTTAGTTACGCTCAAGTTTTCACATAGCGAGCTAACTTTTCATTTGTAAAACTTGATTATTTACGCGAAATTTAAACTAATTTTTAATCTGTTTCGCTTTTAACGTACTTGTTTACTTGGTTTGTCAAGTACTTTATTCAATTAGTATGAAAGTATTTTACTTTAACTCCCTACTTGCTTTATATATACTCGTAGTAACCATACGTAGCAAGTTTACGATGCTAGTTGTCGTAATTAGGAACCTTTATTTTAGAACAAGCCAGGTATTTGACGTTAAGTGAGATGCAGTCTAGGATGATACATACCTGCCCTGTAAGTCCCTCTTCATTCTTGCCNCTCTCGCCTTGATACTATTTAAATACTTTCATTTTATTAAGGATATTTTTAGCTACAAAGCTCGACTAAAACTATCTCTTCTAAAAGAACTCCACAATTTGCTCTTTTCACCGAACTACCTCTAAAACACTCGAAACCTTTCAACCCCATTGTCGGACACTCGTGCGCAGTCGGACGCGTCCGGGGCGCGACCGGAAGCGCTGCCATTGCCGCCCCCACCTGTCGCCTTACGACTTCCGGTCCGATCTCTCCTTGAACCTGTCCGAAGCGCTTTTATCCAGTATTTATGTACTTTCCGATTCAGAAGCTTTTAAGCTCACGTGTGGTATAGATTGCGAAGAATAGAAAAGATTGGGAATTTTCTTGAGTTTAGATAAAATCAGGATCCTTATGCCCGTTTTCACCATCAATCCCTAATATTTGAGTGACCCCTATGGTAACACATAACAGGAATTTTGTTTCTATAGGGGTCACTTAAATTAGGGATTGATGATGAAAACGGGCATTATTGTTTTTACATAATATAGATATTGTACAATGGAATAATTTTAACTTTTTAAACTAACATGCGTAAGTAGGCTACAATTATACCTATGTAGTTACTTACATAACATAAACTTTATGTTTACAGTAGGTAATATTAAAATCAGCGTTAGGTTTTTTGCACTGTTATTTTGTCCCTTTTAACTTTTCGACAAAAAGGGGAATGAGAAAATAACATGAACATTTGGATAGTAGGTAACAATTATTTTAATGAGCAGTTACGTATCCCTGTCCCAAAGTACAAGTAAAACAACAATTTCTATTAGTGTATCACCTTCGAGGCATGTTCGGCTAAGTGTATCGGAGTTCAGGGGGCAATAGATCCTCGAAGGTAAACGAGGTGATGCAGGGCACGCCCCTCCATTACGGCCTCAGCCTCGAACTTAGCGGGCAGCGGGGCGGGAGCGGCGGCGGCGCGGGAGCGGGGCGGGCAACGCACACCCGTTCTCGAAACAAGCGGGCAGCTCGCGCGGCGCTTTAGCGGCGAAGTGTTGTGTTCGGGGTTGTGTTGTCGAGATATTTGTTTTTATTCGCAAACGAAATGTCTGAACAACGGCGACAATTTTATTTCGATTCAAATTTATTCCTAACGCTCGATTTATTGTGGGCAAAAGAAGGAGTGCGCTGCCCGCTCGTTGCCCGCTCCCTCGCCGCTGCCCGCTCGTTGCCCGCTGCCGCGCCGCTGTTTTCGAGAACCGGTCTATTTGATTTTACGCATAAGATCCTGCCGCTCCCGCGCCGCCGCGCCGCCGCCCCGCTGCCCGCTAAGTTCGAGGCTGAGGCCTACCCTGCGCGCCGAGCAGTGCGGGGTGGATGCGGTAATAATAGGCTAGATGACAAAATTTCTATTATTTGTCCGTCAGACAGAAAATTTAGAAAATATTACTCATATTTTTTAGTTTCTTTCATAATTAAATAATAACAGTGCTACATCGAGTTGAAATGGCGCGACACGTCACGCTTGAGTAGAATTTTTACTCAAAAGTGACGTCACGCGTCATTTCAACTCAATATAACACTGTAATTATTCGATTATGGAAAAAAATAAAAAATATGAGTCTAATATTTTCTAATTATCTGTCTGACGGACTAATAAGAATTTCGATTTCATTACCTAGTCATCATCCCTATTTACGAGCGAGGTTTAATTCGTTCGTTTGAGCCAAATGACGTCCACTGCTGGACAAAGGCCTCCCCCAAGGAATTCCGCAAAGACCGGTCATGCGCCGCCCGCATCCAGGCACCTCCCGCGACCCTTACTCAGACGTTTAATTATTTATTTATTTATTTAAGGATAGTACACAGCACAATATCAATCTGTATCTAATAACAATGTTTTTTAGTAGATTTTGTAGGCCAATTATGACTATCCAACATTAAACATTTCTATATACCTTCTCGAGTGACAACCATTATGAATTAATAGACTAAAGATTATAACTTTTAAAAAATACACAGGTAAGGATAAGATTTGATAGGGACAATGCTGGTTCATCTTTGGACCATGCAGAAAGAGAGCTTTTATGAGGTACGAGTAGATAATGTTCATGTGCTTGCATAATTAATATCTCTAAATACATTAATGCATAGTATTGTTATCTTGATTTATTTATCTATCATTACTAAAAGGTGACAATGTGACATACAGTAAGTAACTGACAGTTTGTTTGTAACGTATGCCTGATATTGAACCACTTGTCATTGACAATAATTGGTTATATTAACCGTGGATCAAAAACTAGGCCTAGATTTCTACCGAAAGTCTAAAAGGGGTGAAATATAAAGTTGTTATGGAAACCCATCACGTTTCGAGGTACAGGTACCTATGAACAAAATGAAAATAAAAAATACATGAGGCACAATAGATTTCTTGTGACGAAGCCGTGGCCCGACCAATTAATGTAAGAAAGAGTATTAATTAAGCTACGAGTATTCTGTTACCTTCTTCCCAAAATACCGTGTCTATTGTTTTTCTTACATCTCGTGTCCACGCAAGGCAAGTTTAAGTAAAAACGGCCGTCGTGAGTCAGGTAGTGTATTAGGAGTCTAGACTCGTGTCCCGCCTTATTTATGGCCGTGAGCAATTTGCGAGCATTGTTTTTCAGATGCATCTCAGATTTATTGTATTGTCCTCATCCTGTAGCAGTTTAAGAGAAAGGTCAAAGAATAAGATGTCTTTGGTGGAAATTGTCACTAAATCAAGATCCACGTTCAAGTATACTTGTTTCAGCAAATCGGGCCGGAAGACGTAGTGTGGGCAGGCCTCCACTAGGTGGACGGACGATCTGGTGAAGGTCTTGCAATGTACTTGGATGCGGGCAGCGTAGGACCGGTCGTTATGGAAATCCTTAGGGGAGGCCTTTGTTCAGCAGTGGACGTCATTTGGCTAAAATACATGCGTTTTAATTAAAGAGGTAACTATATAATTCACCTCTTTTTAAGATAACTAAAAGAACAGACTTCTTTGCGGTAGATTAGAAGAACAGAAAAAAATGGTTCAGTGGTTTAGGTATACACTTAACAACACTAAAGTTGAGTTGCACCATCTTCCTTAACTTTGACAAACGTCAAATATCTGTCAAACTCTATACAAAAAGCACCGCCCGGTTATTGTCAATGTTACGGTTTGCACCATCTCGCTTTAACTTTGACAAACGTCAAAAATCTGTCAAACTCCATACAAAAAGCACCTTTTATCGTTATAGTTACGGTCAAAGTTAGGTGGTGCAACTCAGCCTTATAGATAACCTATTAGCAGTACAACTAGGTAAGAACTCGTAGCATCAATACATAATATCAATAATATTTTACGTGGATAAGTTAAAGTGGAGAGTTGTAATTGCATTCCTTTATGCGGCGTGACCCATACAAATAATAATGGCCGCGAAGACGCCCCGGAGCCTCCTCACTTAAAAGTTTAAAAGAAAAAGGAGAAAACTTCCCCCGACGGAGGTTTCGTCAAATCGAGTGGCATGTAATTAATTTTTCAACTGCTTTCTCGAAAAAGGTCCGGAGCTAACTTCGTTTTGGCTCTAAGATTAATTGAGAGGAACTTAAGTTCTAAAACACCTACTTTATTACGGGAAGTGGCTTTGAAAGAATGTGTCTTACATAGCTTAATCTCTTTTTAGATTAAATTCCAGCCTTGTCAGATTTAGCTACCAAAGCTACAGCTCCTCAGACTTTTATAAAGTCGCGTAGTCGTACCTGTCAATTATATTTCTGATACATTATGCATTGTTTTTATGGATCTTTTATGACCATTCGTTTCCTTGTTTTAATAGATACATATTTACTACTCAAAATAAAAATAAAATGATACACAAATCAAGCGAAAATGATCTTTGCGATAGCCGTCTCTACCAACCAGAAGATGGATAGGAACCTACAGAATGAAGTCAACAACGGTTCAAAAACTGAACTCCGAAAAACGTTACTTCGACAATACGTTACTCCTCCGACACTTCTGAATACCGACATGACTTTACTTCGACACTACACTACTCCGACAAAGGATATTCGCCTTTGTCAGCCAGTAGTGTCGGAGTAACGTAATGTCGAAGTAACGTTTGTCGGAGTTTACTTAGGTAGCCGTCAACAACCCCATTATAAGGCCTGGTCCTAAATAAAAACATAACATTTCAGCGAGATGTTTGCAGAAAAAGTTTACACGTTCGCAAAAAGCCCGTAACATAATTTCGATGCGATTCTAAAATATACGCGAACCTATTACAATGGCGGTTATCGCGCGCGCCCGGGGCCCGGCATATGGCGGCGCACACGGGAGACAAAAGAACGAAAAAATTTGCATAATATTCCATAACACTTACACCTGAAAGAAGATATTGTCCTACTTGCCTAGCAAGGCAACCATTTCTGCCCTAGGAAAGACAAAGTCGAAGTCAAAATTTCTTTATTACAAATCGTCAAATATTTTGCTCTTGAGGAGCCCTCTACATGTCTCATAATCTTTTTACCCTACCAGCGCTTCGAGACCAACATTTGGCAAGTGCTGAGATGAAGCGCCGCAACAAACTCACTCAGAGTCAGGCAAGCCAGATTTTTTTAGGTCAGAGGATGTAAAGACCCTGTAATGATGTCGCTAGTACCTACTGCGGGGACAGTATATTTTTCCAGAAAAATATGCGAGAAATAGTAGCTTTTTGATGCGACAATAGCCCAAAGGTCGTCAGTCGTCACCTGACTGACCTGCGTTGATCGCTTGTGGTGAACACACCACTCCTAACACCAGCTTAGAATAGACTTATGCTGATAGACTTTTTAATTCGCCCTGGCTTCTATGATTTCATGACCATGAGCAACGCCCACAAGATAACTTTTCTACCCTCATGTCCTTTTCCCAAAAGCGTCTCGTCTGCCTCGCCGCGCGTGTGACCTCAGATTGCATTATTTATTGAGCAGGTAGTTTGGCCGGCCGCCAGTGATAACGCGCAAGATTTTTAAGCTCCTCCCGTTGTATTTTAGGTGCCATAATTTTTAAAACATGACACAGAAAAAGGTGGAAATTTTAAATTTCCAACGCTATATCATCCGTCTGACATGCTTTTTAGTTTAATTTGTTAGCAAATTGTTTTTCGCGTTACCTTGGCTTGTTTATCTGTTTTTGTTGCAGAAGTTTTGGCTCATTTGTTTTCTCCAATGAAGGTGAAACATTGGGTGTTTATGTTTTCTTGACTTTGAATTTTAAAAGTAAAACATAAATATGATGAATTGTTTTGTTTTGTAACTATTCACAATACTTTCGTAAGCACCTATTCCAATAAACATACATTCTAAGAACAAATTCTATGTAAAGTTATCATTGTTGTCGTTATTAAATTGAACACATCAATAAATAACCTATATTTTGTTTCGCGAAGACTAGACTTCTCAAATACTAATCACTACCTTTAAATAGTATTTATGCCAGTACGTCTGGTAAAACAGTACTTTTTGAGACTTTACTTAAGGTCTTTATAAACTTAAAACTATACAGTCAAGTACTCTTTAAACTCTAAAGCATCCCGCAGACTGAAGAGTTGTAAATAGCGCCTCACATTTTATTGGCGTGTAAATCTCGAATAAAGTTGCAGTGCTACCCGCAACATAGTCGACTGGCCCGGTGCGGTACCTGCCGAGTGCGGACCATTACCCCCGGGACGGGTGGTGTGCGAGATGGAACCAGTTCGGTATTATTTACTTACTTCTTCTTCTTTTCGTGTCGACAACAAACCTACACAGTGTCAGCCCAAAACTCCGCCACAAGAGTGGCGTTGTCAGCAGAACTCATCAAATCCTCCTGAGTGCAGTTGCTCGGGCACTCAGGGCACGACATCAGGTTACTTACTTGTACGAGTAGATATTTGCAAAAGCTGAAAGTTTGTCCGCCTATGCTCCCAAGATAGGTAAGAACGTTGGTGCATCATGAAGTTTCGATCATCGTGCTTTGGCAGCTACAGCTACCAAAATAACGCAGATCTGGCGTTGACTAGCTCTTAGTCTAATACTCTTTAGTACTCCATAATGGTCACCATTCAAATAGCACATCAACCGACAGGTTGACATCAACTTGAAAAACTACATAAATAATAATAAATGGCAATAATAATAGATTCGTTAAACAGTTGCATCGCTAGATAGCAATACTCCTAAGGAAATACTTTGAAGAAATGCAAAAACTAGAATAAAATTATTTATAACAAAATGAATAACTGAAGTTATATGTGTTTTATAGAATGCTGTTTGTTTTCCTATCATAAAATAAAAAATAAAATTTAATGTTACGATTGCTATTGTGTTGCATACACCCGTCCCGCTAGACAACAACAGGCCTACAAGGCCCAATAAAGTCGCGGATCGCCAGTCATCGTGTTTTCGTAAACAACTACGCCGTAGCTGCTACGAGCTACGAGATGTTTGTAGCGCTTATTTTTATCAATTTTCGTAGAGGGCGGGCGGGCGTGACTTTACAGCGATCAAATATAAGGGAGTGTTTGATTTTTTAGATATCTATTATATTTTAGGCTTTGATAACTAACAGTATCGTTAAGTGTGGAGTATTTTTAAATATCTAACTTATTAGTGAGATAGGCAGGTAGGTACTGAATAATTTAATTTAAAAACTAATGTTAATTAATTTTTAACGAACGTTTGTTCAGTGTTTATTTTGTGTTTATTACTGGTATTTGTTTTTTTTTACTGGTAAGGGGATAGATGGATAGACTACTAGGTACGAAAAAAGACGGTAATTACCTAATATCGAATTTGAATTGGACATAGAACACAAAATATTAATCCTAGAAGTATATTGTTCTTTTTTTTATCCTCTCAATGTCTATCCTTAAGCAAGCCATGATCGATTAAGTATCATCCAATACCCATTACGAAAACTACTTACCCCACAAACAGCGATCTATACCCATCAGTGACCATTGAAAAAAGGCATTGTTATTCACCTGACTGCCCCTCTTGCCACTTAATTGCCCGCAAAGGGTTCGAAGTTTTCTCATCACCTTGGCCGTGCCTTGGCTCACGGCTATAACGGTGGAACGCGGACAATAGCGTGTTGAAGAATCGACTTCACTTCAAAAACAATCGGGGTATTCTTTTGTAGGTGTAATAGATACTGTAAGTGAATTTGATTGTTTTATATTAAAACGGTAGATAGGGCAAATCGAATGTAGGTAATGCAAGAAATAGGGATTTAGTAGATAAATAAAAATGCTGCCTATCAGGAAGTTAAATGTGATATGGCAAGTTGTGACTATGGATTGGTAGTTTATTGTAATAAGGAAACATTTTTGTTAGTTTCTGTATCGATTTTTTATCTTAGTAATACTCTATTGGGGGAGGCCTTTGTCCAGCAGTGGACGTCATTTGGCTGAAACGAACGAATACTCTATTGAGAGCAGGGATGAATCGTAAAATATAAACAACTGTCTTAATACTACAGTGTCATACATACTTTTCATTAAAATAGTTGTTATAAAAAGAGTGTAAATAAACAATAAAACCTAATTCTAACATGGCGAATATTCGTCAAAATAAAAGTTACGTAAAGCGACGTTGGAGCAATAGAGCGGAGCGAGCGAGCGGTCAGCGGGAGTTTTATTTTGCCCGTTAATTATTTCCAGTTAACAAGGTGTTGTCTCTTCGCTTATTTATTGCACTGTGAGCGGTAAGCGAGCTTTAAGTTCGACCTCCACTGAATGATAATCTGATAATGATATTTATTCTTAGGAAAATAATGTAAATGTGAAAAGTTTTTGTATCGTGATTGATGTGCATTGTAGCAAGTATTTATTTGTCTATAAAAGTCATAATACAGACTCAAGAACCTACAAGTAAAATAAATGAATTAATGTTTATTTCTTTCATATTTGAGTAAACAGTAAGATAGTCTTGTATAACATTAACACAAACAAATTCAAGAACGATATTTATACTTTTGAAAACAAAAAATATTGTAGATATTGTGCGAAAATCTAATCTGACGTAGTGGTTAACTTAGAAACCACTGCGTAAAACCACAAAATATAACAGAAGGTAAACTCATGTACATATGTACCTCGCTTTGCATACCTCTCTCGCTCGCACGCTCGGCCGTCGCGCTAGGGTTGTCTTGTCATGTGTTGCGTTTATTTCGTTATGATAGAAAAATGTAACTCTTAATACTATGCAAGAAAGACAATAACAGATATTATACAGATATTATACGTATACTTATTTATATTTAGTACGTTATTATAGTAATAGTTTGCAAACAAATACACGAGAAGGAAGTAGTATTTAGTTGAGTGGTTGACACTATTATCCAACTAATATTATAAATGCGAAAGTTTGGATGTCTGGATGTTTGTTGCTCTTTCACGCGATCACTACTGAACGGATTTTGATGTAACTTTACAGTATTATTGTTTATAACCCTGAATAATATATAGGCTATAATTTATGACGATCTGTGACAAACTAAATTTCACGCGGGTGAAGCCGCGGGCAAAAGCTAGTTATCTAATAATTCCTAAAACCTCTCTAAACAATTCGATATTCCTAATAATTGAGTTGGCTTCCAATTTCAATTGAAATTCAAATAAATAACTTACTTACCTCCCTGGTAATTTAAAAAATGAAAATTCGGCATTTAATGATGAGTTTAAGCAACCAAATACCGAACAATTAAAATACGACTTTTTCTGTTCACTAATTTTCGTCAATTGCGCAAAACAAAATAATATCACAGGCGGTTGACCGGCGCGTGACTCAAGCGAACCACAGGGAACGTGTGGCGAACGTCTGTCTGTCGCGCCACGTCGCGCTCGCATTCGTCCAAGACAGTCTTGCTCGAGCGGTGTCTGTCTATGTGTGCGTGGCTCGAGCGCGTTTAGTATGGAGTTTGTCTTCTGTTATATTTTGTGGTAAAACACAATATTTCCGTGTTTCACAATTTATTACACTAATTTCATCCACGAGTACTTACCTTATACCTGCTCTCCGTAAAATAAAATAACAGCTTTATTTACTTGTATTCGCACTGGACGCAAGCTTTAAGCTATGTTTTACACTGAGGCTCGTTAGTCAGAGCACCTCGCAAAGAATTAACTGCTGTATTTTGACACTTATTACGTACAGCACTGGCTGGCTTTTTGCAAGATTTATCTCGCGGAACGCGGGATCCGTGAGGTTTCCTACAAATTAATGTACTGTCTCTTTTTTCACCTCCATTTCTATTAGGAAATGTTTTAAATTGCTTAGAAAATTCTTATTGTATTACAAATGTTGGCGTATTTTCTGTCTGCCGGTCTTGGTCTCTTTTGTAAATATTGTGTGCACTAAAGAATTAGATTTTTATTAAGAACCAAATTCATTGACAGCTGAACAAAATAAAGCTTTTTTCAGCAGGTTTTCAGGATATATTTCGGAAATATTATTACTCAAGTCCGGTATTACAAATAGGCATTCGTTCTTAATAATATATGAACTATACTATAACACCGTGGTGCACCATTTCAAGTGAATAATTTACAGAATCGGTTATGTTATGTAACCTTCAAGAACATACAAAAAACCAAAAAAATATCTTCAATTTTCAGGCACCCACTAGAAATAAACACGTATTTTTATATGAAAGACGTTCTCGTTTGTTACCCGAGCACGACAATATTATGATATTATATCCTCTATTCAAAAATCACGTATTTCATAGGAAAACAGGCCCATTGTCATCGCACGTCGCCAGCGGGAGGTATTTTTTCTCGTAAATTCATAAGTTTTATGAGTTTGGTGTTGTCCCCTTGGTGGTACAAATTAAATTAAATCAGTAGGCTCCTTTATTCCTTGAATTGTAACTTTTAGCGAATGTCGGCTTCCTTTCAAAGACAAAGATGTTTCGATTGTAAATGCGATTTTCAATATCATGACATGAAAAATGTCAAATACCTGCCTTGTCTTGCATAACAAAAATCTAGTAGCTTCGCTCCATGGAAACAAATACTTTCGGATTATGTTCGCTTAATGCAACAGGAATTGAATTTGCTTTCTGTTAAAAAATTGGGCTTGTTTTGTTCTTCATAATCTGTCAGTCGTTACTACAAAAGCCCCAATTACCTATCATTTATAGAATTTTAAAATTTCGCAGCATAAGTACCTACTATAGTAACTGATAGATTTATGATATTATGATCCTTCAAATGTGAGAGTTTTCAACCAAAAGCCAAGATTGGTCTTTAGACAGCTATTATAAGAAAGAAAGAAAGAAAGAAAAATATTTTTATTTATTCCAAACATCCTTAGACTACTTACAACAATATAATCACTAAGTAGTTAAATTTGAACCAAAATGGCAGCCACTCAGCATGTGCTATGCCCTAGGTCAAGACCTAGAGTATAACGCTGGTATTCTGTGGCAGCCATATCAAGTGGGTAGACATTAATATTTAAGTTTCACACAAAATAAAAAAATAAATAACACAGTGCTCTTCAAGTGTGTGTTGCGTATGTAATGTATATGTGCATGTGTGTGTTAGTATTATTAATCCTACCTAGGTCATGTTAAAACAACCAGATTGACCACAGCCCTACGTATTAGTAATACTTGGGATCGGTACTATACCACTGCAGTCGCTCAGAATCCTATATATTTTTTAAGATATTTACTTATTTAGGAAAAAAAATTAGTTTACAAATTATCCTGTTCATCAAGTAGATATTTTCTCAGCCGTCGTTTGAAAGAAACAACAGATTTGGAATTTCTCACTCTTTTATAAGAACAAATGACTGCTCGTTTGAACAGAAGTACGAGGTACCTACTCGTATTGTTCCTACTGAGTCCCTTCCACTTGTGTCCGTAAGTTAGCGCCCTCCTACTTGTATTTATCGAGGCGCTCGCGATCAGGTGGGGACGCGGTCGGATTTATTGGGGCAGGGCAGATTATGATATTGGGTGTAGAGTGCAGAACGTAATGTGAAGTGCTTTACTGTTTTAGTAGTGTCTTTTGTTGAAACTTTAAAAAATATATACAATACTTTTCATGCTCTATAAAGTTTTTACTGTAAATAGGCGCGCACACCGTTGATTTTTAGTTGTGCCCGATTTTAAATTGTATGAAGAATCGGCAAAATCGAATCGGCGTAGTGTGCGCACTCTCATACATGCCCATACTGATCAACTGCCCGAATAAACTATCGGCCGATAAAAAATCAACGGTGTGCGCCTACTCTAATATTATCATACATCATGCGTGTTACATTTTTATTTTATTTACTTTTTTATTTAAATAACAAAATTGGACGACGTTTGCGTTGTGGTTATAGATAGTCTTTTGTTTCGTCACATTGGTCTACGACTGATTATTTTACCGAGTATTTTATACAAAAATATTGTATAACGTAGTTTATACATAGTTAGCCTTCGCTCTACTGACACTATTGTGTATCTCGTGAAGTATAATCCCGGAGCTTCCATTATGAGCGTCTGAACCACCTCCGCAGCTCGGCAAAAACACGTCACAACACCGGGACAAGTTTAATTTGATCCCTTTGCTGTAGGGCGACCATCGTGCTCTCGACTTGGTGTCTAATTTTACTTACAGACTATTCATTAATTTACTTACCTTATGCCGTTTAACTACCATCGAAGAAGGAGATTAATGCCCGTTTTTACCATCAATCCCTAATTTTTAAGTGACCCCTATGGTAACACATAACAGGCATTTTGTTTTCAGAGAGGTCACTTAAAAATTGGGGATTGATGGTGAAAACGGGCATAAGTACCTATAGTTATTCCTCGTTTACTTAACATGCCGGTTTCATTTAGAACACAAATTGTTTTGTTTTACGTAAAGAAAATGATACGCAACCTGAAACCAAGTAAATAAAAATAGACACCTACTTAATAGGCAGTGCATGTAATTCGAAAAATAATTCAATTGCTCAAAGAGTCTATCATTGTAATTGATAAATAGTTACAGCCCGCGCAATATGAAAACGAAGTCACTAGTCCACCTTTAGCAGTATTGTGATTATTGGAGGTTTAGTCACTTATTGGAGGTACGTATAAGACCAGACATGCTGGATGCTCGACTATGTATAATTATCCTGCCTTTTCTTTGCCCCACAGTCACCCCACACCTCATCGGCGCGTGTCGGGGACAGTTTGGCTAGTTTTTCGGAAGCCTCTCTCATAACCGCCACCTGCGCGCGACAAAAACGCCGCGACATCGCGCGAACTTCGTAGCTGATCGCTTTATTTTGTTTACATGTTGTGGCTCGTGCTGAGGTTGCCCACCTAGACGTTTATAAAGATTTTGAGCTTGCGTTCCATTACATTTAAAACAGCTTAGAGCTTGAGTCTTGCTTGCGACCATGACTGCAGCAACGCAGCTGAAACTTCAAGCTGTAAGTTTACTCAGTTTAAGTAGTTTCAAAAACTGGACAGTTAAGTAGTACCTACATTTTCTTCTTCTTGTGTGGGATAGAATTATTGTAATGACATAATGACTCAAGTTAACATTTAAACGGTATGGGCATCCAGGTGCTTTTCGCAACCTTCACTAGATCGTCGATTTCAATAGGATTAGAGTTTAGAGTATTATAAAATCTTTTGAGTTTGTTCCGGCGTTTCTTCTCAGCACTTGCCATATGTTTGTCTCGAAGCGCTGGTAGGGCCCAAAAGATAAGGAGACATGTAAAGTGCCCCATAAGGGCTACCTTTTCTTTTTTTATTATTTTCTATTGACGTTCATAAGTGCCACTTGTGGTCTAAACTGAATAAATATTTTTGATTTTGATTTTGATTTTTTTTTGCAAATTTTATGCAACATCAGCTTTTCAAAATAAACTGAAATTCAGAAAGCAGCTAGAACACTCCAACATCCGTAGATAGACACATCATTAGGCAAAGATACGGCAAAGAGCGCAGCGGCCTTTGTGGCGTCACGCGCGCCGCCCTTTGATCTCGCCGCTAACGCAGATCGTTTGCTGAGCACGTGACGTGCGTCTTATTGTTATCGGTAAAAGCTGCTGTTGAGAGGAAAACTAACAGCTACAGTGACATTCAGGAGATATGCGAGAATATTGAACTGTACCCACATTTTTCACTTAGAAGTTCTAATGGTATCTAACGCCCGTATACACAAACAATTCTATGAGGTCTCACAGTGCGCGTAGACGCACAGGGTGACACACGAACCAATCACAGAGCTCTATTCAACGCTGTGCGTTCGATTTGCTGCTTCACTTAAGCAAGCATCGTTTGTGAATACGGGCAAACAATAGCTCTACAGATTTGGGATTGGAGTACCGGACTGCTGATTTCAGAGGTCTCTAGTGCTTTTCCCGTCAACTGCTGAACTGTTACCTACTTCCAACACAGACAAATTATTATTTAAGCATAGCTGGAGGGGTGTACGAGGAATGTTAATAGTATGGGTAATATGCGCACTTACAAATCACTGTAAAAACTAATTCTGTCTAAAAATACAAGCTAATATGTCAGCCGTTTGGTGTAGTGGTTCAGAACGGACTACTATGCCGAGAGGTCCCGGGTTCGATTCCCGGCCGGGCAGAAATTAAAATGATGAATTTTGATTTCTGTGACGGGTCTGGGTGTTTTCTATGTATATTAAGTACTAGCTTTCCGCCCGCGGCTTCGCCCGCGTGGAATTTTGTCTGTCACAGAAAAACTTTATCGCGCGCGTCCCTGTTTCAAAAACCGGGATAAAAACTATCCTATGTTCTTTCCCGGGACTCAAACTATCTCTATGCCAAATTTCATCAAAATCGGTTGCGAGGTTTAAGCGGGAAAGCGTAACAGACAGACAGACAGACAGACAGACAGACAGACAGACAGACAGAGTTACTTTCGCATTTATAATATTAGTTGGGATGTATTTACAAAAAAAAAGTATTTAAGTATGTTTATATCCGTTGTCTAGTACCCATAAGTACAAGCTTTGCTTAGTTTTTGGCTAGCGGCGCAGTGTTAAATGTCCAAGGATATTTATTTATTTATATATTTATTAAAAAAAGTTTTATATATATATATATACAATATATATATATATATATATATATAATATGTATTTTGTTTATATCATACGACAATGTGGTAGTGGTACTGTAACCACTAATAAAAATCCACCTAGCTATAAGTTTCTGTAAAAATACGCAACACTATAGAACAAACATCAATGTATACCAACGATTGTCTTTATCCATGACATGTTAAATACAAAACGCAAATCGATTACGGCTGCCAACCGAACCCAACTGATGATCAATTCAAATTATTATGGCATTAAGTGCGAGACGCGGAGTAATGGAGTCGTGATCGGAACTGATCCGCGGGTCGTGGGATCCGTCCCCCGGACGACCATTGTTCTTCGTTCCGATAGAGGCAGTAGGTCAAATCATCTTCATTCATATAGTCATAAAACTATTTTATTAAGTACAACAATGGTACATCTTACTTTAAATAAGGCCGACTTATATTAAGAGCAAATTGTACAGGTACACATTACATGTTGTAGTATAAACCTATTAGTTTGTTAACATTGAAGACATTTTAGACCCAAAATATTATTTCACAATTTTTTATCTTTTAACAATTTACCGGTAGGTACTAAAATGTGTAGCGGCCTGCATCCAGTGCCTTCCTGGTACCTTAAGAGGTTGTCGGTCCACCTTGTATGTGGACTTGGCCTTTGTGGATACCTTTGTGGAATCAATCAATCAATCATCAATCATCACCTATGTTCAGCAGTGAACGTCCTATGGCTGAAATGATGATGATGATGAAAATATGTAGAGTTAACTTTAGGTACGACAAATCTTTCTCTTGGTTTGCTTACTTAAAACTTCATCCTACTAATATTATAAATGCGAAAGTTTGTGTGGATGTCTGGATGTTTGTTACTCTTTCACGCAAAAACTACGGAACGGATTTTGATGAAACTTTGCAGTATTATTGTTTATAACCCAGAATAACATATAGGCTATAATTTATGACGATCTGTGACAAACTAGATTTCACGCGGGTGAAGCCGCGGGCAAAAGTTAGTACAAAATACGCCGGTTATCGTTATAGTTACGGTCAAAGTTAGGTGGTGCAACTCAGCCTTAGTATATAAATATAAAAACGATTAGGATGTTAACAGTTAGGTTTGAGAAACTCCACCCATACTCATATATCTAGTTGAAACAACTCTATCCTTTGAAAAGATTCAGTGATGCATCTACAAAGTTAATAAAGTTCAATACATTTTGCATTATGTAATTACATTGATGGAGTCACGTACGTAACATTNATATATACTCCCAAGCCGCTTTCGGCTACGGTAACTGCGACAAAATTCCTTTAGTCCGCAATAAGAGGGCTACGCTGGGCTGCTCTATCATGTGCCCTCACGTGGCTACAGTAGCCAATCTTGTTGGTAAACGTGCGCGAACAATGTCGACACGTTAGGACACCACTGATGTAGTTGTAGGTGATAGTCGCTGCTGGTCTGGCTTTAAGAGCATCGCGCTTCGAGTCAAGATCAGATTTCCGCTGCTTTTCGAAGTCGTTAACTTTTTTCCGCACCAGGCGCCTCCACTCCAGACGGTGGCTAGCAGTTTTTTTCCACTTTAGGGGGTCAATGTCGCAACGCTTAAAGTGGTATTGTAACCACTAATAAAAATCCACCTAGGTATAAGTTTCTGTTAAAATACGTAACTCTATAGAACAAACATCAACGTATACTAACGAATGTCTTTATCCACGACATGTTAAATACAAAACGCAAATCGATTACGGCTGCCAACCGAACACAACTGATGATCAATTCAAATTATTATGGCATTAAGTGCGAGACGCGGAGTAATGGAGTCGTGATCGGAACTGATCCGCGGGTCGTGGGATCCGTCCCCCGGACGACCATTGTTCTTCGTTCCGATAGAGGCAGTAGGTCAAATCATTTTCATTCATATAGTCATAAAACTATTTTATTAAGTACAACAATGGTAGGTACATCTTACTTTAAATAAGGCCGGCTTCTATTGAGAGCAAATTGACTATGTCTCTAATAATTTATTTATTTATTGAAAGAAACATATTACAGCTCTTGTATTGTTATATTTCATAATAAAGGCAATAATGTTAACAAAACCTTCTTTCTACTACCTATTGTAGATAAATATCTATAGTGTGTTACATTGTATACATTTAAACTCCAAAAATATTCCCCACCTAATATTTTTCCCTTAACAATTTACCGGTACTAAAATGTGTAGCGGCCTGCATCCAGCGCCTTCCTGGTACCTTAAGAGGTCGTCGGTCCACCTTGTATGTGGACGTGGCCTTTGTGGATACCTTTGTGGAATCAATCAATCAATCATCAATCATCACCTATGTTCAGCAGTGAACGTCCTATGGCTGAAATGATGATGATGATGAAAATATGTAGAGTTAACTTTAGGTACGACAAATCTTTCTCTTGGTTTGCTTACTTACTGATTCTTAGGTTGGGTTGCACCATCTTACTTTGACTTTAACAAACGTCAAAAATCTGTCAAACTCCATCCTACTAATATTATAAATGCGAAAGTTTGTGTGGATGTCTGGATGTTTGTTACTCTTTCACGCAAAAACTACGAAACGGATTTTGATGAAACTTTGCAGTATTATTGTTTATAACCCAGAATAACATATAATATAATTTATGACGATCTGTGACAAACTAAATTTCACGCGGGTGAAGCCGCGGGCAAAAGCTAGTATAAAATACGCCGGCTATCGTTATAGTTACGGTCAAAGTTAGGTGGTGCAACTCAGCCTTAGTATATAATATAAAAACGATTAGGATGTTAACAGTTAGGTTTGAGAAACTCCACCCTACATACTCATATATTTAGTTGAAACAACTCTATCCTTTGAAAACATGATGTATCTACAAAGTTAATAAAGTTCAATACATTTTGCATTATGTAATTACATTGATCGAGTCACGTAAGTAACATTTGGATGGTAAATGAAGCATAATTAAGTGTTTTTTGCTATCGAATTAGGAATCTTGCTTCGTGATTAGTATAGTGTAACGTGTTACACACTAAAGTAACCTTTTATAGTTGCACTTCTTAGTAGAAAGTTGCATTAGCTACAATAGCGGCTGTAATCTAAATAATTCATGCGGTTAGTGTAAGTTTTAACTATATTGTCTATTCTTTTTACTCTTTACAACACACATTTTACTTGCTTGTGAAAGCAACACAAATACCATGTCAGTAGTGGAGCTCCAAATATAGAAAATAATCCTACTTACTAATATTATAAATGCGAATGTTTGGATCTCTGGATGTCTGGATGGATGTTTGTTACTCTTTCACGCAAAAACTACAGAACGGATTTGATGCAACTTTACAGTATTGATATGTGACAAACTAAATTTCACGCGGGTGAAGCCGCGGGCAAAAGCTAGTACTTAAATAAAACTTATAACAAAATCTATAAATATCTCTGAGCCCACTAATAATTATTGTTGGCGATGTATTTATTGTCGACATTAGAGACACATTTCGGCAAAATGATCGCCATTCGCTATTAAATGGCAATATTTATAAAGTTAAGAAATGAAGATTCACTCGGAACGATTTCATTTATAGCAATTTGGCAACATCTCATCTAAATTCGACTTTATATGTAACAAGATAGAGTTGATTACGAGTTTAAATGTCAATCATATGTGTGGGTAGTGATTAATGTGTTTTGAGAAATCTCTCAAACAATAGTCCATTTGGGTGTCGCCGGAGTAGGCTCGCTTACGTAACTCTTGCGTTTTCTAAGTGCCGTATACATAAATCAGTTTACCTATATTATTTACCGTTATCTGGTCCATCTGATGAATAAGTTGCTTGAATGAAATGTCAACACGTTCCTCCGTTATGAGGCAAAGGCAGGTCTGAATTGTGCCCGTCATTATCTTCATAAGCCTATCTGTTAATCTTATTGCAAACTTGCTTAAGTGACAACAAGATAATTCACGACTGATTGAACTGTGTTGCATTTCTACTCATAATCATATTGTGTTCATAAAGATAGCAGGAAGGCGCTGGATGCAGGCCGCTACCAACCGGGTGATGTGGAAATCATTGGTGGAGGGGGAGGCCTATGTTCAGCAGTAGACGTCTTATGGCTGAAATGATGATGATGTTGCATTTAACTGACAAAAATAAAGCAATAGTCTATCCCTATGCGTAACAGTCTCTCTGTTTATTTCGTTCGTTATACGCATAAGTGTACAATGGATTTCTAACAAGCATTTTTACAAAAGTATTGGTGAAAGGTGAAATTGGTAATGTAACCGAGTTAAGGAAGGAAAACTTATGAAAACGAATACGGGACTATTCCCACCTCTCGTTCCCACCACTGCAACTCCTGTGTAGCCAGGATCTACAGCTTGACCGCCACAAAAACCCAACCAATGAAGGTCAAGTTTGTCCCGGGGGAAAGTTAAACTGTCATTGGACCCGCAACGAAATTAATCAGAATAACATAGGAGGAGTTCGAAATTAAGGTTCGACTTCCCTCCACTGCAAATCGGATGACAGGTGACAAACAAAGGAATGATATGAAAACGAATATGAAAATTCATGTTATGGTATTCGTACGAAAAGATTTTATTTAATTTTTACTGCGGAACGTACGATAAATACCTCCTGTGATAGACCAAAGTCAGTAGTTTGTTTGTCAAATGCATTATTCTAAGGCTGAGTTGCACCAACTAACTTTGACCGTAATTATAACGATAACCGGTGTCTTTTGTATGGAGTTTGACAGATTTTTGACGTTTGTCAAAGTTAAAGTAAGATGGTGCTACTCAGCCTTTTTTGGCGCTATGTCATTATTTTGATTGTTGTCAAACAATTAAATTAGAATGAGAAGATCCATTTAAAGTTATTTAGGTCACCAAAATCTTCCTGATAGGTGTTGGCAAATGATGGCCGAATGATGATCAGGTAGGTATGCATAATCAGCAACTTTATCGGATAATTATGTTAATCAGCCGCACAGTAAGGACACACTAATTTAAATATATTAAAGGCTGTGGTCACACGAGACGTAATTCCTTTTAGTGTTGGTCAAACAAATTAAATATTTTAAAATTTATTAATACCTATAAAATTATGATATTACTTTGAATTATTTTACATAATTTAAGGAATCAGGTGTTTTTAAATGACATTATTTGGTTTGGGTTGTATTTGACGAGCCACGTGTAACTATCTTGACCTTTACTGGTTATCATCAGTAGTCAAGCGGTATGTTGTGAACTATTGTGATGATACCGGCATACCAGAGAGTTGCTTGGGAACAGGAGAGCGAGATTTGTGTGTGATAACATTTAGAAGTATTTTTTTATCAGACCGATAACATTACGGCATGTTAAAATTATTTTAGGTGCCTGCATTAATTATTATTATTTCTTTGATATAGCAAAATATTACAGCACCTGATGTTACTATGTCTTGAGGGTGTTTAAGAGTTGTTTATGACTTATCTAAATCTAATTGCAAATTTTTTGGACTCTTTATGAGCCGTTAATAGGATACAACTAGTCTCTATGGTGGTTTCTTCGAAACCAGAGAGGTTCGCTCTACAGATGAATGTCAAAGTTAGGAAAATAACTCGCGGCACCGTTTCATTGGACTCTGGGGGACATTGCCGTGTTTTAATGGGTTGGCCCCACATTACCCACTTGTCATCCCCATCGGCCGACTGGCTGACATACTGGTATGCGCAAAAATCAATTATGGGGACCTATCTTACCTATTAGCTACTGCCAATAATATTTTTCACAAAATCTTAACAGTTTAACTTTCCCGCGGTAAAAACTTGACCTTCACTGGTTGGGTTTTTATTGGCGGTCAAGCTGTAGATTCTGGCTACACAGGAGTTGCAGCGGTGGGAACGAGAGGTGGGATAGGTGTTCTTTTTGATATGCGCAAAGCATTTCTCGACCTTAGATTAATAAAGCCTAGACAGATAGTAAGCGCACGAAAAGTGAGGCGACTATTGTATTAGTCCACTTGAAACTTAAAACTTTTTTGTTTCAATTAAATGTCTTGATAAATAATTTTTAAATGACAACATTTTATAAAGATAAATATGGATAAAAAGCTCTCACTGTCGAAAAACTTGCTATAATTTAACCATAGTTTAAACATTTTTAACAACGTTTTGACAGTAATGACATAAGCCTCACTTTTGGCGAAGTGTTTGTATGAAGATTAACCATCTAGGTTTTATTAATCTAAGTTCTCGACATAAAAAAGGCTACAACTAGGTATAAGGGTGGACACCGACTGAGTCGCGGCGCTCGCACCTGCCGCTTTTGTACTTGACACGCGGCCTTGACATAAGCCGGCGCGCGCGCATCGTTAGAGACGCGATATAAGTGGAGCTAGCCCATTCACTGTCCACGTGATAGTAATGTATGCGCTTGAGGACGATACGATACGATTTGGAGTAATTAAAAGATTAAAAGACGAGTTCTTGCGACCATACCATACCTAATCAAAAAGTTTAAAACAAGTTTTCATTATAAGCTTGAATGCAAATACAAATAAATCCCATTTGCAATAAGGGCTGATTTTTCAACCATCGGATAACTTTTTACTGAAGAATAAATTTGATACATTGACAGTTTCAGTGTAGGAAATATGTCAAAATGGCAAGTTTATTCTGCAGTTAAAATATATCTGATGATTGAAAAATCAGCCCTAAATTATACTTTTACAAATTTTAACGATCAGCAAACGATAATTTTGGGCATGTAATTGATTTGTCTTTAGTGCACATTTGTTACGAGTAAAGTATGACTTGTCGTATTTATTTTCTAGACAACACCAATGATCAGTTCAGGGCTCTTAGGTACACACCACAGNTGCCGCGATGTGCGATGTGGAAATTATTGGTGGAGGCCTATGTTCAGCAGTGGACGTCCTGTGGCTGAAATGATGATGATGTTGCATTTAACTGACAAAAATAGAGCAATAGTCTATCCCTATGCAAAACAGTCTGTCTTTTTATTTCGTTCGTTATACGCATAAGTGTACCATGGATTTCTAACAAGCATTTTTACAAAAGTATTGGTGAAAGGTGTAATTGGTAATGTAACCAAGTTAAGGATGGAAAACTTTTCATGAAAACAAATATGAAATTCATGTTATGGTTTTCGTACGAAAAGATTTTATTTAATTTTTACTGCGGAACGTACGATAAATACCTCCTGTGATAGACCAAAGTCAGTAGTTTGTTTTTCAAATGCATTCTTCTTAGGCTGAGTAGTGACCGTAATTATAACGATAACCGGTGCCTTTTGTATGGAGTTTGACAGATTTTTGACGTTTGTCAAAGTTAAAGTAAGATGGTGCTACTCAGCCTTTTTTGGCGCTATGTCATTATTGTGATTGTCGTCAAACAATTTCATTAGAATGAGAAGATTCATTTAAAGTTATTTAGGTCACCAAAATCTTCCTGACAGGTGTTGGCAAATGATGGCCGAATGATGATCAGTTATGCATAATCAGCAACTTTATCGGATAATTATGTTAATCAGCCGCACAGTAAGGACACACTAATTTAAATATATTAAAGGCTGTGGTCACACGAGACGTAATTCCTTTTAGCGTTGGTCAAACAAATTAAATATTTTAATTCTGAAAATTTATTAATACCTATTAAATATGATATTACTTTGAATTATTTTGCATAATTTAAGGAAGTGGTGTTTATAAATGACATTATTTGGTTTGGGTTGTATTTGACGAGGCACGTGTAACTAACTTGACCTTTACTGGTTGGGTATCATCAGCAGCCAAGCGGTATGTTGTGAACTACTATGATGATACCTGCATACCAGAGAATTGCATGGGAACAGGAGAGCAAGATTTGTAAGTATTTTTTAAACAGACAGATAACATAAATAATGTTATGTTAAAATTATTTGACATAGCAAAATATTTTTATATTACAGCACCTGCTGATTGAATAATACATATTTGAGCTCACACTTGATGTTAGGTCTTGAGAGTATTTAGGGGTTGTTTGTGACTTATCTAAATCTAATTGCTCTAATTCTGGACTCTCTATGAGCCGTTAATAGGATACAACTAGTCTCTATAGTGGTCTCTTCGAAACCAGAGAGGTTTGCTCTACAGATGAATGTCAAAGTAGGAAAATAACTCGCGGCTCCGTATTATTGGGTTCTGGAGGACACTACACTACTGGTCGTCCACATCGGCCTACTGGTTGACATACCCACTGGTATGAGCAAACATTAATTATGGGGACCTATCTTACCTATTAGCTACCTGCCAATAATATTTTTCACAAAATCTTAACAGTTTAACTTTCCCCCGGGACAAACTTGACCTTCACTGGTTAGGTTTTTATTGGCGGTCAAGCTGTAGATTCTGGCTACACAGGAGTTGCAGCGGTGGGAACAAGAGGTGAAATAGGTGTTCTTTAATATGCGCAAAGCATTTCTCGACCTTAGATTAATAAAGCCTAGACAGATAGTAAGCGCACGAAAAGTGAGGCGACTATTGTATTAGTCCACTTGAAACTTGAAACTTTTTTGTTTCAATTAAATGTCTTGATAAATATTTTTTAAATAACAACATTTTATAAAGACAAATGTGGATAAAAAGCTCTCACTGTCGAAAAACTTGCTATAATTTAACCATAGTTTAAACATTTTTAACGACTTTTTGACAGTAATGACATGACAGTAATGGCGAAGTGTTTGTATGAAGACTATCCATCTAGGTTTTATTAATCTAAGTTCTCGACATAAAAAAGGCTAAAACTAGGTATAAGGGTGGACACCGACTGAATCGCGGCGCTCGCACCTGCCGCTTTTGTACTTGACACGCGGCCTTGACATAAGCCGGCGCGCGCGCACCGTTAGCGACGCGATATAAATGGAGCTAGCCCATTCACTGTCCACGTGATAGTAATGTATGCGCTTGAGGACGATACGATACGATTTGGAGTAATTAAAAGATCTAGTTCTTGCGACCATACCATACCTAATCAAAAAGTTTAATTCAAGTTTTCATTATAAGCTTGAATGCAAAAACACATAAATCCCACTTGAAATTTTTTAACCATCGGATAACTTTTTACTGAAGAATGATACATTGACAGTTTCAGTGTGGGAAATATGTCAAAATGGCAAGTTTATTCTGCAGTTAAAATATATCTGATGATTGAAAAATCAGCCCTAAATTATACTTTTACAAATTTTAACTATCAGCAAACGATCATTTTGGGCATGTAATTGATTTGTCTTTAGTGCACATTTGTTCTTACGAGTACAGTGTGACTTGTCGTATTTCTTTTCTAGACAATACCAATGATCAGTTTAAGGGCTCTACACACATTGTATGGAAACGTAAAGGCTCGTCTACACCTAGGAGTGTCTATTTATTGAGCGGCTGGACATAGCCTGAAGTCAATGCTTTTCAGTTTACTTCGAAGAAAGCTTGTAAATAGAGGCACAGAATAATTAGTGGCATATCCAGGTAGCTAGCGGTTTTCCCTTGAGATTTTAAATACGAAAATTCAAAAGGTATAATCTACATTTCGGAAAGATCTTTCTTCCAGAGGAACGTAATCGGTGCTTAGCTTAGACTATTTAATAGCTAGGTGTAGCAGTGACAGCGGGTGTTTAGAGGTAAAAGGCCATATCATAGGTTTCGGTAATAACGTGTGATATATGCCCAGCGTTTGCGCCACGCTGTCGAAACGCGCGGTATTTGTGTCTCGAGACCAAATGCCAGTGAGCGTGCTCTATGAATGTTAGGCTGTGTTCACACTGCGTAAAGAAATTTATAAATTATTGTAAGTATTACATCAGCGAGCCATAAACTTCGGTGTGTAGTAAAGTGATTAAGTAAGGTTACTTTTCTCAATTTGTAATTACTAGCTGCGCTTTCAAAATTTTCAGGAGAGGTAACGTGCGCTTAACTTATTAGAATAAAAAAAATACAACTTTTCACCCACATTCGTCTAGTCAATGAAAAATGTTTGTAAAGTTATATTTCAAACTCCTAAGTACCCGTTATATATATTTATTTAATTTTATAATCTTGGGTAAACAGATCAACATTTTGTAGGATGAACTCTACCTAAGTAAATGATATTTTTATTCACTAACATTATTGGATAATCTTCACTCAGTTGGAGATACAATCGGACTTATTAACTAGACAAGCAACCTAAGCAGGCAGGCTATAAGGCCTTGACTTGAAAGATCCATATTAAACGTATTTGTTACGAATATTTTAAATAATAAAACTTGACAAAAGTTGTGTCGCGAAGCCTGCTATTAAATTANTGATTAAATATTACTTTTTAAATAGATGCTTACATCTGATTTTGTAATAGTTCTTTTTAAATTACGTAATTACGCTTTTTAACAATTTATGTGTTCTATTTGATAAAGTAATTTGCTCCGCACGCTTTTGTACTAAGTGATGAACTGTATTTAAAATGAGGCAATAGGTATGTGAAAGTAAGTATCCGGTATTTTATTTATGAGAATAGATCTTCTACCGGCCTCTAATAGTACTTAATCAATTTATTCGATTATGTATTCCATCATTAGAGAACCTAATTAACGTTTTATTTTTTTGTTAACTACTTAGTCAATTTATTCCATTAGGTACTTGATAATTAAAAAACCTAAATAAACGTTTTAATAAATAAGTAAGTAAGAACCTTATTAATTTTATAAAGATTAAGAGTGCCAACCCTAACACTCAGTTGAAGTGTAGGTATTTAACTCGCCGAAAGGGCTAAGTTTCCGTA
Source organism: Ostrinia furnacalis (assembly GCF_004193835.3). Lineage (NCBI taxonomy): Eukaryota > Metazoa > Arthropoda > Insecta > Lepidoptera > Crambidae > Ostrinia > Ostrinia furnacalis. The sequence continues at coordinate 425,866 of NW_021133043.1, forward strand.
CTGCTTTAGCTCATATATATACTGTGCCAATGCTTTTCAGTTTACTTCGAAGGAAGCTTGTCAATAGAGGCACAGAATAATTAAATAAGTGGCATGACCAGGTAGAGAGCTAGCGGTTTTCCCTTGAGATTTTAAATACGAAAATTCAAAAGGTATTATCATCTACATTTCGGCAAGATCTTCTTCTAGAGGAATGTAAGCGCTTCTCAAGCTTACCCTATTTAATAGCTAGGTGTAGCAGTGACAGCGGGTGTTTAGAGGTAAAAGGCCATATCATAGGTTTCGGTAATAACGTGTGATATATGCCCAGCGTTTGCGCCACGCTGTCGAAACGCGCGGTATTTGTGTCTCGAGACCAAATGCCAGTGAGCGTGCTCTATGAACGTTAGGCTGTGTTCACATTGACACTGTGTATGGAGATGAGTTATTAAAATACATTTTATTTTATTTTTGAATGTATTTTATGTAAGCTACCTTCTATGGCATAAGTAGAGTGATTCAGTTCTATTATTCTCAATGTCTAATTACGAATACTTCTGTATGTATTCATCTTCGAAGAGTGTAATCACATCAATAATTAATTAGATTAAAAAAAACATAAAAAATGAAAAATATGGGATTGCGTTATGTCAAGTTTGTTCATTAATTACTTACAAGTTGTTTTTATACTTTATTCAGGGGCAACTAACATAGTAAAAGTCTCTGTAAATATTATTGTATAGATTTTATGTGGGTATCTCCTGAAAATGAACTTTATGTAAAATTATCTTGAGTTTTCAAATCAAAACTTCGTACAATATGAACTCTACCTAAGTAAATGATATTTTTATTCACTAACATTTTTGGATAATCTTCACTCAGTTGGAGATACAATCAGACTTATTAACTTGACATACAACCTAAACAGGCAGACAGTAAGGCCTTGACTTCAAAGATCCATATTTAACGTATTTGTTACGAATATTTTAAATAATAAGACTTGACAAAAGTTGTGTCGCGTAGCTAGCTTGGGCGTTAAATTACCTATTAAAAATCAACGTTAGGCATAAGTCAGCAACACCTGCGTTTCCCAGGTTAGTATTATTGTTATCTGTTCTGGCAAATTATAGTATTATCAAAAATATTACTAGATATAATTTTTATTAATTATGCCGCTTGATATATGCCATCACAAAGGCCACTGAGTCCACCATGGTCCAGTGTACTCGCGACGCCTCTAACTGTCAGAAATGGAAGCACATCGCCAGGAGAGCTACCCTCGGAGATAACATCACCCCACCATGTACCTCATCAGCGCAACCACGAATACTCTGACAATAGTGCCCGACTGAGAAGAAGATACCTTGGCTAATATTCTCAAGATTAAAATGACTTTAATAAGGAAGTCAGAGCAGAGACACAAAGCTGTGATGCAACGCTTATCGGTGTCTGACAGGCTTGATCGATCTATCACTCAGTCGGACTCTATAGGTCACGTGATGTAACGCAGGCGCATGTCAATATCTTTTGCACCTGACATGTTTGTATTTAGGTAATATGCTGCCCTTCGTGTTTTGACAGTAGTGATACAGCTAAGGAGTCCCTTAGCTAAGATATTCCTACCTATTACTTTACCTTTCGTTCCTACTGCAACAACTACTTTGTAGGATAGTAGAAGCTTGACAGAAAATAAAAACCAAACCAGTGAAGAGCAAGTTTTACCCAGGAGGGGAAAATCAATCAAATCAAGTTTTAGGAAGTAGAATTTTTGTAATAAAATCTTATTATTAAAGCAGTAAAATGGAGATAAATAATATTATTACATTACCAAGTAACTGTGGAGAGTGTGGTATTTCTTACCGCGTAAAAGTCACTGTTACAGCTATGAAAGTGATTATAAATGCACATTTATTGCAAAGTCCTCAAAATATCTATAAGGGGTGGTAAACTATAATTAATTATCATTATAAAATACGCCCACAAAAGTAATTACTAACCCAGTAACATATTGTGAGATTAGCAACGATCTGCGTTTAGTAAATCATAATAGTTATGTTATTAATCATTAATGTTTCAAGGAATAGTTTATTCATTAAATCACGAATTCAAATTAGATCTTCTTGAAAAATGTTGCTTCCATTCACTTCGTTGATGTGTACACGTTTTATTGACCTTATCAGAACTACCTGACAAATACTAGTTAAGTTATTTTTACGTTTAGTAATATTTTTTCACCGGTTCGACTTTTTATTAATAATGCTGTCTAACAAATAAGGTTTTTTTTTAGATAGGTATCTCTAACCAAGAGCCGTCAAATAAAAAGTTCTGGTTTAATCGAGATGTCTTTAATAAAATTTCTTTTGAGTCAGTGACAAACTGGCGCAGGCTAATCTCTACAGACATGACCTAAACCATCAACTTATACCTATTTATTTTATTTTTAAACAATGTTTCAACAGCATTAAGAGGGAATACTTTAAAGAGGTACTACATTAGTCAATTGTACTTTGTGAAAAAAATTTAGAATTAATATAAATTTAAATGAAGTTACGAAAACTTAGTAACTAAGGCGTTCAATCATGAGGCATAATTATTTTTAAAGGTTAGAACTCTGTGCGATTCTAGGGCCTATATGGATAGTCTAATGCCCGTTTTCCCCATCAATCCCTATTTATTAAGTGCCCCCTATGAAAACAAAATTCGTGGTATGTGTTACCAGAGGGGTCACTTAAAGATTGGGGATTGATGGTGAAAACGGGCATATTCTCTAATCGCTTATTTTGGCGTTACTAATTAGGTACGATTACATATTGTCGTGATCAGTTTACCTGATTTGGTTGTAGCCGTATAAATTAATTGAATAACTAAGTTATTCTATATCTTGCGTAGGCTTAACAAATCGCTAATATGGATTTGATTATGGTTCCGTAACATTGTATGAATTAAATGTACATTTGATTGCTAAAATGAATGGGTTATTCATTAATTGTTGATAGAGAAGGATAATATTTCAAGGAGTTTATAATGGAAGTCGATGCGGTAGCTTTTCTCATTTGCGTAGCGAAGGGAAAGACGCTCTACGTACTTTTATATTTTTGGAAAAAGATGTCTGAACATAGACACTTTGTTTTTCTAATATTAATAAATAAATAAATATCCTTGGACATTTTACACTGCGCTTCTAGTCCCAAACTAAGCAAAGCTTGTACTGTGGGTGTTGGGAACCGATAGGTGGACCAACCTCTTTTTATCTATGTTTTATACTTTTTTTATTATTTTTGATACCTTTTGGAGTTTTGGAGTTTTTGTTTTTTGATAGCCGTTGTGGGCAATATTTGCTGAAATACATCTTCATTTTAAAACGAAGGTTTTTCTTATTTCTGCACGCCCGAGCGGCTGTCCGCTACAATGGGTACTAGACAACGGATATAAACATACTTAAATATTAGGTGATCTTACTACTTGTATTTTTACTGTGGTAATAACATGAAGTTATTAAGCGCAAAGTCTGTTAGTTATAAATTAATTAAACTTTATTATTGAACTACATGCTTTAACTGAATCACAGAAGCTTTTACTGCTTGATAACCAAATAATTACTTTGTTTGCGTCAGCCATATGTATATATTTGGGACAGGCAATAAATTACAGATGAGCCGTTTTACCGGTTAGCCGCCTAAGGCTACGAACACACTGTACCAGCTTCATGTCAAGTTTGTAATAGTCAAGTAACAAAATGGTTGGTAGCGCACAAGTTAACAGTGGAAGAGTCCTGTGGATTGTGGTTTAGGTAAAAGTATTTTATGATAAAGTGTTAACATAATATTATGTGGAAAAAAATGTTCTTCAGATTGTTTATTTACATCATGTGGCTTAAATTTGACGTTAAAAAGAACAAGATAAGCAATATTCCTTGTGCATCGTCACAATGTCATACATAATGTCAATAACACATAAAGTTGGAATGGCACAATTTTATTCCGCAATCTTACGCACTATTAAATAGTCCATGCAAATAAAGAAATCGACTTTTGAGTGAATTTCCTTTGTTTCTTTTTGTGACTTTTCTTCGTTTATCATATGTAGTCTCACCTTAACCACAAGCTCTACCAAACACTCCGCCTGATTAGCGCGTGCTCTTGACACTCAAACATCGAGGAAGTGACCTCCCTGGAATTTATACTCTCAATATTTCGTTTATTTGGCCATAATCCAGTTTACTTCGCCCGATTAATGATGAGTTATGACCCAATTATATGTAACCTTAGCGACTTGTTGTGATCTTGACTTGGATTAAACTAAATTCAAGTTCGAAAGTATTAGTTATTAAATACTACAAACTGAGCAGTTACGAATGCTTAATTGCCGATACTATTGCTTCCTAGCAATAACACCTAAACCATGACCATTCAAACTTGGTGTTCATAATGATTGACAGTTTTGTATGAAAATTATAAATAACTTGACAAAATCGAACTGCCTAAGGCGGGAATTGAACCCACGACCTTCCGCTTGCCGGGCGACTGCTCTTCCAACTGCGCTACTTAGACACTGGATGAACCCGTCGAAATTTTCAAGTGTAATACGCTGTTACAGCCAGCGTTTGTTTCATCAATGTTTTTGTGTTCAATCAAGTTTTGTATGATATAAAATATCTATAACGGCCTGCTGGCCGGAATCGGAACGCAAACCGCTAGCCTGCTGGCTAGCGGTTTGCGTTCCGATTAACTATAGTAATCAAAGATCGATAAATAAATATTTCCGTGCGTGAACATAAGTATAATATTATGTGTTCAATAAAAAGGATTTAACACGTTGAGNAATTGCTCTATATTTTTGCGGACATATAAAAGGTTTATTTTTAGAAAAAGATATCTGAAATTAGACACTGATTTTTCCGATATTAGGTAATCTTACTACTTGTGTTTTTACTGTGGTAGTAACATGAAGTTATTAAGCGTAAAGTATGTTAGTTATAAATTAATTAAACTTTGTTATTTAACTACATGCTTTAACTGAATCACAGAAGCTTTTACTGCTTGATAACCAAATAATTACTTTGTTTGCGTCAGCCATATGTATATATTTTGGGACAGGCAATAAATTACAGATGAGCCGTTTTACCGGTTAGGCGTCTAAGGCTACGACCACACTGTACCAGCTTCATGTCAAGTTTTTAATAGATAAGTAACAAAATGGTCAGCAACGCATGGGTAAGTTACCCACTTAGTACTTAATCTTGTGGAATATGATTTAGGCATAGGTGTAGTGATTTATCAAGAGCTAACTTTTATTTAAACTTTCGATAGATAGGATTCTACACGAAATTAACTTTAATAAAGGTGTACTTATGTAGAAAAAAATGTACGAGTAAAATCTTTATAACGGCAGGTTTTATTCATACCGTAACTGAACACTTACAAAACACTTCTGACATAACTGAAAAGAAGAAGAAGATAATAAGTATTGCTTTTACCTTTACCTTACAATAGCGTCAATAGAGGAATAAAAAAGTTGAAATAGCACAATTTACAATGTTTATTTTTTAGAAAATCATGACAGTTTTGATTTTATGAACCTTGATTCTTCCTTTTTCTTTCATGGCTCGCCGTAACATTGAAAAAGGCTTTAACATGTGTGGTATCACCCTAACGACCAGCTCTACCAAACACTCCGCCTGATTAGCGCGTGCTCTTGACACTCAAACATCGAGGAAGTGACCTCCCTGGAATTTATACTCTCAATATTTCGTTTATTTGGCCATAATCCAGTTTACTTCGCCCGATTGATGATGAGTTATGACCCAATTATATGTAACCTTAGTGACTTGTTGTGATCTTGACTTGGATTAAACTGAATTCAAGTTCGAACTAAATTCAAGTTCGAAAGTATTAGTTATTAAATACTACAAACTGAGCAGTTACGAACTTTTAATTGACGTTACTATTGCTTCCTAGCAATAACACCTAAACCATGACCATTCAAACTTGGTTTTCATAATGATTGACAGTTTTGTATGATATACAATATCTATAACGGTCAGCTGGCTAGCGGTTTGCGTTCCGATTAACTATATCTAAGATCGATAAATAAATATTTCCGTGCGTGAACATAAGTATAATATTATGTGTTCAATAAAAAGGATTTAAGTATGTTTTAACACAATTATGTAATCTTATCCAGAACCTTTACAAACTTTGGCACTTACGTAAAAAATGACCAAGTATTTCGAGTATTACGAATACGAGTTTAACAGCAAAAAGAGCGAATTCATTTTTTGGTAATTTAAATGGAAATTCGAATTTAAATTAATGTTTTGGGGCCAGTATTTTTATAGTTTATTCTTCCCAGTCTTATCGTGGCTACTTGATGTAAGGTTTATGCTCAATCAAGCATACAGGGTGTAAGGGAATGTTGGCTAACACTAAGGGGCTTATTACAAAAACTTAAACAGCCGTTGAACACTCGTTTAAATTGTCATTTAGTATGGAAATATCATTTTAAATCAATGTTCAACGTGTCTTTAATTTCTTTGTGACAAGGCCCTTAAAGTTCTCCTTCTGAAAAGCTATCGATTTTTTCTCTTAAAATTACTGTTCTTAAAATAGGTATAAGTAAAAGATTTGTCGTATAAGTATTGTGATTGTGACTCAGGCTATAAAATTACATCCCTATTTGTTCAATTTCAAATTTATTTATTATTATTATACTTGGTCCATGGGTTATGAAATGAAATAACAAAACAATGCAAAGCTTTAAATAAAATTCAGGCTGTGCAATGTGTGTACAGTCAGCGACAAATAGTTCGTGACACCCAGAGTAGCCAAAAAGTTCGCGACACGACTTTGTTACAATCGGAATAAAAGGTTGTACAAAATGGATTACTACATAACATGGTATGCAATCGATGAGCGAAAACCAGAAATAAACAAAAAAAAACTTGATCTGTCCTTACCTACATTCTGGCTACATCCTGTATGTTATCTTTTCCCATATCGCAAGTTATAAAATTTTGTTAACTGATAATTCAACCTTCAGTTAGAAGATGAGCTGATTATATATTAATTAATTCAACGCGGAGTTGTTAATTGGGCAAGATTATTAGTTTTGAGCATTATTTTTAACCTAATGGGCACCATATTGGAAGGTGACGCATAACGAGTTTGATAATGACATCAATTGAATGTAACCGTCTTCCAAAACTGGCCAAGTGGAAGCGGTGCTTGCGAATCTGTGTTCCGTAGAGTGACTCTCACTAAGAAATAAAAATAAATACTAATAGATATTTATAGAAAAATGAAACGAAATGAAATGTAATTATAAATTATTCGATTAAGTATGTGTGTGCTCTTCATTAATTACTATTTCTTTAAGAAAACAAATACGTGGAGCTGGGGCTAAACGTGGGCACGAGCTTTTTAGAGTGGCGAACTACTGTGAACATTCGTATGTAACTGTAACCCTGATTAGTATAGGCTTAGTTAATCTTGAAACCTTTAGGCAGAAAAGAAAGCTTTTTTATTTTTGATACATAAAAGGATTAAAACATAGTTTCATCGTTATCTTTATCATTTTGGCTAACGTCCACTGTTGAACATAGGCCTCAACCAACCACTTAAACTTGTGGGAGATCGGTCGCTAAGTTTGCGTCCTATTGTTACACCTTACGTATTTTGGTACCGAACTCCAAAAACCTATACCACCAACAAGCCAACATACATAAATAAATATTTTCAATCCTATTGCTATAACATTTAGAATCAGCGAGCTGGCGGCGGTCACCGGAGGATTTAACGACTTTTACTTAATTCACATTGCTACATAATTATTGTGAAGTGCCGAAGGTCAGGTCAAAGTGCGATATGAACGCTTCATTTGGTTTATTAGTGGGATCTTCTTGGATTATTTTGAATGTGAAAGAGCAAGATTTACATACGATCAGTTAGCGAATCCTTTAGATGTGACGTCCATTGTGGTTTTTATGTAATCGTAATTAGGTGTATTGTATTTATTGTTTGGTGCGAAAACAAACCCTAGTAGTCTTTCTATGGAGCGTAACATAATGTAACATAATCATAACAATTAGGCTATTAAAAAGATCTTTTTCACGTTCCGGTATTACTTGAACTCTACCACAGTACCACTGCTTCGGGACAATAAATGGGCCAGTGCTGAGATGAAGTAGCGCAAGAAACTCAGTCACTATTGTCTATAGGATAGTTAATAAATATTGTTGCGAGTTAGTCGGTTAACATTCCAATCATTTTCATTTTTTATATTATGTTCATCAACCTTATAGCCCTTTATCATTAAGGTACTTTTAAAGGTACGCTTAAATTGAATGGGTAGTTTTCGAATAGTTTTTGAAAAATACACTTGGCTTGAAGAATAAAAAAAACATAAATCTCAACTAGGAGTACCATGAAATTGATCCAATTGAAAATTGGTGAAATATTCTTCGGAATTTTTACTAACCTAAATTTTGCAAACGATTCGCAAAAAAACACTCGAAGCCGCGGGCGCAGCTACGATCGATGTGGTCACTTTATAATTGCCTAACGTTTTGATTCGTCAACCAATATAATAAGGAGTTGTCATACGATTGACATAAGAGCCAACGGTCAGTTCAGGGGTCAAATTGTAAGAAACCATACACCGTGTAATGTATGAATAATAAAATAAAAATAAATGTAACGAGTACAGCCGTGTCACAATGGCTTAGTTGATTGTCCGTGAAAATTGCACAACATGATACCACCTTATGATGTTAGAACATGAGTTATATCATTGTACTAACAACTCTTCTTGTTCTTAACATCTACCTACACTTTGTATTATAAAGCTGAAGATTTTGTTTGTTTGAGCGCGCTGATTTTAAAATTGTGTTCTTTTGGATTATCCATTTATCGAGGAAGTTTATAGTTTATATCACGCTACGACAAAGGAACGGAGGATCAACGGAAAATATTGCAAAAACGGGAAACATTTTTCAAACGATTTTCACGCTTGCGAAGTCGCGGGCATAGCTAGTCAGGTATAGGCTAGGTCAAGGCTTACAAAAATAGAAAAGTTAAAAGTAACTATTAGGTTACTAAGGATTACTCGTATTATCTTAGACCCATATCTTCGGATATCATCGTGTGATAGGTCAATCGTGGACTCACTTGCGAAGTATGTGTAGTGTGTACGAACACAATCAACAATGAACTTGTATGGGAATCCGTAGCACATCCGCTAGTGTAAATACCATGCGATTAATCACGTGTCAGGTGCAGTCACGTGATGTGCGCATACGCACGAATCACGATGACACTATCAATAAAGAATAGTAGTGTATTCTATGCTTGGATCGTGTTGTCAAATGTCAAAATATTTCAGACTATTCATGTCTATTGCTAAATATATCTCCAAAGCCTTAGGTACATACATGGTGTCACGCCTTAGCGTAAAGGTACAAGTCCAAGATGGATTGTAGACCGCAAACACCATGGTTTCTTTGATTTTTTCTTTTTTATTGCGGTCAACCGCAGCCTCTAGCCGCAGTGTCGCCTGCGGTTGCAGTCTGCAGTCCATCTTGGACTTGTATCTTAATGCATTTCATCCCAGGAACTTTTGTGAAGTTTTGTCCCCTTTCTAACCCTTTCCTTATTCCTTGTCATCCTCAAAAACTTCTGAATGTAGGTTTTCGCCACCACTTTCCAGCGAAGACAGGCTTTTATTAGACTGCTTTCAATTTGAGAATTTGGCAATCACTTCAAAGCTAATGATAGTCTTAAGAAATCTATTCTTCTTAAAGTTAATAACTGGGCTCACAAATCTGTTGTCAGACTTTATGAGTCGTAAATTATAGTTTGACATGGTTCAATCGAGTTTATGTGCACAGCGTGAAGCCCGATTGCAATATGTATAACCAAATTGGGAAGAGTTAATTACAAAAAGTGTGTCAATTTCTTATCTCTTACTTGCATTAAAGATATGTAAGAAATTTTCTAGCAGAGCAGAATTAGGACCTGGAGAACTCTTATTCTTCCCGAGGATCCGATTGCATGTAACCAAATTGGGAAAAGTTAATTACAAAAAATCTGTCGTCAATTTCTTAGCTCTACCTGCATTTATTAAGGTTCGTAAGCAGAACAGAATTAGGAAAACCCCTATTGTTCCCGAAGATGTCACAAGAGGGAGAAATATGCAAACATCAGGCCTCCCCAACCCGTCTAGCCAGCATGGGGAATGATGGTCAAATCCTCCATTGGTAAATTGAAGAGAGTCATGGTCCCGCAGTAGAGACTAAAATATGACCTGATGATGAACTTTGTCAGGTACCTAAGTAATTTAACCTATAACAATCACAATGAACATCGCCAATGTAATCCGGTCTTGTTAAGACAATCAATCGACTAGTATGAATCACCATTCACGCGCTTAAGGCTGCTTGCCCACCAGAGCGGAGCGAGGGAGAAGTGCGGACTGGAGTAGCGAACTGTGTCTGTCCATAAACGCGGAAATAAGGTAGCGCAGCGGAGAAAGTATGCGGAGTGTGTTTTTCCATACGAGTTAAGCCAATTTTAATGAATTGTTTTTCTCTATCCATTTCCCCGCTCCTTTCTCGTTTTTTATTAATTTTTACACTAGTTTGCAGCTTCCTGTCCACTGAAGCGGAGCGGAGATTGTATGAAAATCTATTAGTGGATTTTTTTTCTTTAATTTTTTTTTACTTATTTGACGTTCACAAGTGCCAAATATTGGTCTAAATCGAACAAAGCTTTTTCAATTTTATTTTCGCTTGCAACTCGCCTCGCTTCGCTCCTGTGGACAGGCAGGTTAAGCTGCCGCGATGGCAAGCCACGACCGGCTCCCGCTGATTGTTTTACAAATGTTATTGTAATTGACGTTATATTATCGTTCGATCTCACCAACAGGATAACGATCTTGAAGCGATTTATAGCTCATACATTACAATATTCAATTAGTAAGTAGCATTTATTAATATATTGAATCCATCCCACGTGTATTTGTTATCTTTCATCTAGACCCGCGGTAGCTTGTCAAGCCAAGTTCAAGTAACAGAACTGGCGAGCAGCACCGTGTGTAATATTACACGAACCATTTGACCTCCTCAACACAATAACTATTTCACATAAACGTGTCAAATAAAGTCATCCTTATGTTGTATGTAATAATATAATAAGTATAGTTCGTCTCTCTTTTGCTTCTTATCAATATTAAATAAACTTAATTATTATTTCTAGTATTAATCTTATAATCTACAAGTATGTTTATAATTAGTAACGCAATTTAACTCTCTGTGAGCCCAGCTGACACGTGATTTGGTGTGAAATGTGCATAAAATTAGCCGTTTACTTAACTTGTAATTGGTAGGTTACACTGTGATTATATTAGATATAGAGACGGTAAAAGGAAAAAGATTAGAAGTAGGATCACTTCTCTTCAGTGGAGTCAAAAACTATAGACTACTTTTTGTGTACTTAGAAATTTTTTTTGAATTGATTTGAAAAAGAAAAAAAAACTGAAACTGAAGAGATGACGAGAAATTCACGCACTTGGCTATTAGATAAATATTCGCACTATTTACGAATTATAACGTTTTTTAAACAGTACAAAGATTGTATTAAGGAAACACTACTTCTTTGACTTCATTACGTTGATACATCATCACAAGTGAAATAGACATTTAGTAGTTCTTGCTGGCAATTTCTATGTTTTTCTCTTGTCTTAAAGAGGTGCAACTTATGTAACGGAGAGGAATCATATGCAACGTACCAACTAAATGTTATTAGGTTACGGAATGCTTTGACCATATGCACAGAAAAGGCAGTACGGCGGCCATGTGCGAGCGGTGTGGAAACCTCGGAGAATAGATTTAGAGCCTAAGTTTCAGGAGATGTGACTCCTGATGCGACCTTTTAACGTTACTGCAACAGTCGTATAAGTTATCGGTTGGTGCTGATGATTTGGAAATATGTCTTACTCACATAGAAAATATCCCAGGACTGGTATATTAACGGCTAGTAGTGACAATGCTACCGAGTTAAATTTATCAATCCAATACAATTTAATTCTACGTTGAAAATGAGGAAAAGAGCTTAAATTAACTGTTCCATACAAAAGAGTTACAATTGATTCAATGAAAATGTAAGACTCGCTGTTCCCGATCTTTAGTAGGGAATTTAGTGCAAAAACCCCTCCANAAAAAACACGATATCTATTAACATGAAGCCAAAAATAAAATTAATATATCTTAAATATTACAAGGTCTTTAAGCCTTGTGCCGCCACAATGTAAGTTTTAATACCAGGTTTACTGACCTTGTACCGAAGGAATGGAAAGTATTAGAAAGTTACTGCCGCAGCAAAGGTGTTAAGTATGTTTTAACACAATTATGTAATCTTATCCAGAACCTTTACAAACTTTGGCACTTACGTAAAAAATGTCCAAGTATTTCGAGTATTACGAATACGAGTTTAACAGCGAAAAGAGCGAATTCATTTTTTGGTAATTTAAATGGAAATTCGAATTTAAATTAATGTTTTGGGGCCAGTATTTTTATAGTTTATTCTTCCCAGTGTTATCGTGGCTACTTGATGTAAGGTTTATGCTCAATCAAGCATACAGGGTGTAAGGGAATGTTGGCCAACACTAAGGGGCTTATTACAAAAACTTAAACACCCGTTGATTGAACACTTGTTTAAACTGTGATTTAGTATGGAAATTACATATTAAACCAATGTTCAACGTGTATTTAATTTTTTTGTGACAAGGCCCTTAAAGGTCTCCTTCAGAAAAGCTATTGATTTTTTTCTTGTTGGTTGAGTTGGTTGGTTTGAAATAAAATGACCCTAAGCAGTAAGGACCTTACTACAAAACAATGCTTAAAACTTTAAATAAAATTCAGGCTGTGCAATGTGTGTACAAAATGGCAACAGACTATATAATATGGTATGCCAACGAGGAGCGAAAACAAGAAATAGACAAAAAAAACTTGATCTGTCCTTACATTCTGGCTACATCCTGTATGTTATCTTTTCCCATATCGCACGTTATAAAATTTGGTTAACTGATAATTCAACCTTCAGTTAGGAGATGAGCTGATTATGTATTAATTAATTCAACGTGGAGTTGTTAATTGGGCAAGATTATTAGTTTTGAGCATTATTTTTAACCTAATGGGCATCGTATTGAAAGGTGACGCATAACGAGTTTGATAATGACATCAATTGGATGTAACCGTCTTCCAAAATTGGTCAAGTGGAAGCGGTGCTTGCGAATCTGTGTTCCGTAGACTGACTCTCACTAATGAATATAAAGAAATACTAATAGATATTTATAGAAAAATGAAACGAAATTAAATGTAATTATAAATTATGCGATTAAGTATGTGTGTGCTCTTCATTAATTACTATTTCTTTAAGAAAACAAATATGTGGAGCTGGGCTAAACGTGGGCACGAGCTTTTTAGAGTGGCGAACTGCATATGTACATTCGTATGTAACTGTAACCCTGATTAGTATAGGCTTAGTTAATCTTGAAACCTTTAGGCAGAAAAGAAAGCTTTTTTATTTTTGATACATAAAAGGATTAAAACATAGTTTCATCATTATCTTTATCATTTTGGCTAACGTCCACTGTTGAACATAGGCCTCAACCAACCACTTAAACTTGTGGGAGATCGGTCGCTAAGTATGCGTCCTATTGTTACAGTTCAAACTTCAAGTATTTTCAAACGAACTCCAAAAATTGCCTATAGCACCAACATACATAAATAAATATTTTCAATCCTATTGCTATAACAGTTAGAATCAGCGAGCTGGCGGCGGTCACCGGAGGATTTAACGACTTTTACTTAATTCACATTGCTTCATAATTATTGTGAAGTGCCGAAGGTCAGGTCAAAGTGCGATATGAACGCTTCATTTGGTTTATTAGTGGGATCTTGGTTTATTTTGAATGTGAAAGAGCAAAATTTGCATACGATGAGTTAGCGAATCCTTTAGATGTGACGTCCATTGTGGTTTTTATGTAATCGTAATTGGTGTATTGTATTTATTGTTTGGTGCGAAAACAAACCTTAGTAGTCTTTCTTTGTAGCGTAACATAATCTAACATAATCACAAAAAGTAGGCTATTAAAATGCTCTTTTTAACGTGCGTAGCAGTATTACTTTGATCCTACCATTGCTTTGGGACAATAAATGGGCCAGTGCTGAGAAGAAGCAGCGCAAGAAACTCAGTCACTATTGTCAGCCTCTTTTTCAAGGAAAGTCTTATACAAGTACAAATTCGTAGTTATAAATACTGATGCGAGCTAGGCTGTTAAACATTCAAATCATTTTCATTTTTTATATTATGTTCATCAACTTTATAGCCCTTCATCATTAAGGTACTTTTAAAGGTACGCTTAAATTGAATGGGTAGTTTTCGAATAGTTTTTGAAAAATACACTTGGCTTGAAGAATAAAAAAAACATAAATCTCAACTAGGAATACTATGAAATTGATCCAATTGAAAATTGGTGAAATATTCTTCGGAATTTTTACTAACCAAAATTCTGCAAACGATTCGCAAAAAGAAACTTTCGAAGCCGCGGGCGCATACGATCGATGTGGTCACTTTATAATTGCCTAACGTTTTGATTCGTCAACCAATATAATAAGGAGTTGTCATACGATTGACATAGAGCCAACGGTCAGTTCAGGGGTCAATGTGTAAGAAACCATAGACCGTGTAATGTATGAATAATAAAATAAAAATAAATGTAACGAGTACAGCCGTGTCACAATGGCTTAGTTGATTGTCCGTGAAAATTGCACAACATGATACCACCTTATCTTAGAACATGAGTTATATCATTGTACTAACAACTCTTCTTGTTGTCAAATTCTACATTCATATTATAAAGCTGAAGACTTTGTTTGTTTAATTGTTTGAACGCGCTGATTTTATAAATGTGTTCTTTTTGGATTATCCATTTATCGAGGAATTTTATAGGCACCACGCTACGACATAGGAACGGAGGATCAACGGAAAATGTTGCAAAAACGGGAAACAATTTTCACACTTGCGAAGTCGCGGGCTTAGCTAGTCAGGTATAAAATTCCTTGACAAATATAAAAGTTAAAAGTAACTATTAGTTTACTAAGTAGTACCGACATAATTATATCTTATACCCCATCTTCACATACCATAGGTCAATCGTGGACTCACTTGCAAAGTATGTGTAGTGTGTACGAACACAATCAACAATGAACTTGTTGGGAATCCGTAGCAGATCCGCTAGTGTAAATACCATGCGATTAATCACGTGTCAGGTGCAGTCACGTGATGTGCGCATACGCACGAATCACGATGACACTATAAAGAATAGTATGTATGCTTGGATCGTGTTATTAAATGTTAGAATATTTTCAGACTATTCTATTCATGTCTACTGCTAAATATATCTTTTAATGTATATGGTGTCAAGCACTTCATCTCAGGATCTTTCGAGAAGTATTATCCCCTTTCTTCCCATTTCCTTATTTCTTGTCATCCACAAAATCTGCTTAATGTGTGCCATCAGTTTCCAGCGAAGACAGGCTTTATTAGACTGCCTTTAATTTGAGAATTTGGCAATCACTTCATAAGCTAATGATAGTCTTAAGAAATCTATTCTTCTTAAACTTAATAACTGGGGTCACCATTCTGTTGTCAGACTTTATGAGTCGTAAATTATAGTTTGACATGGTTCAATCGGGTTTATGTGCACAGCGTGAAGCCCGATTGCAATATAACCAAATTGGGAAGAGTTAATTACAAAAAGTGTGTCAATTTCTTATCTCTTATCTTACTTGCATTAAAGATTTGTAAGAAATTTTCTAGCAGAGCAGAATTAGGAGCTGGAGAACTCTTATTCTTCCCGAGGATCCGATTGCATATAACCAAATTGGGAAAAGTTAATTACAAAAAATCTGTCGTCAATTTCTTAGCTCTACCTGCATTTATAAAAATTCGTAAGCGATTTTCCAGCAGAGCAGAATTAGGAGAACCCCTATTGTTCCCGAGGATGTCACAAGAGGGAGAAATATGCAAACATCAGGTCTCCCCAACCCGTCTAGCCAGCATGGGGTATGATGGTCAAATCCTCCATTGGTAAATTGAAGAGAGTCATGGTCCCGCAGTGGAGACTAAAATATGACCTGATGATGAACTTTTTCAGGTACCTAAGTAATTTAACCTATAACAATCACAATGAACATCGCCAATGTATACCGGTGAGTCTTGTTAAGACAATCAATCGACTGGTATGAATCACCATTCACGCGCATAAGGCTGCTTGTCCACCAGAGCGGAGCGATGGTATGGTATAGAGTGGAATAGCGGACGCGGAGCTAGGTAGCGGAGCAGAGAAGGTATGCGGAGTGGAGTTCAGGATTGTGTTTTTCTATTGGTACGAGCTAAACCGTGAGCACGCGATGAGTAATTTCTTTTCCTCTATCCATTTCCCCAATCCGTTTCTCAGTTTTGTGTAATTTGTAAACTAATTCGCAGTTTCCTGTCCACTGAAGCTGAGCGGAGATTTTATGAAAATCTATTAGTGGATTTTTTTTCTTTAATATTTTTTTTACTTATTTGACGTTCACAAGTGCCAAATATTGGTCTAAATGAAATAAAAAAACATATTTTCGCTTGCCACTCTCCTCGCTTCGCTACTGTGGACAGGCAGGCTAAGCTGCCGCGATGTCAAGCCACGACCGGCTCCCGCTGATTGTTTTACAAATGTTATTGTAATTGACGTTACATTATCGTCCGATCTCACTAACAGGATAATGATCTTAGCGATTTATAGCTGATACATTACAATATTCAATTATTCAATTAATAAGTAGAATTTATTAATATATTGAATAATGCGTCCATCCCACGTGTATTTGTTATCTTTTATCTAGACCCGCGGTAGCTTGTCAAGCCAAGTTCAAGTATCAGAACTGGCGAACAGCACCGTGTGTAATCTTGGGCACTGCCGTGCCCCCACCAAGTCGAGCAAAAAAGCGGCACGGCCGTACCATCCTTTTCTCGAAGCAATTCAGGCCATTTTCGACCCCTTGTAACTTCGTTGTGGATAAAACTAGAAGACTGAATTTTCAGTAACCATGTAGGCATTGTAAAGACACGGTATATTTCAAATTTCATTAAATTTGAACCAGTAGTTTAAGAATTATAACGGGTCAAAGTTTCTTAATTTTGTCACTCACTGACTCACCGATCATCAAAACTCTAAGGCACTTCTAGCAGACCTAGAAGCTTCAAATTTGGAATATAAGTAGTGTTTGGTGTATGAATCAAGGAAAAACTAAAATATTTGGGGGCACGGTAGTGCAACCGCCAAGTCGAGTAAAATTTTTCAATTTCGGTCCAGTTTTCTAGATACATAACTGCTGTCTACAAAATACAAAAAGAAATGAGATTTGGGGGCACGGTAGTGCAACCGCCAAGTCGCGTAAAATTTTTCAATTTCGGTCCAGTTTTATAGATACATAACTGCTGTCTACAAAATACAAAAGAGAAAGAAAANTTTAACGGAAAGGTAAGTGTGAGGAAAATGAGGATTCACAATCATAGTACGGGAGATATTCTTAGCACAAAGGCTACGGCTGTGACCGTTTTAGTTGTTTTTTTCAGACAGCATCAGCTTCTGCACTATTACTTGCACTTGCATCTCACCATTTCCAGGCAAGCCTCGGCAGCTACGGGCAAACCGGTCCATGTAGGCTCCATGTTGCTATCAACTCTGGTCCACCCCCAACCAGTCGGGTAAAGGGAAGACTGAGTCGGTTGCTTGCACCTGATCCTATACGCGAATCCCTTGATATACTGCCAGTAGCCAATGCTGACACAAAACTGCTGCTGCTGCTGTCTGGGTTATCTTATGTAGGGCCTAAGCTAAGCTAAGCTAGGTCTAAGCGTAGTCCACAGCGACCCATTAGGATCTTTATGCTTTATGATAATAAAGCGTCTGAGTGAAAGCCATCTAAGTCTTCTGATGCCGGATATGCTGACCCAAGCAGACCCATCCTTACAGTATTGATTCATGGACCCCACATGTAGGTATTCCACATGCTCGAGAGCTGTCTTATGTTGTTAGGCCCATTTTGTGGGACATGTGGTTCGTTCCATAATGCCCAGTTTGCGTACCAGTAATTGCAGGGCTTACCTTTTATTTCCGCTTAATGAGTTTTCTCCATGACCATGTGTTTCCCTTTAGGAATAATTTGGAGAGGCTTATCTTATATCGTTGGAGCTTTCCCATTCAGCACTGTGCTTCTTGGATATGGCCATATTATGGCCATGAGGTTTGCTGTTAGATAAAATCAGTTCTGACCCAATAGGTATCGCCTCTGACCCTAGTTTCGCTAGACTGTCGACTCTCCCATTGCATTTGATCAGTGTATGTCCAGGTATTCCACATCAGGGACACTTTTTCATGCCTTCCGAGTTTGTTCATCTTTAAGATTGCATCTAGAATAATTCTAGACTCAACCTTCACTCAGGCGATGGCTTTTTGTTTGAGTGCTGCCTGGCTGTGGATCAGGATGTAAATATTGCGTTTTTTACACCCCTGTTCTTTAGTGCACACATAATTATAGCGTAGAATTCAGCTTGAAACACTGTAGCAAACCTCCTTAAGCGTTCTCTATGTTCGAAGTGTTTACAGTAGACGCCCGTTCCCGTTCCCAAGGCCATCTTTGCAGTGGCGGCGTAAGTCCTAAGGCACCTCCTAGTAACCCCCACGATTTTGGGGTTACCTACCGATTCCAAGATTGAAAGACAATGACATAGACCGCAGACTTGCTATGCAGATGCGCCAGTGAGTACTAATCTGTGCGACATGTGTCACCCCCTGATGCTTGGCACCCGGGGAGGACCGCTCCCCCCCCCCTACGCCGCTACTGCATCTTTGAGCTGTCAGTAAACCAGATTAGGCTGTTCTGTTGGGATTTTGGTCCTCTTTTCTAGTCGTCCCTTGTTAAAGATCTATCCACTTATTAGATCAATCCAAGGCGTTCGCGTATAGGATTAGTTGCAAGCAACCGACTCAGTCTTCCCTTTACCCGACTGGTTGGGGGTGGACCAGAGTTGATAGCAACATGGAGCCTACATGGACCGGTTTGCCCGTAGCTGCCGAGGCTTGTCTGGAAATGGTGAGATGCAAGTGCAAGTAGTAGTGCAGA
Organism: Ostrinia furnacalis; assembly: GCF_004193835.3. Taxonomy (NCBI): domain Eukaryota; kingdom Metazoa; phylum Arthropoda; class Insecta; order Lepidoptera; family Crambidae; genus Ostrinia; species Ostrinia furnacalis. Next base: position 445,070 of record NW_021133043.1, read on the forward strand.
AGCTGATGCTGTCTGAAAAAAAACAACTAAAACGGTCACAGCCGTAGCCTTTGTGCTAAGAATACCTATCTCCCGTACTATGATTGTGAATCCTCATTTTCCTCACACTTACCTTTCCGTTAAATTTGGTGTCGTCGGCCGTTTGGTGTNTAATACCAAGTCCAGGCCAGGAAATCTTTACCAAGTCCAGGCCAGGAAATCTTTAACGTTTTACATAAATATATTGACTTGGCCATCGCATGAAAACATGTGTAAATTAAATTATTTAGTGCGATGGCCAAGTCAATATTTATGTAAAACGTTAAAGATTTCCTGGCCTGGACTTGGTATTACATGGATCTCACAACTTTTTACCGTAGAACAACTGAGTTGCGCGACTTGGTTTTTTTGACAAGTATTGTTTTTGATGGGATTAAAATTACACGAACCATTTGACCTCCTCTTAACTCAAAAACTATTCACATAAACGTGTCAAATAAAGTGATCCTTATGTTATAATAATAAGTATAGTTCGTCTCTCTTTTGCTTCTTATCCATTGGATATTAAATAAACTTAGTTATTATTTCTAGTATTAATCTTATAATCTACAAGTATGTTTATAATTAGTAACGCAATTTAACTCTCTGTGAGCCCAGCTGACACGTGATTTGGTGTGAAATGTGCATAAAATTAGCCGTTTACTTAACTTGTAATTGGTAGGTTACACTGTGATTATATTAGATATAGAGACGGTAAAAGGAAAAAGATTAGAAGTAGGATAACTCCTTATAATGGAATCAAAAATTATAGGCTACTTTAACCTAGAAAAAAATGTTAAGAAGCAAGATTAAATCCAAAAGTAGTGCCGAAAAGGAACTGAAACTGAAGAGCATGAAAAAATAGATGAAGGGAGATTCACGTACTTGGCTATTGGATAAATAGTCGCACTATTTACGAATTATAACGTTATTTAAACAGTAGGTACAAAGACTGTATTATGAAAACACTACTTCTTTGACTTCAATGCGTTTATTCATCATCACTAGTGAACTAGACATAGTAGTTCTTGCTGGAAATTTCTATGTTTTTCTCTTGTCTTAAAGAGGTGCAACTTATGTAACGGAGAGGAATCATAAGCAACGTACCAACTAAATGTTATTAGGTTACGGAATGCTTTGACCATATGCACAGAAAAGGCAGTACGGCGGCCATGTGCGAGCGGTGTGGAAACCTCGGAGCATAGATTTAGAGCCTAAGTTTGAGGAGTTTGTGACTCCTGATGCGACCTTTTAACGTTACTGCAACAGTCGTATAAGTTTTCGGCTGGTGCTGATGATTTGGAAATAAGTCATTATTCACAGAGGAAATATCCCAGGACTGGTATATTAACGGCTAGTAGTGACAATGCTACCGAGTTAAATTTATCAATCCAATACAATTTAATTCTACGTTGAAAATGAGGAAAAGAGCTTAAATTAACAGTTCCATACAAAAGAGTTACAATTGATTCAATGAAAATGTCCCCTATCCGTCCCCCGGACACGGCCTGAGCCGAGGTCCGAGCCTACCGTGGCGCCCTCAGGCCGCGTCCGTAGTCCCCTCGATCGGGCCCACTAGAGTGAGCCCGCCGTAGGCTGGACTTGGGTCCAACACCGCGGTGGGCAACCCTCTAGTTGGGTTCGCCACTGATCGGGCGCCTTATGCGCTCGATACGGCCCGATCGCGAACGTCGGTCTGCGACCGACGATCGCCAAACGGCTAGAGTACCTTCTGTACTCGCCACTCTGCCCGGTGAAGCTGGAAAAGCTCCTCAAGTTACCAGCGCGCGTCCCTTCAAAAAAAAAAAATGAAAATGTAAGACTCGCTGTTCCCGATCTTATAGTTAATTAAGTAATAGTTGTTCATAATATAGGTAAAACCCTTTATTCGTTTAAATTAATAATACTTACATTAGTAAATTCTTTGTAGGGCACATCAAGCCATTAGTGGATCGTGGATCATAACCGGAACTTCTAATAATCTTATTTATCCAAATACAGTGACATGGCGCACTAACAACGTGACTATAACTAATTTTCATTGAACGACATGAAACAAGCGCTGACCTTTGCGTCAAAGATTACGGAATTCAATAAAAGAAGGTCACAACTTTACTCATCTCTGGAACCGCTACTATTTCCACTATAAATCCATAATTGACTTTAGATATGATGTCATAGATGTCATAGATAATATGAAGTCCGCTTCGCACTGCAGGGAAGTTAACTTCAAACTCCTCCTGTGTTTTTCTGATTAATTTCGTTCAATGTCAGTTTAACTTTCCCCCGGGACAAACTTGACCTTCACTGGTTGGGTTTTTGTTGGCGGTCAAGCTGTAGATCCTGGTCCTGGCTACACACAGGAGTTGCAGCGGTGGGAACGAGAGATAAGAATAAGAATATGTCATGGATAAAACAAAGGCGAATCGGGCTCGCTCATAAAGAGATTTGTAGAGAAGTAAGTTTACTTATCCGTTCAAAAGGTACAATGTTTATCTGTGATAGACTAAATGAAAAACGTTCTATTATAAAGGAAATGCCAGTGAGTATTAGTGTTTAGTCATCATTGGTCGAGAACAGTAAAAATGCAAATGCAAATAGGTGCACTAATCTAAATTTGTTGTTGATTTGATATTTATGGTACTTGTTCAGAGAACATATTGGACACGTGAGTCAGAATCAAAACGTGAATCCAGACTAGTACATAATTTACAACACTAATTCACACATCAGTGTACCTACCATGAGTTTACGTTAGGTGTGCTCGCTAGCGAATACGTCAAAAATCTCTATGAAGATTTTGTTTCTTGAAAGTAGCCGCTAGGGGCGCTGCACAATATGTCATACAATTAATGTCATTTTTTACGCAGTCGCTAGCGAGCACACCTAACGTAAACTCATGGTAAGCACACAGCATATCGGTGGTTAATAAATTAAAATAGCAAAGGTACCAATTGCTTCTTTGCACGTTTGAAGCACCAGAGCCGGCAAATGGCATATAATCCTCACGCTTTAGTTGCGCTTGACCTGGGTTACGCATACGCATGTTGTACACTGCAATGCTAGTACTGTGCTATATTATTACGCATGTAATCAATAAATAAAAAAAAATAAATAAAAAATGTTGTACAGCGGTATGCTAGTTTATACTAGTTATGCTGTATAATACCCAAAATATACCTATCGTATAAATGTTATTTAGAGGCTATTGTAATAACACTATTGTGAGAACTGCTGCCGACAAACTGTGTCACAGTTTGGCAGAAGATAGTAATGTTTACTGTGTGTATTTACATGGAAAAAAAATATATAAACAGCCCTCTCCACTACTACACGACTTGTCTGTAACATAATCTGAAGCCTGAGTAATTAGCTTACAACTGATAAATTTTTTTGGGATTGTTAGAATTATTTAAAGTAATCTGCATTAAATAATCTTTACCTATAAATTATGAGTTACTTAAATCGCTTGCACGCAGCACACGCCTAAAGTTCAATAGTTGAGGCCGACCAGTGACCAGTGTAATATTTATTTATGTTAATACAATTAACATCGCAATGAGATTTAGGCAATTTCAGTGGCAAGAATGTTATATGCTTACTGTGTGGGTGTGGGTGTGTTATCTATATCGTCTTTGTCATTGCCTTAGTTAACGTAGTAGTTTGCCTATTGGGTCTATTGCAGTTGCAGTTGGAGTTGCAGCTGCAGGATCCTATCACAGTGAGAAGGAGCAAAATGTTAGTACGATGAGTACAAGCCCACCTCCGTCGTCTTCGTCGTCGTTTCAGCCGAAAGACGTCCACTGCTGGACAAAGGCCTCCCCCAAGGATTTCCACAAAGACCGGCCCTGCGCCGCTCGCATCCAGGCACCTCCCGCGACCCTCACCAGATCGTCGGTCCACCTAGTGGGAGACCTGCTACCTCCGTAGTTCATAAAAATATTTTTCTACTTAGGAGACCTGTTTACCTGGTTATATTTACTTTGTTAGCTGGATCTAGTTACAAGTTTTGCTCACTGAGGGACTAGGTGTCTATCTAGTTTAAGTGTGTTGTAGGATGTAGATGAAACAGTGAAAATCGTGAGATTTTTCTCAAAAATAATTTAGTTTTAAAGAAAAAACTATTTTCACGCGTAAGAATTAGCGGTAAAAATTTCAAACATATTTTGGTAGCTTTGTGGTGATTCAATGATTGCTAAGAAGGTAATTGGTGTCACGGTGAAAATAATAATCTTTTATCAGACGCCTGACAATACTGTTGCAAGCAACCAACTAATTATTCCTCTTTTGGATACTTTCTACACTTGCGGTCGGAAGTCAACCGACGACGCCGCGTGCCAGCCAATAATTACGAATACAAAGTCTTTTATTTTTAATGGACTGTATTTTTTTTCATCTATAAACAAAGTTGACATAAATTCGAAATACTTAGTCTAATGATCATGTTCTTGGGGACTATAGCTCGGAAAAATACGAGTATTGTTTTACAGTCATTGGAAAAAAGCTACACAGATAAACGTTTCAAAATGGTATTAGGTGCCAAGAAACTTACTTCTTACAATATTTCTGACATACCTAACTCTGTTTTAAATTGTGCAGAAACATAGTTTTTGTGATGCATATTAAAACCCTTTATTACCTATTACATGTGAAATATTCCAAAAGTGGGGAATTTGGTGACTAAAGATTTTACGATCTTGACCGAAGGGTTGCGCAAAATATTTCTAGAAAGTAATACAATATGTTGTGATGCATATCAGAGGTTTCATCATCTGGAATCCTTGTATCGCATATGATTCATATTAGGTAGAGCCGGGTTGATGATATAAGCGGGGCCTTGGGAATAATTCGTTGCGAAAATGCTCATCATTCTCAAGATGTTTGTGGTGCACACCCAGAATTTGTCGATTATAGAATAATTATGTTTGGAAATTGATCAAATTGATAATGACTTGAGTCAATGTTGATGATATTTTGTTTGGTATGAAGCAATCAAACCTCGAGACGTTTATTGGGCATCAATGGAGTGAATATGCGTCATTTGTGCCTAATTTTATTAAAATTTAAATTGGGCTCTACCTGACATGGAAATCGTTTTGCTAAAGCAAAAATTATTTATTTTGTGAATGTGTATGGTATTAGATTAAATTACTATTAATAATGAATAGAAAAAATACAGTCACTTTTTTAACTTTAAAGTGTGTCCTTAGTTTTAAATGCCAATTTAATTTAAATTAACTATTTTTTATTTAATCTTGGCAACTCTTGTCTTATCGATCGATAAATCAAAGTCAGAAGATAAAACATCATTTAATTAGTAAATCTGCGCATCTCTAACGGACCGGTCATGATCCTATTACCATATTTGGGCGTATTTACCAGCGGCCTTGTCACTCTGGCGCAATGTGAAGATCACCGTTTATTGAGAGATCACGGTAAACAGCTGATTGGAACATTTGTTTCAATATGTGCAACTGATGCACTAATTTAGTTAACTACACTAATCTACTTTAAAAGATTTATAGTGGTGAAGACATTATGTCAGTTGCAACCGTCTGAGATTTTTATGTGTGATACATCTTGTTACATTTATTCAATAGTGTTTATACATTGTAAGGAATAACTCTATTATTATACAATATAGAGAATTCCTTTTAAAAGTGTACTCAGGAAATTGTCAAATGACTGAAAGATGCTGAAAAAAATCTATTGATTCAAATTTATGGAGGATCTATCTTTCCTGCTATTTGTATTTTAAACTAATATTACTCGTATTAACGATGCATGTTCACATGCCACTTTTGGAAACGGGTGATTTCGTTTTAAATTCTGCTATGTTAAGTCCTCAATCAAAGAAGGCTTTTAAGGAGAACCTGTTTAATTTTACAATCGTTAGATTATATTAGCAGTTGTACATCCTCATAAGGCTGTGATTGTTGTAAATATTTATAAATTGTCACCCAAACTAAAAATAATGGTTTGATCATGGTAAAACAGGTTCATAATAGGCTTATTTTGAATCTTCATAAACGTATAAAAACTTAATTTTAATAATGATAAAATTAGGTTTATTTTATTGAAATTAGAGAAGACTGACATCATTATTACTAGTGGCTATTAAGTTTTAAAATAAAAGATATATAACTAAAATACTGAATAAGTAGGCCACCTACCTACAAAATGTAATTAGACGAAAAATTATAAAAATGAGACCAAAAAATCAAGGACTAGGTACTTATTCATTTTTGTAATTTATGAAATTACCTATATTAATAAAAGATTTTGTTTATTATTTAGATATAATGATTATCTATCTTTGATGATCTGAGATGGGGCCATAAAATATAACGAAGTGACATAAGTGAGTAAAATAGATCCTCTTTATGTCCTGATGATACGAAAAACGTTCAACAAAGAATAAATTAATGATAAATATTACTAGTAGGCTGCATCACTTGACCACCGCGTGACAGACATACGAAATTGCTTATTTATGCATAAACATCGCATAGGTGGAGCCACCAAACAGTAGGCTCACTTTGATATCAGTATACGAATAGAATATACAGAATCAAAAGCTCATGAAGGTAGCAGGAAGGCGCTGGATGCAGGCCACCACCAACGGACCATTGTGGAAATCATTAGGGGATGCCTATATTCAGCAGTGGACGTCCTCTATAATGATTATGATTAAAATGATGATGATCATGATACACAATCACAGCTTCACTTTCCAGCTGTTGCAGAGCTTATAGGCTTTAATATTAAGTATCAACGATCGACGATAGAACTGTCATGTGATTGCTATAACACAATTAAATTTATTAAGCAGTAGAACAATCCTACTAATATTATAAATGCGAAAGTTTGAATGTCTAGATGGATGGATGTTTGTTACTCTTTCACGCAAAAACTACTGAACGGATTTTGATGAAACTTTACAGTATTATTCTTTATAATGCAGAATAACATACAGGCTATAATTTATGACGATCTGTGACAAACTAAAGTTCACGCGAATGAAGCCGGGGGAAAAAGCTAGTTTATTAAAATTATACAAAAAAAAATATTTATTAGGTTCTATCTACAATAATATAGGTTCACGATTTGAGATGGATAGTTATTTTTTTTGGATACTCTACATAATTATTGAAAGTTAAGAGTCGCCTCTTAAACTAAATTTTTAAAATACATAACTTACAGTCGCCCGGCAAGCGAAAGGTCGTAGATTCGATTCTCACTTTATAGGCAGTTCGATTTTTAAGTTTTTTTTAAATATTCCCCATAATTCGTTTTTACGTTTACCGTTGCCCTGTTAACGTTTTACTAGTTTGTTCCACAAAGCGGGCTCACTGACCTCTCCTGCACTGTGCTATAACTTATGAGGTCATAATTATACCGATTCGAATGGTACATTTTTAACCTTTGAAGGAAACACTGATTTAGTTAGAATGGCCTTGTGGACGATAAGCTGTAGTAATTATGAATCGTCATTGTCGTCGGTGAAGGGGCGACAATTCTTCGTTTTTGAATGCCGCCAAAATACAATTAATTTGCACCAAGTTAGGGATATTGTTGACCTGTAGATGCTTTCATTATTGATTGCCGTTTTAGTTATGATTCCGGTGATAATTAAACATGGCCTGACGACAAAATTAAATTCTGCCATAGTTTTCCTGAAGTAACCACGATCCTCGGGCACTGGAGGTTTCTTACTATCCTTAGCGGAAAGTCAGTTTATCGGCAGCTTTTCACTTTCAAAATAAAAACTGTTATTATTTTCGAAAAATAAATGCGAACAAAGGGGGTTGTTTTTATGGGACAGAAGGCAAACGAGTAGTAGACGGATCACCTGATGCTATGCTAAAATCATGTTGGAACTAAATTTCTTCTCCAGGAACACACGACCTGCATATCGGAGATGTCATTGGACTGCGCTGAAAAGCTCTACTAGTACTGAAAGTTTCTCACAAATAATTTCTTTATCAAAATTATAAGACGTTAATGTGCTGCTCATGAATACAGTTATCACATTTTTTTTACATTTTTTGTGACCTAAGTAATGCGATTTTTTTTCTTTATAAAGACCACAAAAAGGGTGATATATGTTACAAGATAATTTTCTTTGCACGCCATCCATTCACACGTTGACATGGAAGGCCGAACTGAATTTGAGATAAACTGAATACAGCTTAAAAGTGAATAATTCAATAATGCAACGCGATGTCCCGCGCCGTGATAACAAAAGATGAGTAACCTACACGCGCTTTCGGCGATATACCATCCACCTGTCTCATAACTCGCGCTGGGCCACTCCCGCGCATGTCGCGTGAACTGCGCAGAATAAGGCTTTTACTAGATCGACCAGCGAGTTCTTTTTCAGAGAGTGAAACCAAATAATTTTATTTAGTTTTAGCTTTATTTGATTTTCTTGATGTTGTTTTTTGTCCCTCGAAAAACATTTCATTTTTATCAAAGAACTGATAATTTTACACTTCTTGGACCGCCTGGATACAAAATTAAGTCCTTTTTGTTGAGGCGTGTAGAACGAAGTAATAATAGTTTTATTTTTATAACATTTTTATAAGTATAATTCTTATGCGTGAACACGATAAAGCTTTCACCGAAACGGCCGGCGAGCTTTAGGTGAAGAGAGTAATTTGCTTATTGCATTTTAAGTTTTCTTACGACAAACTACGAGTAAACAAATGAAAATCTTTTATACGAGTATTGTTGAGCGTCTTGATTCCAGATATATCTAGAAGTCTTTTTGCTTAGAGCGTGGTCGCCGACAGTCCAATACAGTCGTCTATTTACCGTGACTCGAATATTGAGTATGGAATATATTTTTACATGGTTATAAAATAATTAAAAATTACCGTTTCATTTTCAATTTATTTTCACTCAAATCGGCAATGACACGAAACGAACAATTCCTACAAGTGTCCGTAACTCTTGCATTGTCTGAGGTGACGAAATGTTTGATTCACGCCGTACTTGCTGTAGTCGCGGCACTAAGCTTGTGCGGTTGACATAATACACGTCTGGCTCAACACAGCGGGCGAGGTTACTCCGAAAAACGTTATCCGAAGTTTGGAATGTTGCCTTCCCTTCCACACAAAGCGAGATTCCAGCGTGAGCAACGGTGACAGACAGATCCGAAACTACGTAAATAGCGTTTCGGAATAACCCTGCAATTCAGGGCATAGGTCGGTAGTGCACTGAGAAAAATGACTCATATACGAAAAGAAAGGGCGTTATCTAACTTCTAAACTATGGAATTTCTTATTTGGGACAGGGTCGTTGTTCGACCTCAAGTATCACTGGTATGTGACGATTAAGCTTAACATTTGATTGACTCGAACTTCTAAGTGATTGGAAGACTCGGGTTGCGAGTGAACAAAATGAGGTATTTTACAGCAGTAGTGAAGAATCTATGTATAGGGTCGAAAACAGGTCGAGTTTCATGACCTGTGTGCCTACCATGAGTTTACGTTAGGCGTGCTCGCTAGCGACTGCGTAAAAAAATGACAATTAAATGTATGACATATTGTGCAGCGCCCCTAGCGGCTACTTTCAAGAAATAAAATCTTCATAGAATTTTTTGACGTATTCGCTAGCGAGCTCACCTAACGTAAACTCATGGTAGGCACACTGACCTGGCATAGCTGGACACTGTGGTAGTTTAGCTTTTTCAGCGATTGGTGATAGAGATGTTCATTTGACACACATGAAGAGCTTGATTGAAGATAATAATAATAGGCTGAGTTTTCAGCTAAGCAAACAGTGAATAACGGATTTATACGAGTAAGTATGATACAATGATATGCGATAGACAGAGGAATTCGAAAGAGCATGTCATGAAAAATTAAAATGAACAATGCAAGTTTCATTTATTAATCTAATCGCAGTAGGTATTTGTAATTTTATTTTTGATTATGAAAATACAGTTTCAACAGTTTCCAACTTTTTCAATTAATCAGATAGATAGTCATTTAATATCAAAATTGTGTATGTTGTTACATGGATATCAATTAACACAGGAACCAACAGTTTGCCCATTTCGAATAAATAATAAAATAAATCTTTGGACAATTTCACACAGCGCCAGCTAGCCCCAAAGTAAGCAACTCAATGCTTGTGTGCTTGTGTTATGGGTGCTAGCTTAACGGATATACACTACTTATATACTTTTTTTTTTAAATACATAAATATTATACATAGTCACACCCAGACCCGTCACAGAAATTAAAATTCATCATTTCAATTTCTGCCCGGCCGGGAATCGAACCCGGGACCTCTCGGCATAGTAGTCCGTTCTGAACCACGACACCAAACGGCCGGCCGAATGTACAATTTAGGGCTGATTTTTCAATCGTTGGTTAAGTTTTAACTGAAGAATAGAACTGTCATTTTGACTTATTTCCCATACTAAAACTGTCAATATGCCAAACTTATTCTTCAGTTAAAAGTTATCCAGCTATTGAAAAATCAGGCCTTAGGCATATAAAGAGAAAATTTACAAAAACTATGATAAAGTAGGCCTACACCTAATCAATGTAAGGTAATATTAGCTATGTTCCTAGCAAAGTCGCGGGTGTAGCGCTAGTATAATGGCGTCTACCTTTGACCTGATCGCTATTCCTAAATTGCATTGTAAAGTACTTGATCCATGGCAGAGGAATTCCGCAGGCTTGATCACTTATCTAAGAATTGTATGGTATAGTCAGCCGTAAAAAGCTGTTATTAGTAGTTACCAACTTGCTTTAGTTCAATTTACTCGTACTATGCCAATTTGAAAAATCTAATTGCATAATTTAAAATTTAGTTTCAAATGCGACTCTTAACCAGAGCAAAACAAAGTAACTATTGTCTTGAACGTAATTTTTATATTAGTAAAAGTATTTAAATATAATTTGACTTTTGATTAGACTAATAACAATAGAATAATAACTCACTCTAACCATCATCAAGCACCTACCACCATCAGCAACGAAACTGCAACTTTCTGATGATGCTGTTGAATGAAACTGAAAGTTTCAAACTGGTCGCGTCATGTGGGGTCTCTCAACGGACGCTATGGCAGAAACTTAGATGCAACTCAAAAGTAACTAGCAGTTGCAGTTTCGTTGCAGTTGCGTTTCACCGTCTGTTCTGGGCCTTAAATACGCACGACATCAATTTTCGTGTTTTTGAGAGTCGACTGTACGTTATAGCGCGTGGTTAATGCTACTTTTAACCATCTTCTAATTTTGTAATACAATATCCATTTCATTCTTAATCAATAATTTTAATAATTAAATTGCTCCGAAAATGTCAAACATTAATTAAGATTTTGTGAGAGTAGACAAAGCACTGATGTTATAACATTGCAAGTAAAAGTGCAAAGCTTCATTAAGAACTATAACTAATTAACTAAATACAATATTAATTAATTCTGAAAAATGTTACACGGAACTTTGATTTTAATTTAAGAAAATCAATCATCATTTATTTATAGCTATACGTTTATAAAGCATAGTACAATGAGATTTTAATACGTTTAAGATTAGTTCAAAGTCGGCAATTAGGTCCAAACATAAATATTTTTATTCAAAAAGCTTTGTGGCCCTTGACCTCAATTCGATCAATAGGGCGTCTTATAAATATTGATAATAATTTACCCACTTTGTGGATTATTTATGAATTATATTTTATGATATGAATGTCTATTATAAATTCGACTCGTCGGAATATTTTTTTCAAATAGAAATAATGTTTTGTGAAATGCCACCAATTCCAACCGGTCCAGATCGTTCAAAACCAAATGTTTAGTGTATTAGGTAAGGTGACCTCAATAATAGTAAAGATCATAAACCCACCAACCGGACATGTCACAGCGAACCTTTACCCGGCCCGGCCGAAGATGTTCGAGTTCAAATGTCGCGTCCTTGCGCGCGCGCAGCGTATAAATACGCTCCGGCGCAACGACAAGGCATCAGTCGCTCGATTGACTTCATCCCAGACACAAACCAACCAAAACCAACCACAAAAATGAAATCGGTACGTTCGTGCATTGGATTGTGAACTTCGGAATCTCGCGGCTCATCTCGAAGGATTTCCATCAGCTCGTCTTCTCATTAACAAATCTTCATTTGGGCCATCGGCAAGATAGTCAAATAATCACTTGTGTTTTGTGCCTTCATCTAATTCTCAATTACATTTGCGGTTTGGATTAACATGTGTTTAATATCAATTTTTAATCAATTTCAGTTCAGCATTGATTAACTGTCTCCCAGCTGTACAATAATATACTTATCTCTCATCTCTATAATCTAATTATTTACTGCATAATTCTAAATATTCTTATAACTTTATTATTGATGTTCATACTCTTTAAATTAACTATCCAACAAGTCTCTTCTTAAACAGACTTACCGTCCAATCCCTCTTGTTAACAGTTAATTTTTATATTCATGTATCTGTAATATTTTAACTCGATATCTTCCTACAGCTTGATGTAATCATATTAAAATATCGGTATTTTTNGCTTGTTAACAGTTAATTTTTAATATTCATGTATCTGTAATATTTTAACTCGATATCTTCCTACAGCTTGATGTAATTATATTGAAATATCGGTATTTTTCAATCTAATTATCATCTATCATACCTTGTTTGGTACTAATTGTTCTCTACTGTTCGATTCAGTACTGTCGACATCCATTTGTTTGTTTGTTGTTATTACCGTCTGTTCTGTTGCAGTTCATCGTCCTCGCTCTCTTCGTGGCCGCCGCCGTCGCCGCCCCAGCTGGCGACGACGCCGTTGCGCAGATCCTCAAGCAAGAGGTCGACAACATCGGTGTCGATGGATACAGCTATGGGTAAGTGTAAAAATTCAGCTAAGAGCAGATTTAACGAATCTTCCAGTGACTTGACCCATCTTGGTCCACAGACCAAATCACCGAATTGAATTTTTAATTTTTTTTCTCNTTTTTCTCCCAAATTACAGTATTCCTATTTTTTGTTAATCATGTAATTAATTATCGACATTTTTTGTTGTAATACCTTTATTAATCAGATCAGTTTATTAGCCTTCACGTCCATTGTTGACGCTCTAGTATAATATAACTATAATAGCACTTTATTAATATTAAATATTATTCTAACAGATACGAGACCTCCAACGGCATCAGCGCCCAGGAGCAGGGTCAGCTGAAGAACGCTGGCAGTGAGAACGAGGCCATCGAGGTCCGCGGGCAGTTCTCCTACACCGGTGCCGACGGCGTCGTCTACACCGTCACCTACGTCGCCAACGAGAACGGCTTCCAGCCCCAGGGTGCCCACCTCCCCGTTGCCCCTTAAATTACCCCTCTAGCCCCACACATCTAGTCCAAAAATACTCAACTTCCCATTCCCTTTCTTTTCCCCTTGTTACGACGCCCAAGCGATCTGTGATACGATCCGTTGTTAATAAAACATTTTAAGTTTTAGTAATTATTTCTGTTGTTTCATTCCTACGTTTTCCATAACCAATACATGGGATTAGCATAGCGATTTTTGTATTTAGATCAAAAGTAAAATGACAAAGTGATTTCTAGAAACTCATCTATAAAATCCGAAACATTCCACTAAACCTTAAGCAACAAGCTCCTCTAAAAGGCTTACGATATATTTAGATTACAAAATTAACATGAAATCGAAGATGTCATAGTTAAAAGGTCTTTGGAATGCCTCGACTGCTCGTGAGATACCTTAGATAAATATAGATACGCGCCTCAACCTCCTGATAATGATCTGACTTGCCTGATATGGAATACAAATTAGATAATAGACACTCATCAACATATGAAAAGGAATTTAAAATCTTCAAGTTTGAGATAAAATCGAAGATGTAGTAATAAATGATGATAAAACTGGATAATGAATTTCGTCATCAACGACAATGATATCATTTGAAGTTACGAAATCAGGAATGTATCCCATAATGGGTTGAGTGGATTTATATCCACTTTACACATATAAATGATAATTCGTATGGTAATTCACAGCTCGTCTGACCTCCGCTGTGGGATGCTAGTCTGTCACCCATCTCATTTTAATTTTAAAGTTGCTATTCTCACTGTCCTTGGAATCCTAATTTTTGTGGTTTACCTATTTGAGGCGATGACGGAGCTTGGGAACGTTGCAGTATTGATGCGCAATATGCATTACAATATGGCAAATGGAATGAACACACTTATGAAACTAAAGCTGAACCCTGTACTATTACTTATTCTGTGGCTGAACTACACCAGTGAATGAGGAGAAAGGTCGATAGACCTACTACCTACTAGTGTACGTTAGGGAGGCTATATGAACCAAAATCAAAACTTTAATACTGAGTTTAAACCATGCTTTGGATTTGATCAGTGACAATATCCAGTTCACTAATTTAATGCCCAAATTTTTTTAAAATATCACATAGGTAAGTATTGAGTAAAAAAAGTTCATATTTCATTTTCAGGACTGAGTGAAGATAAGTCTTAATATAAACGTGTCAATTGGAAATAATAAAAAAAGGTTAATGCATGCGATTTTTTATTTTTATAAGATCAAGTTTTTTTTATAATTTGTAATTTAATATTCAATGAGTAGGTCATCTTAGATTCAAGATCAGCATGATGCCGGAGTCATTATTATTACTAGGAGCTTCTAATGTCGCTCGTGACCCCAGGTGTTAATTACGAACATCGGATACTTTACGGTCGGCTGTCCGTACATTTATCTTCATTTGTTAACTAAGTAGCGATTGCCCCCGGCTCCTTCAAATGCATTCCATTTTAAATAAAATAATTTATTTTTGAGGATGATCCTTTATTGCATTTTCAACAGATAAATCTAATGCTGTAAAATCTATGATCCCTGTTTTCTATTTCGTTGGCATTATCGACGGAAAATATTTTTGAGGATGATCCTTTATTGCATTTTCAACAGATAAATCTAATGCTGTAAAATCTATGATCCCTGTTTTCTATTTCGTTGGCATTATCGACGGAAAAAGGACGTCCACTGCTGAACATAGGCCTCCCCCAATGACTTCCAAATCGCAAGTTTAGTAGTGTACTGCATCCAGCGCCTTACGGCTACCTTTATCAGGTCGTCAGTCCACCTTGTGGGTGGACGTCCCACGCGTTTTCCGGTACGTGGTCTCCACTCCAGAACCTTGCTGCCCTATCAGCCGTCAGTTCATAGATTGCATGAATACTTACTTTAAAGAGAGACGGACCACATGGAATTGGTTACAGAATCTGACAACACGGGTCAAAGTGTGACTCTATCATTTGTGACCCTTCAACTTTTGCGAACACAATAAATTCAATTATCTCAGACCACTGGCGGCTCTGTGAGCATTAAAACCTTTTTTTAACTCTACTTTGTAAACAAGCTGTCGTTAGTACAGGATATAAAAACTATTGTTTTCCAGCGTCTTCAAATTCAAACACGAAAAGGTCAAGATCAAGACGTTCGTTAAAATGCGACTGTAAAATTTCTTGATGTGCTAAGTTCTGCGGAGTCAAGGCGACAGAACATCTTACGTTAATGTCTTACCATCATTTTATTAATCATTGTTGAAATAACATTCGTGAAACAAAATAGATTTGGTCGGTGTTAATTAGAACTGAACGATGTGATGTAGAAAAAAATATAGAAGACTTTAGAAATACGATGTTTAAAATTTTATTTCTCTTTTTATTCTATCGTGTCAGTTAAAACACTGCAAGATCACAATACCGAGGAGTCACCGATATGACGTACAGTCCCTACATAACCTACACAGAAGTCTTTCGGCGACTTGGCCTACTTTTAGCTTGGTCCGAATCAACAAAAATCTAATTTAGAATCATAGAGTCGCCCCAGTTGCTGGAAGAAAAAATATCCAAACCGGTGACTTGGTCCGTGGACCAAGGTAAAACTAAGCTAATGCTCGTTTTCATCATCAATCCCGAATTTTTAAGTGACCCCTATGACAACAAAATGCCTGTATGTGGAACCATGCACTTAAAAATAAGGGATTGACGGTGAAAACGGGCATAAGTCGCTAGAAGACGGGGACCTCTTTTAAGTTCAAATTCAAATTCTTTATTTGCTTATAAAAAGGGTATAAAGTTTGCTAAAAATAGGCGATTAAACTGGTGCAATCAAGAGAGGGAAGAGGAATCAGTATTTTCTCAATTGCCAAATGAATATAAATGAATATAATATGTTCAATGCAAAATGACGTCCTTTCTCCAGTTGACACGCTTACTCTTACTCGCAGTCAATCCAGAAGCGAGCAGTGAACTAGGCGTCGATATTCGCAATCTCTTGACCTTTCGCCGCTACCCAGTGACCTTCACCTTGTTACGTAACTGAGGTCTAAGGCTTCTCACGCGCCTAGGGTTGATACGCCAAGCTTAGGCTATTTATTTATCATATTCATTTTTTTTTTTAATTGGTAGGTACTGTCTCTACTCTAAGATCAGAAGTCGGGGCTTAAATGTTTCCGCAAAAAATAGTCCTTGATCTAAAGAACTGTTTAGAGCTTTTACGTTGCGATTATTTTTATTTAACTACCTACATTTAAAAATTAAATTCAAATTTACCGTGCAACTTTAAAATATTGAAATTAAGGGTTTTGGCCATTGGAACATAATTTCGTAAATTATCGTGAACCATTAAAACGGCAAGTTAGAGCAAAAGTCAGAACGGCGAAATTCAATGATGAGTAAAAACAGTCTAATATTTTTACTATAGTGTGTCAACCCTAAGAAGCTTATTGACTGTCACCTTTCTAAATGCAGCCGTCAAAGGATGGCAATTAAAATTGATTCAACTGTGCAACAGATGATTTTATTGTGTGTAATTTATGCAATTATAACAGTGACTGTCATTTCTCAATAGGTACGACATCAGCCCAAAGCAATAGAGCAGAGTAATTAGGTGGCTTGTTATTAATCTTCGGCAAGCTCTTCTTGTTTGTGGCCCCATAATAACGTGATTGAAGTGTAATCAAACGTCAAACTGGAAGCTGTCTTTTCTATTGTATCACCTGGGAATTAGATCTAGGGTCTCTGAAGCGAGAGTTCAATTTCGTAACTACTAGGTCACGAAGATGTTATGAAACTGAAAAGAAAGGTTTCAGCTAAGCTCATACATTTTTGATCAATGCTATAAATAAGAGTGTACTTGTAGAATTTTTCTTCATTATTGATTTTATCATAATGTAAACAGGAGTGTATATTACTATACTTAGGATGAGTGAATGTTTATTTCTCTCTCATGCAAAAATTAAGCAACTAATGGAGTTTGACAGACATTCGGTGTTGAAATTGTGATGAGACCCAGGTAAAAACATACTATAGTTTTTATCCCGGTATCACTGGCTATAAAGTTTTTTTATGACAATTGAAATTCACGCGGGCGAAAAACTCATAAAAAAACATTCAATACTCATAAAACTCATTTATTTTTTGCAAGTAGGCTTTTAAAAAGTAATTTTTTGGGTTTTAAAAGCGAAACCAGGGTTACAGCTAGTAAATATGAAGAACTTTCCCAACCAGCAGGCAAAGTTCACCGCTGTCACCTGCCTGACAATAAAGCTCTTTAGCGCGTAACGAGTGTTTGTAAACCTGTTGAAAAATGCGGACCTTCCGCCCTTGACCCCGTTGCGTAATCCTGCCTGATTCAGGTGGGCGGGTGACGTCACACGACGAAAGTGAGTTGCGCGCGCGCATCGTGGTGTGGGATGAGAAATGGCTTTGCCCTTTTTTTATTATTCGCAAGTAGAAATATTTTACGTTGTTTTTGACCAACAAAGTAAGGCTTTAGCGGAATTTTCCTGAAGTTATAAAACGTGAGAAAAAGACGTTTCGTTTTATCTCAATAACATTAATAATTCAATTCTTACAAGCTTGATAATTGCAGGTTGCACTCATAAATCTTCCAAAGGTGCGCGATCACTAAAATAGTATCCCAAATTGACTTATCAGTCTGAAGGCGGTTTATAATTTATGCAGGAATGTAAATATTTTTACAAGCATTTTCCTTAACTTAAATTTTAAACCGTCTTTGTGTGTCCAAAGTCTAGAGAAATGAAAAATAGGATAAACATTTATGTAAACGCTAATCTTAGGCTGCATTGTACCATCTTACTTTAACTGTAACAGACGTCAAAAATCTGTCAAATTCCATACAAAAAACACCGGTTAGTAGGTAGTTACTGTTTAAGTAAGATGGTGCTACCTACACAGCAGATGCAATGAAAATATATAATAGTTTATCTAACCGATAGATAGAAAAATAAAATTGATCACATAAGTTACAATCCAATATACCTAAGGCAATCCCTAAGTTACGTAATGAAATGATGCTCTGTCTAATGTCAATAGGCCTAACATAAGGAGTCGGTCACACGAAACGGCGCACGCGCATGATCCAGGCCTTATTCTAAGTTATTGAATTTATATTTATTGTCGAAATATTCAGTGTGACAGATTAACACGCTATGAAAACAGAAAAAGGTGAATTGATATAATGATGACTTGGGGACTTTATTGGTACACTTAGATTTATACAGGGTGGAAACGTTAAGTGATCTCACTCGATTATTTCTAAACTATACAAGATATCGAAAAACTGATTACTGATTCTGAAAGTGCTTCACAAGCTCTTTTAAACGGTACCAATAATAGCTTACAGAATAAACTGGATCTATCCGAAAATTAAATTTTTCCAGCTTCCATACATTTAGTAAAACCACATAATATTAAAAACTATACAAGATATTCAAAAACTGGTTATCGATCCTGAAAGTGCTTCACGAGCTCTATCCAACGGTACCAATAATAGGTTACAAAATAAACTGGATCCATTCGAAAATTCAATGTTTCCAGCTTCCATACATTTAGTACAGCCACAGTCATGGCACTCATGTCTTGTTAATATTATAGCAAGTAAAGCCTAGAACCAATGTTTTCCAAGAATAATTTTAAATAAGAATGCAATTTACGAGTTCATTTTAAGTGTTTATTATTTAATAAAAAAAATTATACTTCTATTATTGTTTGGCTGGCATACATTTAGTATGGAGGCTGAAAACATTAAATTGTCGGATAGATCCAGTTAATTCTGTAACCTAATATTGGTACCGTTGGTTAGAGCTCGTGAAGCACTTTCAGGATCAGTAACCTGTTTTTCGATATCTTGTATAGTTAGGAATAATCGAATGAGATCACTTATCGTTTCCACCCTGTATATTGCTTGTTTGTTGAGACGTTTTGTATGTCAAATCAACGATTTTTTTAGGTAACGATATACGAAGTTGGTTTGTCATGCACGCTCATCATCCTGCATGGCATTGCTGTGCCTTGAACCGTGACAATATCACAGAAAATCAGAAGTGTGTCACGTTAACACTAAAGCGAAGAGAGTGGTGTAGCTTCAGCCTTATACACGTTGATACACATCCGCGGCCGATGTAAGCAGTGACATTTAACTGTCTGATAAATGATAGTGTGATATGACAGCTACAAGATTTTACTACGATTACGAGAAACGCACGAGTACTTGGTGTCATCTTGACACCAATATTCAGATGGGTTAACTGCTTACTTTTTTTAAACGTACGATAATAGTGAAAATATAATAAAATGAATCAAGGAATTTGTATTATTCAAATTTCAACATTTTGCAATGGCCATTAATATGTCGTTGTTAATTGATGTTAATAAAATTATCATCGCGGTGCTATTAAAGATCATCTTGAGACCAATGGCGCCGGAAGCTCGCGAGACTTCAATTGGAATTCCACAGTTTTTGCCCGTCACAACAAATCAGGGTTAGTATAGTTTATTTAAATGTCTGCTGATTGATACAAAATAATTTAATTTGCATACGAGGTGTTTGATTGCACCTTTGAGGGCGGCAAAAAATGCAACGATTTAATAAACAAGGTAATAAAGTGATTTATAGTTATTATTGATGGAATCTCCCCTGCCGTCATGCGTGGTTATTGCGTAGGTTCTAACCACAAAATGCAAGTTTTGTAAATTCTTAGAATGAAGCTCCTGACATTTAAGTTAACCACTTGGTTGCGGGGCTTATTCGAATTGCGATTGATACATCATCACAAATATCACACAAAAAGTTGTTAGTTAGAGATCAGCTCTACATAAAAATTTTATTGTTGAACATTAGAAGATATTATATTTTGGAGTTCCATAGATTTATTTAACTTCAAAGATATTGTTACGTATACTTCCTGCGTGTAAAACTCGTTTATTTTGGGGAATATGATAGAACGTTTATCTCTAGTTACAAAAAACTACTTAGTGTTGGCTAAATTAATAAACGAATAATGCTGCAGCTCCTTGCACCATCACACGTCTGTCCATCGTCCGCCGCCAAGTTCGACTCATAATTTACAAATTACATGTTCAAAGCTACAAAAAATATTCTAACGAAATGCCTAAGGTCACAGTTCCAAACCAGCCATTGTGCCATTAAGAGTGACAGCTAATAATAAAATTAACTAATCAGAAAATAATTTAAGGTTGACAGAGCTGGTATGGCGATAGGCTGTTTACATGCGACGAGACGATTGCGTTCTGTTAAATGATAAAACATAAATAACAGACATGGGTTCTATACAATACATACAATTATTATTGTACCCACAGGTGGATAGAATCATTTTATTTATATCTCTTTAAACATTCATAAAAAAAAGTTTTTTTTTTTTATAAATTAAGGCGTTTAAAATCGATTTGGCTTGGGTTTGACAGTGATTTATAGAAAAACCAACAACAGTTTAAATACGAAATAATTGAGAATAATAATGTTGTGTGTGCCGCATTCGCAAATATAATATCTACTTGCCGTAACAAATCAACGCAATTCATCAATATTCATTACTAATAGTTTTTCTTAAGAGGCTTATAAAGTAATTACATAATATTAATAATATTTTATTTTAATCTTTTTTAATCTCAAAAATCATCGAAGTAGTAATTTTGGAAGTTTTACAACTGAAGTCAGAAATTAGGTTTAAAGAATACAGAAATAAAAAAGTAGAGTATACTTTTTTCAAAATAAATACAAAAATACAATGCAACGCCTCCCAATAACCGCATCAAAATGTGATGCAATCTTTTTATTCGTCAACTCAAAATCTCGTACCGTGTAAACCGGCCTTTTAAAGCGGCCAAGCCGGTTCCGAGCGGGTTAAATAATCCGAACGTTAGCTTCTCATCTTCCTTTCGATGGAAAGTGAATGTCAAGGTCGCGCCGAAGAGTGGCGTGTTAGTGACTCCAGCCGCTTTTTGTTGAGGTTATGCCGGTTAAGAGTTTACATTCGTAATAGTAGAGCTAGGTGTAGTAGGTTATCTTTAAGCTGCCAATAAAGTGTTATAAGCGATTATAACATTTTATGACTTTCAAGTTTCAGCAAAATTTTACTTTAAACTTGATTTCAGCTCTGAAAATATATGTACTAAAAATTTAAATGGGATTCGACTTGTTAATTTTAGGTAACTTAGAAAAAAGACATAGGATTTTATTTCTATTACTAGCTGACCCGGCGAACTTTGTTCCGCCTTAATGGCAATAAATAAGCAGACTTTTTTTTTATTTCGAACGGGATAAAAAGTATCCTATGTCCTTCTCCTGGCTCTAAACTACCTCCCTGACAATTTTCAGCTAAATCGGTTCAGCCGTTCTTGAGTTAAAAGTGGAGTAACTAACACGACTTTCTTTTATATATATAGATTTTAAATCTATGAATTAGTGTACTTATGGGTTTTGACAGAAAAAAAAACATTTTAAGCTGTTGGTATTAGGTATTAACTATACATAAGTTAACAAGACATCACGACAATGCGGCCGGCCGGCGAGGATATGAATGCGCGAATTTCCTGGTCAAAAAATTGATCTAAAGCTTTCGGCTGAAGTGCATGCTTTGGGTTGAGCTTTTAATACATTCTAACGCCCTTTTACGGAGATAGACGACATAAAGAATTTTTTTTTTTTTTTTTTATGTGATAGGAGGCAAACGAGCAGACGGATCACCTGATGGTAAGCAATTGCCGTCGCCCATGTACACCCGCAACATCAGTGAAGTCACAAGTGCGCTGCCAACCTTTTAAATCCCATTCCCTCCCAATTGGGCCTCCGGTATCCGGTATCCGGTATTAAAGTAATGTTAAACGGCACATACTCAATCAAAGCGTTGAGTACTTAATAATGCCTTAACAAGCTGCGAAGTCGTCTAGGTGGCTAAGTGACCGAGGGTCAAAGGTCTTGCAACACACTTCGAATGAGACATAAATCTTGGACAGTTTCTCTCAGGAATATCTATCGAAGTTTTGTTCCATAGACGCCATTGAATGTACAGTCGACAGCACATAAGATTATACACATTTTTGTTGAATGAACAACTATACAAAGAGGTCACAAATAAACACTGTGGAATGGCGTTATTCGGGCGATATGGATGTCATTAAGGAGGCCTATGTTCAGCAGTGGACGTCCTGTGGCTGAAATGAATGATGATGGCGTCGTCCGTAGTAGGACTCTACATTTAACGTATGGACAAATGCTGATACGCGATAAGAACCAGTTTCAGCTGTTTCTGAAAAAAGTTGCAGAATGATAGCTACATACTATAGGTAGTAAGTATTACTTATTTATAAGTAAAGACGACATATGCTACACAGCGACTGTTGCTAACCATACCGGTAGTTTTTTCTGCCAAATATCTCTATCTGTGAAACTAACAATAATTGTTGTCTTTTTTTAAATCCACTTCTTTGAATCTCAATTGATCTACCGATACCGTTAGACTATTGTCGCTTAATACGGATTAGAACTTACCTATGTGTACGATAATTATCGTACACATAGGTAAGTTCCTGATAGGGACCTTACATCAAGTGGTAAAACTAATAGAGTAAGAGCTAGTGAAGTGAACGCCAGACCTACGTCATTTTATAAAAGCTGAAAGTTTGTCAGCGTATGCTCCCAGTATTGGATATAATGTTGGTAAATTATGAAGTTTGGGTCATCGTGGCTTTGCTTCCCTAAAAAACAGTCTGGTAAGGAGTTAGAACTGTCAATACTGTCTGACTGTTGGGGAAAATACTTCTAATTATTGTCCAAATATTATACATAAAAATCAGATTTAATGGTATGTAGTACTTAGTTTATAAGATTAATAACTAACGTGCCTTCTTTGCCTATTTTTGTAGCATTGAGCGTGTAATTGATAAATTGATACGATTTAAAGTGTTAATATGCGTTCTGTTTATGAGTAAATCGTGACGTGACCGTCATAAAGTTGGCTATATTTTTAGGATCGTTTGAAATCTGAACTAATTATTTAATTAGTTGATCTAATTGCAATGGTTTTAAATGCAGTAGGTTAAGAATGTTTACGGTGAAGTTATTATGCATTTATGTTGAAAACGTTTTTCGGGGTATACCCAATGGTTTGACAAACTTTGTTCAATAGTGGTTCGTTTGTTCGTTCGTTTCAGCCAAATGACGCCCACTGCTGGACAAAGGCCTCCCCCAAGGTTTTCCATAATGAACGGTGCTGCGCTGCCCGCATCCAGGTTCTTCCCGCGACCTTTACCAGATCGTCGGTCCACCTAGTAGGAGGCCTGCCCACGCTACGTATTCCATGGTCTTCAATGATGGTACGTACGACATTATGATATATATGTAGACTATTTTGCAACAATAATACAGGCATTAATAAATTAATGTACTGGCGATTACCTACAGGTTATCAGGGACATCACCCATAAAGTAAAACCTTGAACTCAAATGCAATTCTATGTTTAAAAGGCATAAAGTTCAATATTCATAATTTTACGGCGAAGCTGATCTGCGGTGATCGTATCAAATAAAGATTATGGCGTGACCAATTAGTTTGATCATATTTTGTTGATTGAATGACTTCATTAATGAGTCTGCAAGCATTGATGGGAGATTGAAACATCTTGAAACAAGTGATTAGGTGTTATGTGTAAACACTTTTGAATCTAAGTTGACAGTACATAAGTAAATAAATTAATGTCCACATTTTGCACTCCTAAACTTAGCAGTTACTTGTAGTTACAGGTAGACAGAGATGACACTAACAAGTAACAACACGGCTTTGGCTTTTATTATCAGTTACAAGATCTAACTAAATAGACACTATATGGTTAGTTTTAAGTTACTTTTAAGTTATACTATCGCATTGGGTCTTACCTGTAATGATGGTGTAAATGTGTGGAATAAATAAAAAAAGATCCCGTGAAGTGATAATTTTATAAAAAAAAGTAATTTTAACGAAAGTACAATGACAACATTTAACTTATTCAAGTTAAGGCTCCGTAAGATCGTAGTATGTCAGATTTCGTAGTTGATCGTTTTGAGAAGAAAGTAAATTCAAACATAAGACATAATATACATTTACCACCTTTACACTACCATAATAATGTGATAACATTTTCAATCTAACATAATCATATGAACTTGGTACCCATCAAACTTTGCTTTGAATCCATTGAAGAAAAGTTTGAGTTGGCATCCTTATAAATTTATTTTGGAACGCTTTAACCTCTTCATTGGAAACCAAACATTGTTATGGCACCTCCAAAATTTGTTTTGGAACGCTCTAAAGTTCTGCTCATCGCTTTGGGACTCTACAAAGCCTCGCAACAGTGTCAAATACCACGAAACGGTCATACCTTTTTTTATTTTCTTGGTAGTAGAGCGTGTTTTAAGAACAATGAAAAAAAAACAATTACGCTCTTATTGATTTTATCATACAATAAATGACGACAGTAAATGTCCAATAGATAAGACAAGATTATACTTTTACGATCAATAAAAAGCTTATCGTGCCCCTTCATAATTATTTAAAGATTTTATGGTATCTTTTGTTTTCTTTGATTTTATGATCCTCAGGAACTCCATATTCATTTCAAATTGATTTGACCTTCCCTTGATTTATAGCTTCAACTTTAAAATAGATGTTTCTGAGGACTTTATATTTTATAAATAAAATTTTCATTGTTCAAAAAACTGGATTTCCGGCAAAATGTCAAGTCCCTCTCGTTGACAAAATTAGACTAACTTGCATAGAGTACAATCAAGTGCAAGGAAACCGGGTTATCTATTGTATTGTGTTGTAAAATAGTATCATATTTGATTAGTCTAAGAATTCAAGTTTGAAAGTAACATTTTTTGTCAAGTTGATTCTAAAATAATTTGATGTTCCTACCTTTCTAATTCAAATATTTTTGTCTACAAGACATCATAAAGCCAAAAAATTAACATTAAGTTTTTTATAAAATGTTTAAATGTATTTTCCGAAATGTCAAATTATTAATATTCCATTATAACATTTATAGTTTCCAAAATATGATCGCATTTCACGCAGCACCTTTCAATGCTCTCGAGTGTATATGAGAGTGAGCTTCTTGACAGTGTTTGAATATCATATGCAAACTAGCAAACGAGGCGTAGTATAAATAAGTGCGGGTGACCTGTCATCGTCACATTCGACGGTCTAGCCTCTTCCTTGTAAGAACCCACCAACCCAAACACATCAAAAATGAAATCCGTAAGTGTCTTAAAACAAGCTTTTTAAAATTTAGAAAAATTTGGAGCTTTCACCTTTCAAAGCTTTCAGATTTCATCCGAAAGTTCGAGCTTTTTCTTTTAATCTTCAATTCACAATTGGCTTGATTTTTTTTGCAATCATGGCAAAACATGGTTTATTATAATTAGAAAGATCTCGTCTACATTTACCTTTTCCAATATTCATCTTTAAATTTTACTTATAGGGTTATAAATAGAACTGACATAAAAATACCTACATTATGCTAATCATGTATTGTTATCCGAGCAAACTCTATACATGAATCGAATATTTAAATATAGGATCATGACTTAATTTTTTCTAAGTATTGCATATTAAAATAGGCTTTATTTCAAAAACTTAACCACTTTTATTTAATGTTTTAAAAGGAAAACGAATCAAAAGGATTTGAACTTTACATTCCAGACAGACGAGTATGTGGAATATATTAACGTAAATAATTGCTTGCTATATTTTGACTCACAGTTTAGTAGCATTTTTTGAATTTTAAACTAGTGACACCACTCTTAAGCATCTTTTGTCTGTCCTTTTAAAAAATCTACAACACTTTTTTTAGATATTGTCAGGTTTATAGAGCTCAATTCAAATAAAAGTAGGAATCATAGAAAAAATATTTTCATTGGAGTTCAACCGTATTCTTACATCATACAGTTCAAATGAGGGCTACCGTTTTTGTGCTCTACAGCTGGCACCACTAGTGAGTCTTAAAATGGTACAGGATCTTACTCACAGTGGCGCCACCCTAATGAGTGCAAATACGATAGTCATCCTACCGCTTCAGCGCTCACCAGTTGGCGCTACTACCCTAGCCACTAGCAAGTGACAGGACCTATTTTAAAGCGCCTACTGACGAGCTCAAATACGGTAGCCTTCATTGAAGTGGGGTCTATACCACCTATCGTTAAAGGATTTGTCATACTAGATGCTGTCTCTCTATACATTTTGTATTGATGCAATCTGGCAGTGCTGGCATGAGCAAAGAACGCAAACTAACAAGTGTGCGATTCAAGTGACTTGACGGACCGCAGAACGCAAGTGTCAAATGCTCAACCCTTAAAGCGCAGCGAAATACTATAGTTCTTGCAACTCACGAAGTCGAGTGAGCTTTACTTGTGCGTGTACGTGTACATGCACATAACAATAGTGTTGTCTATCAAAAGTTTTGAAAAACGAACAGTAGTGTAGTGAGCCACCACACATGTAAAGATCACTCACCTTCGTGAATTGCAACAACTATGTACCTAATCAATTATATTGTTACGCGGTCATATTATTATGCGAGTCTTGGGGATTGATGGAATATGGGATAACGCCCTCATTCACAAACGATGCTTGCTTAAGTGAAGCAGCCAATCGAACGCAGATCGTTGAATAGAGCTCTGTGATTGGTTCGTGCGTCACCCTGTGCGTCCGCGCGCACTGTGAGACCTCATAGTAATGTTTGTGAATACGGGCGTAAGCATACCTCCAAGCTGACGTGTCCTCTCGCCCACAGTTCGTCGCATTCGCCCTCTTCGTGGCCGTCGCCGCCGCCATCCCCGTCTCCCAGGACTCCAAGGACGCCGTCGTTCTTCGCTACGACAACGACAACATCGGAGTTGAGGGATACAACTACGCGTAAGTACCATCATCAGTGATAGCCTTCATTTAGTAGTGAAGAAAGTACTGTAACAAATGCTGGACGAAGAAGAAAACTCTTCCATTGTTATCACAACAGTTGTTGTTTCGTAACAGTTCACTATTTGGACTAATTGATCAAATTAATTATTTCATGATAGTTTAGTTTTCATTTCTTGTGAAGTAAAGAAAGTGGAACAGGTTTTTGATTTGAGTAATATTAGTCAATGAAAACGAATTGACATCATCATACAAATAAAACTTGTAAGGTAGCATTCTTCAGTTGTACGTCCCTACTGTTGAGGTCCGCTTTGTTCTTCGTGACTTCTATCAATTATAATGTTAAATTTAACTTTATTGTCTATGCTAACAACGATTTTGACGAATATTTTTTAATTCGTGTGTTGAGAAACGTTAAAATGTCATTATGAATTAGTTATCGTCAAATTACTAATAGCATCGCCAATTCAAATCGATACTGAAGGTGAATGCAGATTCGCCGCTGAACTTTCAACTTTGCGGCAAGTAATCGCTTGATATTTCGCTTGGATTTTGCGAGAGACGTCTCTTGGTCAATTGACATATGAAGAAACATCACGGTCATAGGTTATTTTTTGATAACGCATTGATGTACTTATTAATATTCCGATTATAATTATGACTCGTACTTATGTCCTTTGAAAGATTCAAAGAGAAGAGACCTAGAAGAGGTGTGCCCATATATTATTAAGGGTGCGATGTCTTCTACCTACTTGAAATGGCTGCAAACAGCTCATTAAATGCTGTACATCAAATATTCAGCTTATTCAGTTGATTCTGTACATCGCGTTTAGAAGTTTCCCGCTTCTTTTACTTCAATGTGACTAACATTTGGCTTGTTTGCAGTGTTGAGACCAGCGACGGCAAGTCCGCCCAGGAACAGGGTCAGCTGAAGAACGTCGGCACTGAGAACGAGGCCATCGAGGTCCGCGGTCAGTACTCCTACACCGGTCCCGATGGCGTCGTCTACAGCGTCACCTACGTCGCCAACGAGCTCGGCTTCCAGCCCCAGGGAGCCCATATCCCCCAGGCTTGAATCTAGTCCCACCACCCGACCTGCTAGTGAATAAACGTTTTTGATTTAGAACTACCGATTTTGATTTCCTCATCTATCTACATTGAGAACCTTTTTCTATTTCTGTCGCTTGGGTTTTAATTTCTGAGGTCACAACGCTGTGAAAGTTTGTCAAAGTTTAATTGGAACGAAAAACGAAAATCATTCTTTTCGATCTTCTTAATCCACATCTACTGTTAAAACACTACCTGAAAATAGTTTTCAGAGCCTTGAACTCGCGAGAGTCCATACTCCACTGGTCCAGTGAGGACAGGTCTTAATTTAGCTATTGATTCAACTCACAGGCAAAGGCCTTCAAGGCTTGCCATGTATCACATTTGTGCATTAAGTAAGTAAATTATGTTTTAATTTTTGGGCATATAAATAATGTGAATACAATACAATCGCGACACTTGTTGATGACTGCCTTAAGCCACTCGTGTGCTGGTGACATTACTAAACAATACCTACTCTTGTCGAACAACTGCCATTTCATAGAGCAAAGGTCATTAGTTCAACGCTAAAGTATTTTACTAAAAACTATATATCAATATTGATATACACTATAGAATCTTAATACTGAATTATATTAATATCAATAGTGTTTGGAACCAGATTACTGGTAGTAAAGAGCCGGCAGAGTTTAGATTTCGTTGAATATGTAATAGTCTCAATAAAACATCCGACTTTAAAATTACTTTAAAAATACGTCTATATGTATAGATAAAAGTCGTATTAATAACCTAGATCTAGAAAAGGTAATTTCATCGAGCGTTATATGGCTTGCGGGAAACCCCTGCTTGCGACATATGAATATCAATGAATGTGCTTTTTAATGGAAACAAAGCAAGTATTTGACCGTAATCCCACCTAATGTTTACTGAGATGCAGTCTAGGATAGTGTATAACGCCCCTGTAAGTGCCTATTCACTCTCGCCTTGAAAAGGCCCGTATTATATTATATTCCGTATAGCCCGTATTATATAGTGTTCTGGAAAGGTTCTAGAAAGACAGCTATTCAATGATAAGCTCGAAAGAACGCGGAGTAGTTTTTTGATTAAAGAAAACGGGTAATGCGGAGTTAAATAAAAGCAATGAGACAGAAAAATATCTTTAACAGTTTTTTTTGTGCGTTAGCAACAGTGCCAGATTAAAAGTTGACTACTTGATGCCCTGAGCAATACCCTGTGCTACCGCCCCCATCCATATTATCGTTCTTTAAAAATTTGTAAGTTAATTCGTGGTAAATAGTTTTTATTTGCCGAATTTTTTTTGATGCCCCCTAGACGTGATGCCTTATGTAATTGCTTATTTTCTTATGGGTTAATCCGGCACTGGCTAACAATAGAAATACAAATAAGAGTGTAAATAAAAGTATCAAGCACAGCGTGCATTAGCACCTCTCTGTGAGGTACAAAGAGTCTTTGACGGAGATGTAATCTGGACGCGCGCTTATCGCAAAGCCCACAGGGGAGGGTGCTCTATTTCGTGTTTTTGTTACTTTATTTAAACAGAATACTTGTACTATTGTTTCCATTTACTCCACAAAAATGAATTTCATGACAAGTCAAGTGTCCATTTAATGACATGATTCTGCTAATAGGAATTATACAGATTTAAGTAAAATTCGTAGACAGGAGCGTTTTAAAACATGATTATTTCTTCTTTAAGCACGTAGATTGTACACTTGTACAGTGTGGTCAAAAGCCTGGTGTCCGATTTGATAAGCTGCTTCTTTAAGCTTTTCCTACCTAAGCAATAAGCAAACAACAAAAAGTCCTGCACCTATTGCTTCGATTACGTATCATGTGAAAGAATTAATAAAACATTATCCACAAAAATCTTTCATAACATTATTTTAAGGAGCCGTGATTTGTTAGAACACGCCCAAAGCAATCATTCTAATGCAAAGTGAAGTAATATTATTTACTTAAAAGACATATGCATACTTGGTCTCAAACAGAAGCAAGTAGTTCAAGGTAAAACAATATTTGGCAAAATAATTAAAAATCAGCATTGCTAATGTGCATTTTCATAATGAGACTTGTTGACAAAATCTGTGTAAATATTGATTCATAATAAATCAATTAACTATTTTCTACTATAACTATGTGTATCTACTTGTTCATACTC
Source organism: Ostrinia furnacalis (assembly GCF_004193835.3). NCBI lineage: Eukaryota > Metazoa > Arthropoda > Insecta > Lepidoptera > Crambidae > Ostrinia > Ostrinia furnacalis. Next base: position 475,582 of record NW_021133043.1, read on the forward strand.
GTACCAGGCCTGTTCATCTCCTCGAGTTTACATCAAAAACAAAACACGCACGATGGCCCACCTACAGGATACTATTCGACAAGGCCTCACATACGAGCGAACATTGACTCACGCACGCGTATTCTTGTGTATGATGGAAGAAAATAAAGAAAATGGTGTACTAAATACTGTGCAGTATTTAACCGCCTAAATAATAATAAAAACACAGAATGTACTTTTTTAAGTTGCCTCAAGACACATGATAATTCATGCAAAATCATGTATTTCTTCCGCCATTTTCCGCAGTTTGGCACTTCACGTCACATCATTTTACCGAAGTCAGCCCTATAGCTTCGGCGCAGTGCCGATCACTGACGTTTGTCAACAAAAGGGTGCTTGACTCTTGAGACAACCTAAACCATATTGTTAATGACATTGAGCATACATTTTTTTAAATACCTTCGCGAAGTAAAACTTCTGTACGTAGTACTTATTATTATTCTGTGCTCGTACTTATAATGCTTGAAATCGTTTGTTTTGGCGAAAAAAATAATCTATGCTTTAGAATCTGTTTGTATAAAAATCACTCAGCCCATTTTAACTGCTAAATATTTCGATGAAGAATACAAACAGAGTTTGTGAGAGTGCAGTTTGACCACTAATACATAGAGATGTGCTCATCTATAATCTTCGCTCTAGTCAGACTCTTCAGCTTGTCACCCCTCGCCACACCTCCGGCTTCATGTCTGACTCCTTCTCAGTCTCAGCAGTACGGCTCTGGAACGGCCTTCCGGCGAATTTGCGAAAAGCAACCTCCAAATTTACATTTAAAAAGGCTCTGCGCAATTATTTTAAAGACTAAAACTTTTCTCTGACATGTGTTTTGTGTACGCCGATATTATTATTATGTTTATGTATCTAGGTGTATGTCTATTATATTAATATGTATTCTTATGTTATTTATTTTATCTAATGCTATGTAAGTATATTAATTAAACGTCATATTTATTGCACCGCCTTAGTCTCTCTACTCGACCTGTGGTTGACTGGCAGATAATGCCACCTGGCATTAAGTCCGCCACTGTACAGTTGTATGTGCAAAAGTGTAAATAAATAAATACATCTATCAGGGTGTACAGGATGTCCTAGAAACTCTGTTAAGAAGAAGTCCAGAGGTAGATCATCACTAGAACTACCACATGTATGTTCCGCAATTATTGATTTTTTGTAAATGTAGATTGTAGATTTTTAAAATGAAGTTTTAAAGAAAAGAGAATTCGTAAAATCATAAGACTCCATAAAATAATTCAGATAAAAAGTTATGTTGTTTCCGAGCTTAATGCCAAAACCAATCATGCATATATGTTTGAATAAGTCTTCTATGTATACTTCAAATGTCAAGCGACAAATAGTGTTATAATGTGTAGGTTAAATATTTCCTAGATTTGCGAAAATATAGATATCGATAGTGCCATTCTGTCAGAGGATTAACTCGTGTGACACCTTAAGCCAAGCAAAATCCGGAAAATCCAGTAATTGTCACATTGTACAAAAGATATCGTAACTTCCTTAATGCTATCTTTCAGAAGACTGAACGTACTTCTCTTACGAAAACCAAAACCTATTAGCTCACAAAACTAACCCAACGAAACTATGTAAGAAAGACTATCCTGCTAGGCAGACCGGTGACTTTAAGAAGATGGCAGTGGCAGAATGAAAAAAGATAAACAGATCGCGCTCCGTGGCATAAGTGGATAATATTAGAGACTATTAACCTGATGACGTAGACTATCGATAGCGTAGTGATAGTTGAATGTCGATGGCCATCACTAAACTACGCCCACACTTGAACGTCTTCATAATCAGCAAATCACATTAATAATCCTATATTTTATCAAATAATTATGCGCCCTGTAGGCCTAACATGCGCATCGCGATAAGCGGTTATCACGCCATTTTATCGATTTTGCCCATACATTTTGACGTCGATAAAAGTCATCACAGCGCGCATCTTAGGCCTACTGAGCTACGTAAAATAAGCGTGATGATTTCGCGAAATTAATTTATTTTTAAAATAAAGTAATTTCGCTATTATTACTTAAAAGGGGGCATAAGAGTCAAGCATTTAAAAAAAACATATTTTATACCAGAATTTAAAATAATATTTAAAAACTTGCACATAATGTTGCCATTAGCTATTTTTTATTTGATGAAATCACCTCTTATATTGAGAATACGACCGCCAATTCGTATTTTCAAATAAATTACCCATTAATGTCAAATAAAGTATGCTATTTGTACAAAACATACATTATTACGTACCTAATTGAAATAAATAAAATAACCTCGAAAAATTAATATAAATATTATTTTTTGTTTTATTAAAAATGATGCTGTGGTCATGATTTCATAATTTATTTTCTAGTCGACCTCAGTGAGTTATAGAAAATTGTATTAGGTCATCTAAATACAGTGGCCAGCACAAAATTGTTAAAAATTGCATCCATCAGAACTATGAATATACGTTCCTTCGATTCCCGTTGCCGCTCAATTATTGTGGCGAATCCACTCGTAAAACAAGCATATCGATATTAATATTCTTAAAAAATCACGTAATTTTTTCAATGTAATAGAGCTAAGGGTTTTTCCGAAGCCAAGCGTATTTCCTCGCAGATGAAGCAAGTACGTGTTTGACCTTAAATTTAGCTAAAAACCACAAAAGTTATCTTTTCTTACTTTCCTGTTAAAATATTACTGACGTTTTGGTTTTTTATATCTTATTTCAATGAAAAATCGCATTTTCCTTATATCAACAACTGATCCTAGTATTACTACTCTTAACTTACTATGGCGTATCGTCTGACTGAAAAAGTCATAGATATCAGCTACGACTTTTTATTTTGATCTTGAGGGAAAATTGCAATTCAATCACAGAACTACGGATAGCGGATCTATGTTGCACATTATATTATTTAAGAAACTTGTAGACACTTTTGTTCAATGTATGAATATTACCATCCGTCTGCTCGTTTGCCTCCTGTCACATAAAAAAAAAGTTTTTTACACAACCAAACTTTCCCATGGCAGTGAACTAAAGCATTTTTTGTCGAAGTAGAGCAGCTTCCACCCCGTCTGCTCCGCACAACGCAACTCCTTTCGGGCCTTTGTGGCGGCTGATTAACTTTGATCTAGGTGAGTGCAGCTGCTAATGGATTACAAAGAGCGGAGTCTTCACCTGAAACACTATCGCGGAGATAGCCGTTCGATTCTTGCTTTTTGTGGGAAAGGAGTATTGTTTGTGGGAAGAAAGACAACAGACTGCGGTATTAGAAAATACAGACAGATGTTACGAGTACACAACAAAAGACTGGCATAGTTAGGCAGTCTTATTTTATTATTGGTAGGGCATATAGGACGCGGAACTGACGGCTGATGGGGCAGAAAGGTTCTGGAATGGAGGCCACGTACCGTAAAGCGCAGCATGGGACATCCTACAAGGTGGCAGCATGGGACATCCATCCTTTCTTATAAAGGTAGGAAGGCGTAGGCCGCTACAAACCGGTCAATCATTGGGTAGTTCTATGTTCAGTGGTGGCTGAAATGATGATGATTTTATTTTGTACTAGGAAGTTATATCAGACATTCCGGAGACAGAGAACCTACCTACTGTAATTTTGGTTAGTACGAAAAGAGTCTCTATTTATTGGTTTCGTCGTTTCAGCTAAATGACGTCCAAATGCTGGATAAAGACTTCCCCCAAAGTTTTCCATAATGCACGGTCCTGCGCTGCCCGCATCCAGGTTCTTCCCGCTTATTCCCGATTTATTGGTTTATTACCTAGTTATAATTTTAACATAATGGCGTCGCTAGTGTAACTACCCTACCAAAAGGCCAGACAGGAATAATCTTTAACTTTCCCAACGAATAGCATTGCATCAAATACATATTTTGCTATTCTTAAAAGCATTTTCTTTCACTCGACAAGTGCGAACAGTCAAAACGCCCCCGTATCACGTCCGGCGCGTGCGTTTGTCAAGCGCTCACGTGAGGGCGCCACGTGCGCTCGTATTACAGGTGCGCATGATCTATGGCTCCTACGTGGGGTAGCGCGAGGCATAAGCGGGAGCGGTTTATGAAAAATAATATAATGAGTGAGTGCTGCCAGAAATTGAACATCGAAAAGTTAGTAAAACGGTTCTACTGATTTCTCTTGATGCAATCGAACCAAATTATCATTTTGGATGCCTAAGCACTGATCAGATCAGGAGTCTAAAATCACAGCATACGACTGGTTAATTTAATGTGTTCTCGGAAGCATAGAATTATGTTTACTTAATTAAAGTCTGGGAAAAACACATAAGAGATTTCAACTAAATAGGATATCGAAGCCAGCAACTCTGAGTGGAAGAAGTTCATAGCTTTTCTTAGTGTATTTACTGGTGGTCTTACAGAGACGGAAGAAATGAGAAATTAACTGTTTTTTTGTTGTATTGCTATCAGCTTTACATTATTAGGGTTTTTCACTTTTTCAGCCACAAAGCTTTCTTGACTATTTAATTTTGTATGCATGTAGGCGAACAATTTAGATTTAGGGCTGATTTTTCAATCATTAAATAACTTTTAACTGAAGAATAAAACTGTCGTATCGACAGTGTCTGTATGGGAAATATGTCAAAATGACAATTTTATTCTTGTATTCCCCGCTCATGGCTTGCACCGGGCCTTCCGTAGACGCACAAAAGAACAGCGGCAATATTTGTTAAACAACTGCGCACACGTTATTGGGCGCGCTTGATTTATGCATTTCAATAACTTTTTCACGAGCGGCTTTTTCACGGTAACTTGTTTAGTGTAAGCATGAGTCATCATATTTTAAACTACAAGTTAAAGCGTTTTTAATACCTTATGGGTTACTTTTGCTAACTGTCAGGGTTGTCTCTAAACGTTTTATTTAGAGCAGTGGTTCTTAACGGAACTGGTGGTCCTTAGAGACATTCCAAGTGGTCCACGAAGTGCACTTGCACACCTTGGTTAAAACCACTTTTAACTGATTTTTGCAGGCAAACTGGTTTTGACCGATTATGAGGTGGTCCCTGACAAGACGGAAATTTGGTAAAATGGTCCCTCATGACTTAAAGGTTAAGAATCACTGATTTAGAGAGAGAGTATAAAGATTTTTTATTTAAAATCACAGATTTTCGTCAAAAATTTGTCTTTTCTTCTTCGGTTTGTCAACGTAGTGCAGTAAAAAATTTGTCTTTTAATTTTTAATAATTTTATAAATAAACCAAACTAAAGCACTAAAACATTACGACATAAGTTTATTGGATAAGCTTCCAGTGATTACGGTTTATAAACATAATAATTTATTAACATTTTGACATTTACATCTACCTACGTTACTGAAGATTTTAATTAAGTTAATATAATTTGATTAAATAATTTCACACGCTCGCTCATTACTTCTAAACGGTGGTCATTCATATAATTGATCATTGCCATAAAGAACATGATAAAATAATTAATGAAATGCCTCTCACGATGTTCCTAAACCCGTCATACGTAGGTAAGTTGGTCAATAAATCAATAGAAAATTGACTGTTCCTAATCAAATTCTCACAATATATTTGGTTTAATTATACAGTTGGATAAGAAAGGTCAAACATTACCTAATTGTTGGTAACTCGTAAATTATGATATTCTTGCGTGATTTAGCAAACACTAATTCGATACCTTGTAGGTCAAGGGGCGGTCTAAGTATGAATTTAGTTTTTCTACTAAAGCTTTCGACGAGAAATTAAGCTATTCGTATTTTAAAAGTCTAAGGCATATTTGATCTTACCAACTTTACATACCTACTTTAAAAATTCATCCTGTACCTATTTTAACTAAAATGGCCTCCATAAAACAATAAATCATTAAAATGTTTTTCTGATGGAGCATTAGCGAAAGTACTTCGAAGACTCAAAAACCGTAACTCATTTCCCCACCTTGGCGATAAAGTATCATTCCCACGTTATCTCCGAGGCTCACTTTTTACGAGTTCGCAAGTTTTTTGCGGACCAGCACCCAAAACTTTCAATTTTCCTGTCATTAAAGGGCCCTTAACGCCCTGCTAGAGGGAGAAGGGTGTAGCAGAAAGGGAAAAAAGAGCAATCAAAAATACGTTTTCGTTTGATCGAGGGATGTTTTCGCAAGAACGTGCGGAACGCGTTCCCGAAACACGGTTTTTAGATTCCTGCTTTTTTTCTGTAAACAAATAGGTATGGATGACTGGAGTTCGTATTCGTTTCTTTGTAAGATTCTTACGCCCCTTCAGGTCACGTTAGATAGTTCTGACTATCATATCGATTTAGCCCCTAGTGGTAAGATGTGAAATTTGGAGCGTAAAGGTTTTAAGATCGTTACGTTAATATCAGAAATGAGCCATATCGAAATCTGATCTTTTATAGAGTGTTTCTTTAGTTAGCACCTGTTTGTCTGGTTCAATAATAAGCACTATACTAACACAATGAACAGCTAGAAATATTTAAAATACGATTTAATTTAAAAAATCAGGATTATTCTAGGATACGTCCAGCGCTGTAAATGTCATAGTTTTAAAACCACCATCTTAAATTACTCAAATTAAATAATTAACGAGTTGCAAAATAGCTACCTACAAGCTAACTACTTTATATTTCTATTAAACATTTGACTGGCAGTTATCTTGTCAATTATCGTCAATAACGCCGAATGTTTTGCAGTGGATTGACTGGCTGTAAATATGTGACATTTGCCAAAGGTTATCAGTGTTCAATTATTATTGTAGCTTTTGGTTTAGCGTCACAGTGAAAGCACTAATAGTAGATTCAGTTAAGACCCTAAATAGTGCGACCGTCAACGCCGTATCTGTATCCTGAAAAATTCAGCCACAGGTAATCTTTTACTGATCCCTTGCTTTCGTATCTATTTTGCCTTTATTGATCTTTGGGGCATTTCGCTTTGAGCGTCATTACGAAAATGGTCATAGGAACTAGCTCAAGTGGTCCAATACCAACTACTTACTTACAATTGTTTTTTTTAGCCCCGATTCAAACCCAATGTTCATGTTATAATAGTTCTTCTATGAATGATTCTACTGATTCTACTTCTCGTGTGTTTATGCACGAGGAGTGAAGATTACCTGACTTGCACAATGCAAAATTGAATTACCCCTCACAATGTTTACAGTAGTGCAAAGAGAATAAACAGCTATGTGGCTTAGCAAACTTTAGTATAATCGGAGTAGCGGTGTTTATATAATTTTTGTTAGATTTTACACAGTCTGAACGAACGTGTTCTCGGGCTATCCTTTGACTTTATTGAGGTTTGGTAGTGGTTGGAAAACAAAAGTGACAGTCAATGCCTGGGGGTTCGTTGCTAAGTGTCACTTAAAATGAACCGAACTGTGAATTCAGCCGATACGAGGATTGTCCTGGCTGTTATTCTTCAGCTTTCTATTTCAGATATTTTTAGCCATAAATTAATCGTAACCATTTTTTCTGTAAAGTTCACAGATAAATACACATAATGGCGCGTGCGTGTTTTGGGTTACGATGCATTCTACATCTACCTACTCATAACAATTACTTGAGAAATAGCTCCTCGATTTTTATAAAATTAAGTTAGCCCAATTTAATCCGCAGCATTTTCAGACTAAGTTTAAAATAACGTGTGAAATTAAAGCTAACTACCCGTAGTTTATTGGTCAAATAAAATCAACAAGTCACCTTCAAGATTATTTGATTATTTAAAATTATCTTTTTGAAAGTAGGTAAGTACCTATTCTACTTTACGAAAAGTATTTTTTCGGAGTATTATTGTTATAGTGAATAAGAAACCATACGGCATCTGAAATTTCATCATCATCATTTCAACCACAGGACGTCCACTGCTGAACATAGGCCTCTCCCAATGATAAAATGAACGCCAGCTGTAATGTGCAGAAATATAGGTACATAAACTGCTTTAGAAATCAACAAAGGTTAAATTGTGTCGCTCAGGTGGTGGGTGAATGATGAGTAAAGGCCTTGATGCAGTTTTATTTTTGTCTATGACAACAATAAATGCTTAATGTGTCAAGTCCCACAAGCAAAATACGGAAATGTTAGAGTTATTTATCTTTAGCAGACATCACATTTAAACATAATAATGCAGTTTTAAAAACTATATTTAGGGTAATAAATATTCGTGCTGATAGAACATAGTTTTCATTTAGGTATAGCAAAAGTCTGTCAGAGTAATCGATTTCCCAGTGGTTAGAGCAGTCTTTTTTCAAAAAATCCAGTATTCAAGTAACAACATTATAATCACTGAAATAGTCCCCGATAAAGTAAGTATGAACTTTCCTCTAAATAAGTTTTGAAAACCATCCAAATAAAGCTACTCAGAATTAGCCATTGGAAACGAATAGAAATAAAATAAAAGGTGTTTCACGAAGCAAATTGAATAAGAAAATTTTATTTTTACCTTTCGCGAAGGAAAAAATAGAGAGGACCCTTTTATTATCCCTCTATTAGGAGTGGAATGGGCATCGAATTGGCTAATAACAGTTCTATCAGGTGAAAGGAATTCACTCTCGCTTCCCTAGAGGTGTGCTGACTTTGAATTGATACCAGGTTTTGGTATTATGCCGATAAACATTTTACAGTAGTACGTAAAGATATTAAAGAGAAAGTTCTCAAGCACATAATCCTACTTATCTCACAAAGTGTGTGAAACTATAGAAGTGAATACTTTGAAAATAATTTAAAATAATCATGTAGGTATTTCAGTATTGCATGGAAGTTGTACTTATAGATTTTAAAGTAAAGTAAAAAGTTTTAATTAGGTTATTTCTCTAAGTATATTTTTGAGCTTCCATTATTTTAAATAAATTGTATTTGAAAATCAAAGCTTAAAAGTGCTGACAATTACAACGATGACACGACGGGCTTGAAAAAAGCTACACCAGTTTCACACGTATTGGTATCCCATTGGTATTTGGTATCAATTGCGTCCACGTGACATCCCTATCATTATCTTCGCCGACAAAGTTTGTCCACCTTGGCAGCAGTTTACTCCGCCCGGCAGTTAGCACGCTCGGCGCCCTCTTTCGGAATTCGGCCGAAGGCTACGGGGAGACGATAGAATTTGATGTTTATTATTGCTTGTACTGAGTTGTTTTTGGGATTACGGATAATGTTAGCTAGGGATGTTTGGAATATTTTTTGTCAATGTAAATTGAATGATTGCAAAGTGATCATAATGCAAAAAATTATGTTTTGTTATAGATGCTCAACAACATGCATCAAAAGAGTAAGGGACTAGTTGCGACGCTTTGTACAAGTATACATTGTGTGATAGAGGTTTAATCTAAAGTTGGTTTATCTACATTAATTTACACCATTTCAACCTAATAAAGCGATCATACAGTTTGTAATTGTAGTCCTGTCTTAATATTCTAAGGACTATTAATTTAGGACTACAGTTAAAGGTAGGTACTGTGTATAATTTTAAAGCTTGTGTTCACTTAAACAGCAATAAACTAGCTTCATTTCGTGTGATTTGTTGTTGTGTCCGTTTACCTTGCAGTCGACGCCTTTACAATTTATATGCAAATCTACGCGTGTGCTTAGTCACACGACGAAAAGAGCTAGGCGTAAACAGATAAAATATTATATCGTCTTTAGTGATCAGATGTAAAAATAACATCTAGTCGCAGACTTAGTTTATGTCATTGCTATAAACTGTTCAAGATAAAAAGATCAAGTAAAGTTCTAACTACACACATTTTCATTTTCAAATGAGTTGATTCTTATTAATCAAGATTATTAAAGGCTTTGTTCATCAAGGCAGCATTATCGGGAGAATCATACTGCACGTTTTGACTCATTTGATTTCTTATATCACCACATACTTGTGTGGTCTGTTTATATCACCCAAAACGGGATTGAATGCAAAACATCGGCCCAGCCTTTTGAACTTTAAAATAGACATGTATGTAAATATTTAAATAAAATGTCATGTCCAATATCAAAACTGGAGGACAAATTCTCACAGCGTAGAAAAATAACTTTAAGTCACGTCTGAAAATGGACATTCAAGTCCTAAAAGTCAACCCATCAAACTAGACCCTCTCGCCTCGTTCGCCCTCGCAACCCTCAGCCCGGTCCATTACAGTGACAGTTCACCCCCGAGCATTTGTCGCACCTGACAGTTTTCATGCAAATCTGACGGTACACGCTGTTTGGGCTTTCAGGTGCGAGTTACATTATTGTACGATTCGGTTTTATTGAATGGGTGAAGTGATGTGGTAAGGGTTATTGTAGTGTGATTCAAAGTCAAAGTCAAAGTCAAAGTCAAAATTTCTTTATTTGTTTAGACTAATAAATAGTTCTTACAAATCGTCATTTTGCTCTTAAGGAGCCTCTACATTTGAGGCGATTTGGAAGATGTTTGAATAACTATCTCGGCTGTGCTTTACAGTGAGAAAATGATTTTAAAATACTGAAAGCTCTTTTTTCAACTACAATATTTGCACGATTACGATAGGTAGGTAAGTATGATACGATATTTGCAGTTTACATGATTTGATATCCCATAGAAAGTATGTAAAAATTGAGTGCTGACTCAACTTTCTAATAAGCTAAGAAGAGTAACATTCAAGCAATGCTCATCCTATAGGTATCGTTTTTTCATTAATATTTATTGTAATGCTCGACTACCATTATATTGGACCCAATTTGTTACTGAAAGCACGTTATAGGCATCATCATCATCATCATCATCATCTCAGCCATAGGACGTCCACTGCTGAACATAGGCCAATGCTTTCCATGTTGCCCAGTCGATAGCGGCCTGCGTCCAATGCCTTCCTGCTACCTTTACGTTTCACCTTGTGGGTGGACGTCCCAGGCTGCGTATTCCGGTACGCCTCCACTCCAGAACCTTGCTTTACAGGCATCAAATCAGCCAAACCCAGAACCTAAGATACTTTTGTTTTCGATTTCCCACCGACTCAACCGAAATAAAAACTAACACCGCGATTAGGCCGGGACGGAGTGCCATACATTGTGTGGCTAAACGGCCCACTAATCCTAACCCGCGCCCATTCGCTGCTCAGAGCGCGCAAACCAGCCGTGTGTCCTGTGGCACTGTACATGAACGAACAGAAAACTCACTCTTCACTGACAATGTTAAGTTGGAGATAAAGACTGCATAAGCTCACTATGACTCGTTAACATATAGAACAGACATTTTTATCAAAAATATAAATGATAAACCACAAAACGTATTTACCTCAAGATTCCGACATTATCCAGCTCTCCCTACTGTATTTCAATAGCTTAATGGGCTACAAAAGAATAACAAAAATTGCAGGCACACTAATGGTTCTAATCATCATCATCATCATCATTTCAGCCATAGGACGTCCACTGCTGAATATAGGCCTCCCCCAATGCTTTCCATGTTGATCGATTGGTAGCGGCCTGCGTCCAGCGCTTCCCTGCTACCTTTACGATGTCGTCGGTCCACCTTGTAGGTGGACGTCTCACACTGCGTTTTCTGGTACGCGGCCTCCATTTCAGAACCTTTCTGCCCCATCGGCCGTCAGTTGCGTACTATGTGCCCTGCCCATTGCCACTTCAGCTTGCTAATCCGTCGGGCTATATCAGCGATCGTTCTAATAATTTACTTAATTTCAAATTTATTCGTTATGGATCTCAATGTCTCGATACTTTAGCGTGGGTATGTATTTTTATTAGCTGGGCCTAATTGAGAGTCAAGCTGTACGATCACTATTACAAGACAAGTGAAGGACATGTCTTTTGACTCGGGTCATTTAGAGCAAGCCTATGGTGTCCTACTGTCCAACTGACTAATAAGACGAGTGACTTTTGACTTTGTTGGTCCTGTGGAGAGAGCCCACTGTGTCACGCCCCACTGTGCCCCACTGTCCAGCAATAAAGGGCCGTCCGTCACGCGGGCAGGTGACTGATTCACGGTACAAATTACCCCCTGAAATACGGTAATGGCCCCGCGGGGCGTTGTCACCCGGTGGTATGCGCAAACTATACGCGCCACTATTAGGCAGTATAATGCGCTATTGGCCTTTTTACTCGCATGTTACAAGAGTGTCCTATAGCTTTAGAGATAGATCCGTTTACTTCGTACATCAACCAAAAAATATATCTAGTCATCAACTCAACTAATAGGACAGAAAAATAAATAAAGTAAGCGTCAAATAGTCAACAAAAGTTGTTTGAAATTGAAAACTGATCTATTCGGGTTATACAGGGTGTCCCGTAATGTAACGTCAAGCCGGAACTGGGTGTTGAGGCAAGTTGTGCTGGTTATCAGAAAAATATAAAAAAAAATCTATGTGGCATATTTTCAAAATATAAATAATAATAAATAAATAAATAAATCTTTATTAATTTTCTTCACAAGTAAGTTTCCAATTACATGTACTAACAATAAAACGCATTTTTTAAACAATATTACTTATTGTGAAGACTGGTGCTTGATATGGGTTGAGACAACCTGTAATACAAGACACCAGGTCTCCACCTCTTAAACCGAAAATAACACAATAGAAAGAATGCTTCTAAACTAAACTAACATGGCAATACAAGAATTAATCCCAACTAATATTATAAATGCGAAAGTAACTCTGTCTGTCTGTCTGTCTGTCTGTCTGTCTGTCTGTCTGTCTGTCTGTCTGTCTGTTACGCTTTCCCGCTTAAACCTCGCAACCGATTTTGATGAAATTTGGCATAGAGATAGTTTGAGTCCCGGGAAAGAACATAGGATAGTTTTTATCCCGGTTTTTGAAACAGGGACGCGCGCGATAAAGTTTTTCTGTGACAGACAAAATTCCACGCGGGCGAAGCCGCGGGCGGAAAGCTAGTGCAATATAAGGTTTATTTTCTTACTGATTATGTTAGAAAAGACATAATTTAAACGTGTGGAGTGTGGTGAGTGAGAGTTGTGTGGTGGGTGGTGTGAGGTGTAAGGTGTAACGTGTGTGATAGTGTGGGAGTGTAGAAGTTTCTTACTTTGTTCGTATTCTTATAGAGTAACGTAAGTTACATGAAACNAGATTTTCATAAAAAAGGTTTGTAACCCATGGATTATTGGCCAGGGAGTCCAGTAATAGAAAAATAATTTCCCAATTTTTTTTGTAACTTCAAAAGTATGATAATAAAAATTCAAATAACCATTTTGAAATGATCGGTACATTTTTAAGCCTTAGTTTTTCAAGTGAAACCTTAAATTCAAGAAAGGATTATTTTTTAATTTATGAAAATGCTCTCCATTCTTAGTGGGAATGTTTCAATGTTGACAACACTTCTGAAATGTCAAAATTCCGTCGAATTAAAAATCAGAGTTTAGCTCAGGTGGTCCAATACCAACTACTTACTTAAATTGTTTTTTCAGCCCCGATTCAACCCCAATGTTAAAATGTTGTTATTTTTTTGACAGCACTGCGCGGTCAAAAAATATAAAATAGTTCTTTTACGAATGATTCTACTGATTCTACTTTTCGTATGTGTATGCACGAGGAGTGAAGATTACCTGACTTGCACAATGCAAAATTGAATTACCCCTCACAATGTTTGCAGTAGTGCAAAGAGAATAAACAGCTATGTGGCTTAGCAAAGTTTAGTATAATCGGAGTAGCGGTGTTTATATAATTTTTGTTAGATTTTTCAAAGTCTGAACGTGTTCTCGGGCTATCCTTTGACTTTATTGAGGTTTGGTAGTTGTTGGAAAACAAAAGTGACAGTCAGTGCCATGTGCAGTAGTTACAAATGCATCCTGTATTAGGTCGTGTTTGTAGATAAATCTATTTTTTTATTAATAGGTATGGACTTCTCATTCGTTATTACTTAAAATTGTCACTAATAATTGTCAACAGGGGGTTCGTTGCTAAGTGTCTCTTAAAATGAACCGAACTGTGAATTAAGCCGATACGAGGATTGTCCTGGCTGTTATTCTTGAGTTTTCTATTTCAGATATTTTTAGCCATAAATTAATCGTAACTATTCTTTCTGTAAAGTTCACAGATAAATACACATAATGGCGTGTGCGTGTTTTGGGTTACGATGCATTCTACATCTACTCATACCAATTACTTGAGAAATAGCTCCTCGGTTTTATAAAATTAAGTAAGCCCAATTTAATCCGCAGTATTTTCAGACTAAGTTTAAAATAACGTGTGAAATTAAAGCTAACTACCTGTAGTTTATTAGTCAATTAAAATCAACAAGTCACCTTAAAGATTATTTGATTATTTAAAATTATCTTTTTGAAAGTAACTACTCTACTTTGCGTAAAGTAAGTATTTTTTTGGAGTATTAGTTGTTAATAAGAAACCATACGGCATCTGAAATTTCATCATCATCATTTCAGCCACAGGACGTCCACTGCTGAACATAGGCCTCTCCCAATGATAAAATGAACGCCAGCTGTAATGTGCAGAAATATAGGTACATAAACTGCTTTAGAAATCAACAAAGGTTAAATTGTGTCGCTCAGGTGGTGGGTGAATGATGAGTAAAGGCCTTGATGCAGTTTTATTTTTGTCTATGACAACAATAAATGCTTAATGTGTCAAGTCCCACTAGCAAAATACGGAAATGTTAGAGTTATTTATCGTTAGCAGACATCACATTTAAACATAATAATGCAGTTTTAAAAACTATGTTTAGGGTAATAAATATTCGTGCTGATATAACATACTTAGTTTTCATTTAGGCATAGCAAAAGTCTGTCAGAGTAATCGATTTCCCAGTGGTTAGAGCAGTCTTTATTCAAGTAACAACATTATATACACTGAAATAGTCCCCGATAAAGTATGAACTTTCCTCTAAATAAGTTTTGAAAACCATCCAAACAAAGCTACTCAGAATTAGCCATTGGAAACGAATAGAAATAAAATAAAAGGTGTTTCACGAAGCAAATTGAATAAGAAAATTTTATTTTTACCTTTCGCGAAGGAAAAAATAGAGAGGACCCTTTTATTATCCCTCTATTAGGAGTGGAATGGGCATCGAATTGGCTAATAACAGTTCTATCAGGTGAAAGGAATTCACTCTCGCTTCCCTGGCTAGAGGTGTGCTGACTTTGAATTGATACCAGGTTTTGGTATTATGCCGTTAAACCTTTTACAGTAGTACGTAAAGATATTAAAGAGAAAGTTCTCAAGCACATAATCCTACTTATCTCACAAAGTGTGTTAAACTATAGAAGTGAATACTTTGAAAATAATTTAAAATAATCATGTAGGTATTTCAGTATTGCATGGAAGTTGTACTTATAGATTTTAAAGTAAAGTAAAAAGTTTTAATTATGTTATTTTTCAAAGTATATTTGAGCTTCCATTATTTTAAATAAATTGAATTTAAAAATCAAAGCTTAAAAGTGCTGACAATTACAACGATGACACGACGGGCTTGAAAAAAGCTACACCAGTTTCACACGTATTGGTATCCCATTGGTATTTGGTATCAATTGCGTCCCCGTGACATCCCTATCATTATCTTCGCCGACAAAGTTTGTCCACCTTGGCTTGGCAGCAGTTTACTCCGCCCGGCAGTTAGCACGCTCGGCGCCCTCTTTCGGAATTCGGCCGAAGGCTACGGGGAGACGATAGAATTTGATGTTTATTATTGCTTGTACTGAGTTGTTTTTGGGATTACGGATAATGTTGGCTAGGGATGTTTGGAATATTTTTTGTCAATGTAAATTGAATGATTGCAAAGTGATCATAAGGCAAACAATTATATTTTGTTATAGATGCTCAACAACATGCTTCAAAAGAGTAAGGGACTAGTTGCGACGCCTTGTACGAGTACACATTGTAACCTAAAGTTTTCAACCTAATAAAGCGATCAAACAGCTTGCAGCTGTAGTCCTGTCTTCATATTCTAAGGACAGTACTGTGTATAATTTTAAAGCTTGTGTTCACTTAAACAGCAATAAACTAGCATCAATTTCGTGTGATTTGTTGTTGTGTCCGTTTACCTTGCAGTCGACGCCTTTACAATTTATATGCAAATCTACGCGTGTGCTTAGTCACACGACGAAAAGAGCTAGGCGTAAACAGATAAAATATATCGTCTTTAGTGATCAGCTGTAAAAATAACATCTAGTCTCAGACTTAGTTTATGTCATTGCTATAAACTGTTCGAGATAAAAAGATCAAGTAAAGTTCTAACTACACACATTTTCATTTTCAAATGAGTTGATTCTTATTAATCAAGATTATTTAAAGCTTTGTTCATCAAGGCAGCATTATCGGGAGAATCATCCAGCACGTTTTATTAATTCGATTTCTTATATCACCCAAACGGGATTAAATGCAAAACATCGGCCGCAGCCTTTTGAACTTTAAAATAGGTATGTATGTATGTATCTAGTACATAATTATGAAGTCTGTAATTTGTAAATATTTCAATATTTCCTGTCTAATATCAAGATGGGAGCACAAACTCTCACAGCGTAGAAAAATAACTTTAAAAAATCACGTTTCACGTCTGAACATGTACATTCAAGTCCTAAAAGTCAACCCATCAAACTAGTCCCTCTCGCCTCGTTCGCCCTCGCAACCCTTAGCCCGGTCCATTACAGTGACAGTTCACCCCCGAGCATTTGTCGCACCTGACAGTTTTCATGCAAATCTGACGGTACACGCCGTTCGGGCTTTCAGGTGCGAGTTACATTATTGTAGGTACGATTCGGTTTTATTGAATAGGTGAAGTGATGTGGGTAAGGGTTATTGTAGTGTGATTTGGAAGATGTTTGAATAACTATTTCAGGCTGTGATTTTACATTAAGATTTTTTTTTCAATTACGATATTTGATAAGTAGGTATGATACTATATTTACAGTTTACATGATTTGACATCCCATAAAAAGTATGTAAAAATTGAGTGGCGACTCAACTTTCTAATAAGCTAAGAACAGTAACATTCTAGCAATGCTTATCCTTTAGGTACCGTTTGTTCATTAATCTTTCTAATGCCCGATTACCATCTTGGACCCAATTTGTCACTGAAACTTCATATAGGTATCATCATCATCTCAGCCCAAAACTCCGCCACAAGAGTGGCGTTGTCAGTAGCACTCATAGTTTTGGGCTGACACTGTGTAGGTTTGTTGTCGACACGAAAAGAAGAAGATCATCATCTCAGCCACAGGACGTCCACTTCTGAACATAGCATAGGCCTCCCCCAATGCTTTCCATGTTGCCTGGTTGGTAGTGGCCTGCGTCTAGCACCTTCCTCCCACCTTTACAATGTTTTCGGTCCACCTTGTGTGTGGACGTCCCACGTTACGTTTTCCGGTACGCGGCCTCCACACCAGAACCTTTCTTTATAGGAGTCAAACCAGAATCCAAGATACTTTTGTTTTCGATTTCCCACCGACTCAACCGAAATAAAAACTAACACCGCGATTAGGCCGGGACGGAGTGCCATACATTGTGCGGCTAAACGGCCCACTAATCCTAACCCGCGCCCATTCGCTGCTCAGAGCGCGCAAACCAGCCGTGTGTCCTGTGATACAGTACATGAACGATCAGAAAGCTCACTTTTGAAAGCGGACGTGAAAGCGCTTTTTAAAAGCCTATTTGAGAAATGTCTTTTATGACTGAAAAGTCGAAGACTTCAAACTCCGTACTAATATCATAAAATTAAACGTGAAAGTTTATGAGGAT
The DNA here is from genome assembly GCF_004193835.3 of Ostrinia furnacalis. NCBI lineage: Eukaryota > Metazoa > Arthropoda > Insecta > Lepidoptera > Crambidae > Ostrinia > Ostrinia furnacalis. The sequence continues at coordinate 493,286 of NW_021133043.1, forward strand.
GGATGGATGATCTTTTTGTAGGAAGCTGAATTTCACACAGGCGAAGCTGCGCGCAAAGCTCAACACTTAGTAAGTGTGTTGTAATTTTCAAAGAATGCATATCATTGATTACATTTGCAAACATCTTGCTGTTTCAAAAGTCAAGACCGACAATACGCAAACATCTGATGATCGTGACTGAGGGAACGAGACATAATGTTCTGCAATGGTTCCTTATCAGTTAAGGCTTCCTTTACCTAGTGTAGGTCACGCTAACGTAATGTCTTCATATTTAATTCATTCTTTGTGGACTTCAATGTCCCGATAGGTCCCGATAGTTTAAGCAAATGAGTTTTTCACTAGTTGCGTTCAATCTGAGGCATATAAAACAAAAGACGAATTGATTCTCTTAGTCCTTTGGAGTGAACCCACTGTGCTACACCCCACTGTGCCCCAGTGTCCAGCAATAAAGGGCCGTCCGTCACGCGGGCAGGTGACTGATTCACGGTACAAATTACCCCCTGAAATACGGTAATGGCCCCGCGGGGCGTTGTCACCCGGTGGTATGCGCAAACTATACGCGCCACTATTAGGGAGTATAATGCGCTATTGGCCTTTTTACTCGCATGTTACAAGAGTGTCCTATAGCTTTAGAGATGGATCCGTTTACTTCGTACATCAACCAAAAAATATATCTAGTCATCAACTCAACTAATAGGACAGAAAAATAAATAAAGTAAGCGTCAAATAGTCAACAAAAGTTGTTTGAAATTGAAAACTGATCTATTCGGGTTATATACTTAGTAAGCATCGATATGTTTTTTTTTTAAATTACACTCTCTCAGTCATCATCACCATAATAATATTATTATGATATCAGTTTAAAATCATAGGTAGGATTGTTTTTTTAACATTAGGAACATGACCCATATTCGGATCTAGCTAACAATATAGACAATTCTTACTGGATTATAAATGACTATGAATAATTCGGCTAGTTTATTCTAAATACAACACATGTTGTATTTAAAATTGGACATGCAGACTGATAACACCCATAAATTATGAATTCTGTCGGAAACAACCAAATTCGTAGGTGTCGCCAGGCAATCTAGCCGCCCACGCGACAGCCTAACCGCGAGATCTCGGTGACATTTACTGGCCTATCCAATGAAATCTGTCACAAAACTCTTTATAAGTGGAGTAAGTAACCTCACTTTCGATAGTCAAAAAACCACAAAAAATTTAAACGCGCGTTGAATAGTTCTACTTCAAAACGACATTTTATACTAAATATCAATTTAAACTATAGCGTTCAACACACCTTTAATTTTTTGTGGTAAGGCTCAGCTTTCTTTCAATGTCTGTTTCAATCCCGGATAGAATAAATGAAACCTATTCTGGTGTTTTAAATATTTACCGAAAATTAGTTAAGCCTACAGCCAAAACAAACAGTGAGCTTTCTTAAGCCTTAGACTTTGTTGCATGTTTTAAATTTCCAGAAAAGGCACACAAAGCGATGAAAATTGAAACTCCATTCAATTTAGGTCAGTTCAAGGTAATCTTGTTACAAGATTCGGTTACAATTTTCTTGATATGTTACAATGTAGTACAATATAATGTCACGTAACATTGGGCCTGCTGAATCATATTTGTGTGCTATATGTTTTGTAAAGGTTGAATGTCATGCAAGTATGTGCTAACTGATTGAGCTAAAGAATATTTTGGATAGTTTACATAATATTAGTAACGGATGATGGACGCTTGATCTTTTAGAAAAATTGTGACTCGTGGGCATAGCAATATTTCAAATCTGAGTTCGCAATCTTTGAATAGATATTTCGTAACTTAACAAATGAAAGACAATACAGTCATAGACAATACTTTGAAATCATCACACTTATTATAAACAAATTACAACTCTCATAAAGCATAAAATTAACGTAGTTTGATTGATATGTTGATAATTTTAAAGTAAAATAATTAAGGCAGATATTTTAATCGTCGGATAACTTTTAACTGAAGAATTAGTCTGGAAAATTGATAGTGTCAATATGGGAAATATGTCAAAATGACAAGTTTACTCTTCAGTTATAAGATATCTGACGATTGAAAAAATCAGCCATTACATAAATAAACATTTAAATATGGTAGAATTTAGGTTAAAGGGTACTTCTCATCGCCACGGTTCTCATCGTCACCTTCGTGGCGAAATTTATTTCTAACTTATTTCAACTTTTTGTAAACAAAAACTGTAGCGCTTGATGTGAAGATTGTATTCTCAGTAAATCAGTCAAATAGTGAGTCTCGTTTGGAAGCTTTAAAGTTTTGAATTTTTTGATGCCACGAAAGTGATTCTGTACTTCACAGCAATAATTTTTTCAAACTTTACTACTGTGAATGACTCTTAAGTGTTTATAAAACATATATTTTGTATTATTTTCATAGATAAATAGCAATAACATAATATAAATAGGTATCTACTTAAATACAAGATAACATTTTACCGATTACGTCACCTACTAAGTTACAAGATTCTACGCAATTGGTTTTAAGGGTGACACTGGTGGCATTCTGAAATGCTAAAGAAGCAAAAAACGGATTATCAGTACCTGAATAAAAAAAGAACTCTAACTGATTATCAGTCCCTCAACAAAAATATATTTTTTATTTAGGCCAGAGGGCCTCNTTTAATTTTATTTTAGGGGCGTAAGTAGGGGACGAATATCATTTTCATTTAATGCTAATAGGTGTTTAAATAATGGCTCTTTAATTTGTCTGCTTGTAAACGTTCTGAGATTCAGTTTATTTTGTAACATATTGTACAATCTGGGAGCTAGAAATTTGTAGGATCTTTGTGCAAACTGGGTTTTGAAGAATGGTACATTACAGCGGTTTAGTCTAGTGCCGGGATCAGGGGTGATTAAAACAGAATTACTATGGAATCTNTAATAGGCATTTAAAAAAAATCTAAAAATTCTACTCCAGGTGACGGTTCTTTTACTCGTGTTGCCACAAATCTTCACTTTTTCCAAATTTTTTTAACCTAACCAGCACAACTTGCCTCAACACCCAGTTCCGGCTTGACGTTACATTACGGGACACCCATACTTAGTAAGCATCTATATGATTTTTTTTTAAATTACACTCTCTCAGTAATCATCACCATATTATTATTATGATATCAGTTTAAAATTATAGGTAGGATTGGTTTTTTTTACATTAGGAACATGACCCATATTCGGATCTAGCTAACAATATAGAAATATAGAATATATAATATAATATAGAATATAGAATTCTTACTGGATTATAAATGACTATGAATAATTCGGCTAGTTTTTCCTAAATACAACACATGTCGTATTTAAAACTGGACATGCAGACTGATAAATTATGAATTCTGTCGGAAACAACCAAATTCGTAGGTGTCACCAGGCAATCTAGCCGCCCACGCGACAGCCTAACCGCGAGATCTCGGTGACATTTACTGGCCTATCCAATAAAATCTGTCACAAAACTCTTTATAAGTGGAGTAAGTAACCTCACTTTCGATAGTCAAAAAACCCCAAAAAATTTAAACGCGCGTTGAATATTTCTACTTCAAAACGACATTTTATACTAAATATCAATTTAAACTACAGCGTTCAACACCTTTAATTTTTTGTGGTAAGGCTCAGCTTTTGTTCAATGTCTGTTTCAATCCCGGATATAATAAATGAAACCTAATCTGGTGTTTTAAATATTTACCGAAAAATTTAAGTACAGCCAAAACAAACAGTGAGCTTTCAAGCCTTTGACTTTGTTGCATGTTTTAAATTTCCAGAAAAGGCACACCAAGTGATGAAAATTGAAACTCCATTCAATTTAGGTCAGTTCAAGGTAATCTTGTTACAAGATTCAAAGTCAAAATTTCTTTATTTGTTTAGACTAATAAATAGTTCAGTTCTAACAAATCGTCATTTTGCTCTTAAGGAGCCTCTACATGTCTCATAATCTTTTTACCCTACCAGCGCTTCGAGACCAACATTTGGCAAGTGCTGAGAAGAAGCGCCGCAACAAACTCAGTCACCACTGTCTGTTACAATATTCTTGTTATATTACAATGTTGTATAAATATAATATGTCACGTAACATTGGGCCTACTGAATCATGTTTGTATGCTATACGTTTTGTAAAGGTTGAATGTCATGCAAGTATGTGCTAACTGATTGAGCTAAAGAATATTTTGGATAGTTTACATAATATTAGCAACGGATGATGGACGCTTGATCTTTTAGAAAAATTGTGACTCGTGGGCATAGCAATATTTCAAATCTGAGTTCGCAATCTTTGAATAGATATTTCGTAACATAACAAATGAAAGACAATAAAGTCATAGACAATACTTTGAAATCATCACACATAATATAAACAAATTAAAACTCTCATAAAGCATAAGATTAACGTAGTTTGATTGATATGTTGATAATTTTAAAGTTATTAGGGCAGGTATTTTAATCGTCGGATAACTTTTAACTGAAGAATTAGTCTGGAATATTGATAGTGTCAGTATGGGAAATATGTTAAAATGACAAGTTTACTCTTCAGTTATAAGATATCTGACGATTGAAAAATCAGCCATTACATAAATAAATATTTGAATATGGTAGAATTTAGGTTAAAACATGTCTTTATCATAAAAACTTAAGTTGCAAAATAGAACAAAATTAAAACTACATTAATATTTTACAGTGTAAATGCTGTTGCGTACAATAATGTATCTGTTCACTCGACTACAAATAAAAAACACTAAAAATATATCTTTCGTCTCAAATGTTCGTACTTTTAAGACGAGCGTAATCTTGCAGGTACGACTTTAATTTAAATGAAGAACTCAGCGGAGTTCAACCCTACCACAGATAAGGTATCAGCGTCTGCGATCGCGTAATGTATGCGGCAACATCTCGTCGCAGATTAAAAATGTTAATTCGGAATTATTTGGAGCAATTTATTCAGCTCAGGGGCGTCTCTACCTTGCCTGAGGTAGGTGTACAGGTTGAGTTCAGTTTTGCGAATTGTAGCACAAGATACCCCTAATAAAACTTACACGCTCGTTGAACAGTGTTTTAAAGTGACGTTTAGTATGGAAATGTCATTTTAAAACAGTGTTCAACAACTGTGTAACTTTTTTATTAGTAAGGGGGTAAGAGGATTAAGGTAAGGGTAACTAAATAAATCGATACTGTATTATAGATACCTAAATAAATGTTCTGTTAGCAGAAATATTGTTGTATCTTTTTACAATTAAAATAAGCATAATTAAATAAATTAAAGAGGCAATTAGAATGGCTTCAGAGGTCTACGATTAAATTATGAATGGCAAGCCACATGGTAATGTAGAAAACATCTAAAGGAGAAACGCAATCCTTGAAAGAAAATAATTTATATGTTAGTAGGTGCGTTGTGCACACGGCGATCTCTGAAAGTCACCTTTTAAATTACAAAGAAGACCAACAAGTTAGATGACACTATAAGGTTGAGTTGCACCATCTTACTTTAACTTTGACAAACGTCAAAAATCTGTCAAACTCCATACAAAAAGCACCGGTTATTGTTACTGTTACGGTTAAAATAAGGTGGTGCAACTCAGCCTAACACTTAATGAGAGGACTAATGCAGATCTTGTGTACATTTTAACCCAACTTGTTAATTAACTGAAATAAACAGTTTACAAAACGGATCAACCTGTACCACCTCCTTCAGTGTGGAGCAATATTCATTAATCCGGATATCGTCTTAATTCATGCAAACTAATGCCAGTTCAATTCATTACGGAACCCTCCGCCACCTGACGTCAGCGACTGGTTATCTTAATAAAGGGCTCTTCAAACTGAGAACTTGAGATTGTTTTAAAAATAGCTGTTCCTTTGTAAACATTAGTTAATGACAAGGAACAATAGCTAAAATACATGAAACATTTGGTTTTAAAGCTTTTTATATCACAATAGACAAACTTAGTAGATATGATACAAAATGTAAACTTATTTCGCAGTAAGTAGCTTATAACTATAACCTTTTGTTAACAATTTGACTTCACACGTGCGAAACCGCGATTAGCAGTTAGTGATTTATAAAATTTACATAATTCAAGTAGAAATTAACTGAAACACAGTCTTTTGAAACCCATAATGAATAAAAAAGCTTACGGCATCGTAAAAGTACTCAAAATTTAGTACATCAATTGTGTCCGGTCGATAAATAAAAAATAAAGCCCTTAATGCGCATCGTAAATAAATATCACCTCGCAATATAGCGTTAATAAAAGTCCAATACAGCTAAATCATCTTACAATATTGCGTACGGCCATAAAAAGCCCTCACACGTCATATCACAGATAAAATCAAAATAAACAGCCGAGTATTCTACAAACATCAGGTGTTCGGAGGGGCAGAAGGCACAACCTCTGGGAATATTTTAATACAGTGCCGTTTGGACCCTCCGCTATCATTTTATTTTCATACTCGGTCTCTGAGGCCCCGAAGGTCTACCTTCGTGATTTGCCATTCAAAGCGCGACGTGACGCCGCATCAGGTATGGGGATCATTCTGACCCACGCGAGTATAGGGTTAAGATAATGCTGTTGACATATAGTGCGGAATTAGATTCGGGAATCAATTTCTTTTATATCCTCGGTTTGGGTCGGCGTCTTGGTTTCTATCGAGTGTTTTGGGGGCGAATAATGATCAGGGACGGCGAAGGTGATCTGTGACAGTGACAAGGAGTAAGTAAGTTCCTCTACCTAGCTGTAGATATTATTATGTATAAGTTTCATATCGATGACTTAATAAGTTTTCGAGCCATTTGACATTTAGTTATTTACTAGCGGCCGCCCGCGACTTCGTACGCGTGAATCCCGTTTTTCCCGCTAATTCCCGTTCCCGTGGGAATTTCGGAAATTCCTTTCTTAGTGCACCTCTACGGTACCTAAGCTACGTCCCTTCCAAATTTCAAGTGCCTACGTTTAGCCGTTTAGGCTGTGCGTTGATCTGTCAGTCAGTCAGTCAGTTTCTCCTTTTATATATTTAGATTTATTTAATAGGACAACCAACAAGACATACACTAGAAGACAATCAATATTTACAACGTATTTAAACAATCTAAGTGCTGCCTTAATAATAGACATTAGTCGGTGTATCAAGATGGACCGATGAACTCTCAAAGGTAGCAGGAAGGCGCTGGGTGCAGGTCGCTACCATGCAATTGGTCATGGAAATCATCAAACACATTCAAACACATCCCCCAATGAAACCCAGTTCAGCAGCGGACGTCTTATGTCTGAAATGACGACATCTAGAAGAAGGTACCCACTGAAAACCAGTGTCTTGGCACTTGGCAGTAAAATGTCAACTGTCAAGATGATACTGAGTGGGTAAACTCTTTGGCAACATTTTTTTTCCTCTTTTCTCTTCACTGTTTTGTACTTTTTTTATAAGTTGTCAAATAAATATGTTTTCTTTCTTTTACATTTAGGACTACGTCAATTAATGTCTTAAAAGCTTTCCATAAGAAAACTTTATTAAGAAATTAAGATATTCATAACATTATTAATTCCACAATAATGTCAACTATAACCGCTTCAGCAAATACATTACACCCACTTTAAAATCTATAAACTTTTGAAAACAAGGCACGTCTGAAATAGGTAGGTACTCGGCCACTATTCGGGTTTCAATATAGGAGGAGCGGGAAGTTTATACCTCCGCGGCCCAAATCTGGCCGCACGCGTGACCCGCGTGCCGAGCGGAACCCTTTCATAAATCGCACTTTTTATATTAGGCCTGCCAATCACGGTAAGAAGGTAAGCTAAGGCTGGGTTGCACCCTCTTACTTTAACTTTGACAAACGTCAAAAATCTGTCAAAATCCATACAAAAAGCACCGGTTATCGTCATAGTTACGGTCAAAATTAGGTGGTGCAACTCAGCCTCAGTATAATTTTATTTCCGCTTTTAAATAATGGCTAATCTCCACATTAGAAAATACTGCTTTTATCTGTTAAACTCACAGCTTGTGATAATGTTAAACTACTACTGAGATTTTATAGCCACGATAGCCGAACGGTGAAGAGGTCGGAGTGGCCGAATCGAGATCCGAGGAACGCGGGTTCGAATCCCACCGCCGCTCGACTATTGTGGTGAGCCCACTCGTAACACAAGCTTATTTAGCTTACCACGAGGGGCTAACGGGACTATTAGTAATTTGTGCAATACAAATTGCTAATAATCTTAAAAAAAATACTGTATTTATAAACTACTGACGCTTGGTTCTGTTGATTTTACTTACGAACATTTTCTGTTATAATAATATATAATGCCTAGCTCACTGATTAATAAAATCAATAGGTTAAGTTACAATATTTTTCAAACAAAACGTGCTAGTTTGCAATGAAAAGTCATCCTTTCTTATTAGTAAGAATGAGAAAATTCATATTAATGCTTTTAGTAATAAGTAAAGAGATTTTGTGTATACAGAAGCTAAGTCTAAACATAAATAAACTAGTTTTACAGTTTAAATAATAGCGGCCGCCCGCGACTTTGTATGCTTTACCCCCTTAGGGGTAGAGTTTCGTAAAATACGTTCTTAGCGGATGTCTACACCCTATGAGGAATCTACCCGCCAAATTTCAAATTTGTAGTTGTTATAGTTTCTGAGATTTCGTGATGAGTGAGTCAGTCAGTGTCACCTTTCTTTCTTTCTTTTTTATTAGTTTTCGCTTTACATAAATTCTAAAAAAAATAGTTTTCGCGTGCGGCCGGCCTAAGGCACACCTTGTGACGCACCCTGTTTATGCGCGCCGTGCGTTCTGAATCCGCGAATGGTGGAAAAGCCGGTGGGTCTGGTGATCTATGGACACCACCTCCAACTGGTTCTGTCTGGGACCCGGTTATTGAATAATGTTTTTAAATTGCTAAACTGTGGCTATTTTTAACCGACTTCAAACAAAGAAGGAGCTTATTTATGTGGGTTTTTTTTCTGACAGAATATTATTAGTTCTAGCTCACAATTTTTTCCCAAGATTAAACAGACTAGACGCTTTGTATCAGTATTAATCGTAAAAAAATATTTAATAAAAAGTGTCCAGGTTGTGTACATTGTCAATCTTATTTTGTAAGCAGTACCTAAAATATGAAAGAAAACTCCTTTTGAGGTCACTAATAACTATAAATACACTGACGATAAGCAATCATTTGTATTTTCAGACTCAGACTGAAAACAAGTAAATGAAGGAGTTATTTCTGTTTACGTTTATTTCAAATCTAATTTCCAGCTTGTCATAAATTTCACGTGAACGTAAGTCAAAATCGTTCAAGCTCAAAAGTAGAGCCAGACCCGATCGTAAACCGATATTAGGAAATACGTCGCGAACGCACGGAACCTCAGCAATACAATAAAGTGCGTGCACCGGGGCCATAAAACTAGTCTAGACGAGTGATTTAGAGGCACCTGCGATGAAAAAATTAGGGTGCTTCCCCTCGAGCGTATTTATTATGCGTAGAAAGTCCCTGTTGGATGTCTCAGTCTTCTCAAAAGGTTACTAAAAGTCAAAATAATATACAGTTTAATCTACACGTAAAAAGAAAAAAAATAAAAGTGTAATTCTGTATATTGACTGAAAAATTATTCGGGGTCTTAATTCAGGATTTTATTAATTAAAGTTACGTAGGTAGTACTCTGTGAAAATTCTGAAAGAATTTATGCAGCAAAAGATCAAAAGACACAAAAGTGTAGCATGCTAACTATGGCCTATCTGTCACAGAACTTATGAAAGATGGGAGTAAACCAGTTCTCGAGTGGCGACCACATCTCAGCATAACTAGGTGTGAAAACTTTGTATAAAGTATCTCTTGTAAAATGAATGAAGAAAAAATATACATGTAGAGAGAGTTATAGATAGATACTAGTGTAAGAAAGTAGGGTATCCTTACTAGGGGGTGTATTTTAATCAAACCGTCCGTTTATCGCGATGGCCGTAGCCTTAGGTGTGCGAATAAGTGCCGGTCACTTAGAAGAAGAAGGTTAGTACTCTAGTCCACTAAAAGATATGCTTTGTAATGGCTGTACAATATTTTTCATAAAATCATCAAAGTGCAATTTATTTAAAAGCATTGGATTTGATTCATAAATAAAAACTTGTCTTAGGCCGAGTTGCACCATCTCACTTTGACTGTAACTATAACGATGACCGGCGTATTTTGTATGGAGTTTGACAGTTTTTTGACGTTTGTTAAAGTCAAGGTAAGATGGTGCAACCCAGCCTTAGTGTCATGGATCTTTTTCTTTTATTAAATTGGAGTCAATTTAACTTCAATTTGAAACTCGGTGTGTCAAAATTTCACTATAACAGTGAAGTTTAAACCGCTATACGGCAGCAATCTAGAGCACATCATATTTTGAACTCAATTTTCGTTCGGTCGAAAGCAATTAAAAATGTAAACTTCACACGTTAAAAGTTAACGAGACTTCGTATTGTCACCTAGTCCCATGTGTGTCCCAACACTGCAACTTCTGAAAGCTCTACAGCTTTTCTGTCAGTGGAAGTAAGGCTTTACGTAGGGCACCACTGTCCGAAGGAACGGTAAGGTGCAATCGCACCTTAGATGGGCGATCGGCCATTTCCGTCCGGTCGGCCGGACGCCGTAAAACCGCCGGCCGGTCGCACGGAACGCGCTGATACCGGATCGCACAGGATTATACCGGTACTTGACGCACCGGGAGCAAAGGAAAATTATATACTCAATAGAAAAAGACACATTAACTGGCTCATTGAATACCTTCCNAAAAAACTAAACGGATTTCCGTATTGCCAACATACACAATATAAAATGGTTGCGTTCCATTTATTCTAACACCCTCCCCTGGAACGTAACCCTATTTTAGTTACACAATACAAATGCTTATCAGCAGTAGTACCCTTAGTTAAATTATCAGCAATCATGTCTTCACCTTTAACATAACAAAATTTAACATTTAAATTATTAACATGATCCTTCAGAAAATGATAACGAATGTCTATATGCTTAGACCTAGGTAAGTAACAGTCATTCATAGATAACTTGATCGCACTCTGGTTGTCACTGAAGATGATGAGCGGGCCGTGCGGCGGCTGGCCGAGCTCGCCGTGCAGCTGCTGCAGCCACAACGCTTCCTGCGTCGCGGAGGACATCGACATGTACTCGGCCTCGGCTGTCGACAAGGCAACAGTCTGCTGTTTATGTGACCGCCAAGAGATGGCGCCACCCTGTAACATAAAAATGTAACCTGTGCACGATTTTCGGTCGCACACATNTACCTTCCATAGTAAATAAAGATAAATAAATCATAGTAGTACCTACCTAAAGCAGTAGGTATAAATGATGCGTGTTGCCAAAAAACCGCAGACTCTAAAAATAAGATAAAATCAAAAGTTAAGGAACACATTACTTAAACATGCGTTTATTTGGGGATTATGATTTGTCCTGTCCATCTCTCTAAATATAGTTACCATGACGTAAGAACTTCAACCTGCAACGCCCCTGGGACTATGGGTGTCTATGGGTGACGGTTATCACTTACCATCAGGTGATCCGACTCGTTTGCCTCCTGTCACATAAAAAAAAACCATGCCTAGTAAATTACTTGCTCCCAGTGTGCCTCCAATTTCTTTCGCTACCTTATTTTATGAGGATTATACGATCAGCCTCCACCTTGTCAACGTCCTTACACGCAGGTTGGACAATGTATTGCCACCTTTTACCTTACCATCTCCATACACCCTCACACGTTGACTTAGGGCTTAAATTAGATTACGTTATGTGTGTAAAAATAAGTTGGTTTTCGGCGGTAGAGTGGGGAAAATTGACTTTCCTTAGATAAGGATGGAAATGGCCAGTGTTTTTTTTCTGAAATTACGCACGAAGTTAACTGGCGGCCTGTTTACCTTTTGCTTATCTTGTCTAAGCTATATACACACGGGTAATGGGGTATATTAAGCCGTGAGCCCATTAGGGGGAAGTATTTGTTGTGTCCTCTTTACTTAGAAGATCAACTAAGAAATGGAAAAGAAGATATTTGCTTCTGATTAGTTGAAAGTTGTAATCAAATAGTTTAAAGAAGTTTGAGAATCAGTACGACACTAAGGTACAGAAGGAAGGTTAATTTTAGATATTTCTTCTTCCCATGAATGAGATTATGAATTACAAAACTTTGGTCACAACTTTGGTGTCAGACGTAAAAAGCGTCTTTACTAAAATGAACAAAAAGTATCTAAATGCACTAATTAAAAAACAAACACTAAGAGTGTCCAAATCTCTAAGTACACATCGAGTTATTTTTAAGATAAAGTCACATTAAATGCATAAATAATAATGTAAGTAAATACCGCATATTTCGTGATTTAGGTATTGGAGGTAATGTAAGAACGGTTATGCAGGCAATGATAAATGAATGCCTATAATAAATCAATAAAAATCATTACACTAAAGATTGACGGCTACTTATTATTTACGATACCCGATCCTTATTAGCTTTGCATTGAATATAATGGCTTGAAACAGCCGCCTATTAGTTACTTCGAAACGACAACGAGCTTTTCCCATACAAGGGCGAAGCGATTAAATATCACAAAATTAACTTTTACAAAAGGCCCGATAGCATCAGTGTTGAAACTTTATAGCGCAATAAACTTCACAATTTGATGCTATCAACATCTGACGGGTGTGACTTCATCCAAGACATTTGCCAAAGATATACCATGACTTAGTCCTTAAGCTCTTCAAAAAATATGTACCTAGTTTTTTCAAGTGTAAAATGTTTACGAGTAGCAGAACTTTACTGGAAAATATTCAAATAAAACCCTGTGTTCAAATTAATGCGAAGATATAAATGGATTAAGTTTGTTTTTCTTTCATGAAAAAGCTTACTGGCTTAGCTTTAGATTGATAAGCTAATCTACACTTCTAGTAAAAAAAGATTAATTCTCGATTATCAGTGTTCGTTCGTTCGTTCGTTCGTTGCAGCCGAAAAACGTCCACTGCTGGACAAGGCCTCCCCCAAGGATTTCCACAAAGACCGGTCCAGCGCCGCTCGTATCCAGGCGCCTCCCGCGACCTTCACCAGATCGTCGGTCCACCTAGTGGGAGGCCTGCCTATGCTACGTCTTTCAGCTCGTGGTCGCCACTCAAGAACTTTCCTGCCCCAGCGGCCGTCAGCTCTACGAGCTATGTGCCCCGCCCACTGCCACTTGATTTTAGCGATTCTGCGGGCTATGTCAGTCACTCTGGTTCTTCTACGGATTTCCTCATTTCTGATTCGATCACGCAGGGAAACTCCGAGCATAGCACGCTCCATCGCCCTATGGGTGACTTTGAGCTTTCTTATGAGGCCCATAGTAAGCGACCACGTCTCAGATCCGTATACCATCACTGGCAACACACACTGGTTAAAGACTTTTGACTTGAGACACTGCGGTATTTCGGACGTGAGAATATCGCGAAGCTTCCCGAACACTGCCCAGCCGAGTTGGATTCGACGATTGAACTTTTTCTCGTTCATCATGTCAAATGCCCGTGTTCGACCCACTCCTCTGAAGGTTGGAGACACTACACTGGAAGTTGTTGACAATTATGTATACCTGGGACAAATAGTTCAGTTAAGTAGGTAGGTCTTATCAGTGTAACTAAGCAAAAAATTAACCATAATAAATACGAGTATTCGTCTCAAGTATTTCCCAGGCCAGAGTTGACCATATCTGTGTGCTTACCATGAGTTTACGTTAGGTGTCCTCGTTAGCGACTGCGTAAAAATATGACATAAAGGCTGAGTTGCACCATCTTCCTTTAAATTTGACGAACGTCAAAAAACTCTCAAACTTCATACAAAAAACACCGGTATTCGTTATAGTTACGGTCATAGTTAGGTGGTGCAACTCAGCCTAAATGTATGACATATTGTGTAGCGCCCCTAGCGGCTACTTTCGACAAATAAAATCATCATAGATTTTATTGACGTATTCGCTAGCGAGCACACCTAACGTAAACTCATGGTAAGCACACTGAAGTTTCAACGTTTTTCAACGTTTGTATTATGTAACTGAAAATAATCCGACTACATCCAAATAGGTCTGCAGCATACGCCTTCTGTTTTCTAACAAACACTCGTACGTAGACTTCTCTAAACTACAAATTTCAATCTAGACAGGCAAGAGTAAGTGCGCATTAGTCGCATCGGGACGTTCTTATTCCGCGCACCTATTGCAGTAGGAACCTTGCCAAAGTAAGCTGTCACCGAGCAACTCCATACGATTCTGGTAGACGTAGTTTTGGACGGTATCTCGAAAGTGAAGTGAGAAACTGAATTTGTATTTTACGATACATTTTGGGAGATAAGTGCTGTTGGAATTTGTAACGTGTGACAGAGATTCCATTGCTTCTGGAGAAATGTTTCTTCTTCTGTTTGAACAAATTACATAAATAATAATACTAAAACTACGCAATATAGCCCTTATGTGTCTAGAGATTTGTTTAAAGTAGAGCAAGGTTTTAATCTCCCATCATAGCATGACATAATAAAAGACACCTCAGGGAACACCCTGATATCTATCTGTATATCAACAGATATACAGATAGGTAATCATACGTTAAGATCTACTATTAAATGTTAGCGTTTAATTGAGACCATTTCTGAGATAGAAGAGCATGAGTAAATAATAAATAAATAATTAATCAGTGTGGTTAAAAAAACTGTCATTTCGATTGCTTAGACACATACCCAATATCTGAATCATAACTAAGGGTAGGTAATATTGATTATAACAAAAGTCTTAAGTTTAAGATAAGTATTCTCTTGTATTCAAACCACTGTATTTTACAAAAGTTCATCATAAAAATACGCAATTAATGCAAAACGAAAAACTGGCTTTCTTTCCTCAAAAGCATCTTTCTTATTCACCGAAAAAATTGGAAGTGTATCAAAAGAAGTCCAACCCAAGTCCGAGGACAATGGCGGCCGCTACCAGTACCTGTAGTTGCCAAACGATGGCGTGCCAAACGGCGCCGTAAAGGTTAATGTGACGTGGAGGTATTCTTATGGCTTGGCCGCGGATATTATCGCAGATATCATGCGAAACTTAGCTTTACGTCGCAGTAAGTGTGGTCTGATCGAGTACGACGTTTATTTTAATGCTGAGGATTGAAAATTTACAGAGTTTCAATTGATTTTATAGCTAGATAAAGGTAAAAATGCTGTCAATTTGATGTAATGAACGATACTTTATATCTTTATTGCAACTGTGTAAGTAGATAGTGCCCGTTATTTGGTTGGTTTTATTTTGTTGACATAGATTATGTGACATAATAACTTGCCATTCCTGGATACGATGACTTTTCTAATTAGTTAAACATACTGACACGTTACTTCTACTGATGGACCCATTTAAAGAAGTGGTCTTGGTTATTTAGTTAGACAACTGTTTGGAAAATATTTACACGCGTTAATAGCGGAGAGTGTGATGTGCACACATTAACTATGAGATATTGCCACTAATTACTACACTCTATACATATCACTAGGTACTCCAACTGCATTATTGGGTCTAGAAGTTCAGAATGACTTTCCATTTGTACGATTCAATATAACTTGGCAGCGACTACACACACCTATCCCACGCATGCAGCGGGAACACTGCCAAAGTAACCTGCTCCATGCTCTCAGGATATACATACAATGGTATGTGGGTTTCAATCCTTGCAGAGCTTCGGGAGGCTAATGAGGTCATTAATAAATGTGAGATAGGAATAAGTTTTATCATGGAAATATGGTCGCAATAACATAATGCAGTTAAAATAATTAAAATGCTTTGACTGGTGNAGGTGTTTCTTTCTGTATAGGGTTAATTTCAGGACACACACAATCATGCTACGAGTATTTTGTGCCACATTACAGCTGGTGATGAGACGAAGTTTAGTACAAGAAACTAAAGTCACCCTCTTTACATAACATAACACAAATAATATAGTCAAGGTAAAGATAACTCTTCTTCAGCATTGAATCGGGTAAAATACCTTTTACCGTCTCATCTTACGACTCTTTTACCCTCCATAAAAAATTAGAAAAATTGCCTACTGTCAGTTGAACAGCGTTTTAAAGGTAAACTCTTTAACTCCCCCCGAGTGGCGGGTAATTTTTATTTTGCGCAATTTGTCACGTCTTGCCGCCTCGCGTGACAGGTGACGGTTGTCGTTTTCCCTTTTAGAATTAATAAATTCACTTTATTACACGTTTTGTCTGCGATCCCTTTAAGCTTTTCACGGTTATAAGTATCGTATATTTGGATACGTTTTTGAATGTTATGTCTGTTTCATAATTTAATTTTTGTTGGGTAGTCAGCAGAGGGATGAGAATATGACAACTTATCGACATAAGTGCAAGGATATTAGTATGATTAACAGAGGAAGGCACATCATTAAAAATGTAGGTTTCTCATTTGTTAACCAACACATTTAACAGATCCCACTACCCGATTATGCACATAAAAGTTTGTGAGAAAGAGTTAGTTGCTATCACATCTTACAGTGTTAGTAGATGTAAAAAACCTCGCTCTCTTTACAAGTACTTACCTAACTTGTTGTTTATCATTATACGATTTATAAAGCCACTCTTCTTAAAAATGTCGACGAATTTTGAGTGTCTTCAGGACGTCTTCCGAGAGGTTAATTAACCCTTAGTCAGTCCGTTACGTCATCGCCCAAGAAATGCCCGTAGCCAAAAGTGTTTACGAAGGAGGTGCATAATGCAGGTGTTAGCACGGGGCTCACGTCCCAATAATTAGATGAACCTCGTCAGCGCCCCCACTAATGCCGTTATTGGCCGCCTTTGCATCGTCTCGTAATGAGGGCGCTGCTGTGCACTTGTTATTCAGGGAGCCACGTGGCGGGAAAGAAATAGTAATAAGAAAGGTGTTGTAATAAATGATATTACTGATAGTTCTTTTGCCTACGTCTTTCTTAGTTTACCTTGGGTATCTTTAAAGGNTTCAAAGGGAAAATTTATTACTCTCTTATTAGTAAAGAAAGTATTATTACAAGTAGGTAAATGATAGGTAAACTATAACGTTTTTTGCATACACTGTAACATGCCGTAGTAAGGATAATCTGGTCAGGTGGGGATTCTTGGATAGCTCAAACAAGGAGTGCAGATGCGGTTTTGTTCCCAAGTCGATGAAGCACATGATGTCGTGCCCTGAGTGCCCGAGCAACTGCACGCAGGAGGATTTAATGAATTCCGCTGACAACGCCACTCTTGTGGCGGAGTTTTGGGCTGACACTGTGTAGGTTTGTTGTCGACACGATAAGAAGAAGACTGTAACATGATTTAATTGCTAAAAGGTAACTGCTTTAAGACCAATAAACTTGCCGTTTATAAACTTCTAACTTCATAAGGCTGGTAATTAATAAAGTATTTCAAAAAGTGTAACACCTTAAAAAGGTAAAATAAGTATTTCATAAGTATTAAAATTAAGAAGAGCTTTTTAAGTTACCGAGGATAAACCAAATCCATGAATATTTCCCAGTCATATTTTAATCGGCCCTAATAAAATTTCATTGTGTCTGCAATTGAGCAACAAAATTGTTAGCTCGCTCAGCTCCGTTCGCTAAAACCGCTCACGTCAGCGACGTGACGCGGCGTCACGCGCGACAGGTAACGTGCCCAATTTTTAACGCGCGACATTTAAATTAAATTCCTGCCTGGTGCAGACACTGCCTTAATTTAGGCAATTTTATGCGAGCTCTGTTATTTTTGGTGAAATTTTGATGATGGGAAAGTGTTACCATAAACTAATATTTACTTACAGATTCAGTCATTCTATAGATAGTATTTTTCTTAATTAAAATAAAATAATCATTTTTTTAGAGTCAGGATACAACGACAGCTTTACCTCAAAAGATAAGTAAAGGACAGATAAAGTTTTTTCCTGAATCACATGATTTTCTTTTCATTTATACTAGTTGTTTACTTTTGAGTTACCTATATATTTACACGTTTTACTTTCTGCTCGTCGTGTGTACGCTGCGTGAACTACAATAATGCTCAAAGGAATTTAGAAAGCATTACTTCTATGCTACAATTGTTTAACTTTACTAGAAGAAGCTTTACGAAGATTAAGCTTTAAAGAAAGAAGAAGAAAGAAAATAATTTTATTTTGACAGAACAGGCAACAAAGACATATATAAAAAAAAATATTACTAAGTTGCCAAAAAAGGTCACCCACTCAGTAATATCTTGACAGTGTAACTGCCAAGACACTGATTTTCAGTGGGTGCTTTAGGACTTATGTCTGAAATGATGTGGCACCATTACACGGTTCATACGCTTTTCTTTATATTAATACAAGAAAAGTTACTTTTGCTTAGTATTTAACAAAAGTAACTTGTTTTGTTTACTATTAGGTAACGGTTTCACTTTTAATCCTTTTAATGTGCACATAAATTGCCATTGTTTGGAACTAAGTTTCTCGGTGATTTCGCAGTTTGCGCCAGTTTTTTGCGAACAATTTTCTTATGAGCCACGTGAGCCGTCTCGTAATTGGTCATAAATCTCCGCTTTGTTCACAAGTTGCGTTTTTGTTTAATTTGTTGTTTTACTTTAGTGTAATGAAATAACTTTTTTGGTCGACGTGAGATGTGTCGTNTATGTGTCGTTCCAGGAAAGTGTGAGATAATTTTATAGGCAGGTACTAGTTCAAATTATGAGTTTTTATTACAGGTGGAAAGCATTGGGGGAGGCCTATGTTCAGCAGTGGACGACGTCCTATGGCTGAAATGATGATGATGATGATTACAGGTATATCTTGTGGTATGCGAATTTTTGACCTCTGGTTTGTAGCACAACACCTAAGCCGTAGTGTCTATTAACATATACACCTAGATTTAACTATATTAAAAAATAATTAGTTAGTTAAGCTTATTTACTGTAATTTACAGTTAAAAAGGTGCACTTATTACAGGTTTGAAGATGCCATGGCGTTGACCTTTTTTATGCGGTGATCCATACATTAAAGAGTAAACGTATTTGTACTTTTACATGCACCTATAATGTGTGAAATCATCTATGTGGAAGTCATTGTGGGAGGCCTATGTTCAGAAGTGGACGTTCTGTGGCTGAAATGATGATAAAAAACTCATAAAAATTCATAAAACTCATTTATTTTTGCAAATAGGCTTTTAAAAAGCACTTTTACACGTCCCAATATTAACCCTACCACTGCTTCGGGACAATAAATGGGCCAGTGCTGAGAAGAAGCAGCGCAAGAAACTCAGTCACTTGATAATGATTATGATGATGCACCTATAAATACTTCTATTTACATGTAAGAAACTAGGAAGAGTTTTGACATTGCACCGTAAATCAGTAGGTTTTCATTTGCTGAACAAATTAAAACCTTACACAGTTACAGGAGAATTCCACCGAGATTACAGCCAAAAGAATTGAAGCCGAACTTTTCCATTACCTTGCCAATTTCTTATTAAATTTCCAATGGCTCCATGATCTACTGTGACTCCCAGTTAACCCTAAATCATACCTGTGTCAGGTGGCGGCGGTGGCCCGTGAACAGATAGTCGTAAATTGCAACCGATGGACCGTGCGGTCGTTCGTGTGGAATGGCTGGGGACATTTTAGATAGTTTGTGATTTCCTTTGTTGTATGCAGTAAAGTGCATTGCATTAAGTGAGTAATTGTTGAGAAGGTAAGTAGTCTTTATCGATAACGTAATAGGTACGTTAATAACGTGACCATACGTCCCGCTTTGGGCGGGACTGTCCCGCTTTCAGACTGTCTGTCCCGCTGTCCCCCGCAAGAGCAAAAACGTCCCGCTTTAGCTTTAAGAATGCATCTATCGTTTTTAAATGTAACAACAGCGCGGGCGACACAGGGAAGAGGTACAAAAAGTGCTGGATTTACTGATCACGCAAGGGTTTATTAGCAGCGGTCAAGATACGAAAGTCTTTGACGAGTTTTCTAACTTTGTAAACGATGAAAAGATCTCTGGCTGGAATGTCGAGAATGTTTCTACTGAAAACCGTTGGCTCGAATTATTGGCTAAAATTCTACATACCGTATGTAGAATTTTTTTATGTCACTGTGTATAATTTTTGCCAGGTTATCACAAAGGTAATTGTATATGTAACAAAAAATTTTTTCGTAACTCGGAGACATTTAAGCAAGTCGATCGTTTTGAGTATAATCAGGCACCTAATTATGGCTGTCGGCTGAGTGTGAGTTTACATCAAACGTGCTCACTAGTGAGCGCGTTTAAAAAATGTATGAAAATTTTAGTTTTTGAAAGTTTCCCGCTAGGGGCGCTGTACAATCCGTCATACATTTAATGTCATTTTTGCGCGTTTGAAAAAAACTCACACTCAGCCCTCTGCTCATAAGGTCTGGCATCAGTCTAGTCCGTAGAGACAGTAGAAGAAGAATAGCAAACAAAAACAGCAATAAACATTTAACGTTTTCATATAGCAGGGGTAGGGTTAAAATTAAGAAATTAATCTAGAATCAACACTTATGGAACGGCTATTTCTTCTTAATTTAATCAATACTAACTTAACTGAAACTGCACTTCACCCAACCCAATTACATACTAAATTGGCCCTTACGGCTGAACGAAAATAGAATATCTATTGGCGATTAGCGAACTTGGGAGTCAATAACCGGCGAACTTTTTCGATTAGCACCTGAGTGCGCCCCGGCCATCGCCAATTATATGACTAGTTCGAGTTGTAACGAAGTAATATGGGGAACGTTGGCCGTCTGGAGTTGGGAATGTTTGCCCAAAGTTTGGGCCAATAAGTAGCACGTGTATTGGCACTTTTTTAAGAACAAGTTTTTTGTCTTTTTATTTCTTTCTAAGCTAAAACAAAATGCTTATTTGTAGATATTTGACTAAAAAGACGTAAACGCACGTTACTAAGCGTTTTTGGGTGTATGCGCACTTTTTGATAGTAACAAAATCAAAAATAACCATAATATACTCCTATTACGAGAGTATTAATAAACGACTCTACCTTCTCCAACACGATCATGAGAAATTAATTACATCAGCTTTTGCTTTCATTCAGTTGCAAGTTGAAGCTGTTATAAGGAACAAAATCCTTTGCGTCTTCAGCTAAAACTTTTACCGTGTCCTGCTAATTTTTACAAACGGCTTTCCTATTATCAGGCTAAGTCAACCCCCATGCAGTCAATAGTTTAGTATTTACGAGCGGGGCCGCCATCGCTCGGGTAAAGGGCCTGCTCAGGTGGCTGATTTACTGAGCAAAGTCGGTCAATTGTGACGGTCTAATAGACCTTTTAGTTGACTTCTATCGGCTCAGATTTGCTGCCGCTGTGAGGGGTTAAGCGGAGATGTTGTAGTTGGGAATACGTNTTAAGTTTATTGTATTTTCAGCTTCAGATTTTTTTCAATTATTAAAAATACTCATTTTTCTCATTATGATGCCATTTTAAAATAATGTCACACTTTATGGTTTTCTACTCCTGCACACTATTATTCTAACTCTTGAAATGTGTTGCTTATTGGTATTTTCGTAGGTACAAGCTATATTTGTGATTTAATAATAATAATACAGTTATACATATTATTTTCTATGTCACATAAAAATAATAAAGTTTTTGCGTCCACCGCAGTCATAAAAAGTCCCAAAGCAAATCATCCCTTATTAACATAACGCAGAGGACGATGTCACACGTGTGGCAGCCCTATAACTCACACGCGACCGCGGGGCTGCCAACAACATGTATTTCTTTTAATAAATATTAAATTTTATTCGTCCGACGTTAGAAGATACAGATTTAAAAGTAATCAAAATCAGCAACAGGAGTTTAGAAATGCAATTGAACTTCATTCATAAGTAAGCCATGTATTTTTTTGGCATTTATTTATCTGTCTTCTTACATTGTAAACATACTTATATTAATCAAACTTTTTCACTTGAATGTGATAAAATGCTTATAATAGCTTATTATATGCTACCAATCGATCAACGTGGAAAGCATTAGGGGAGGCCTATGTTCAGCATCGGACGTCCTATGGCTGAAATGATGATGATGATGATGATGATGAATATTGTCATAGCTTAAGAAAAAATACGTGTCGCGTTTATGTCATTTACCCAAGTTCATTATCTAAACCTACACCCTGTACTTTTGCAAAATGACAACCTGAAAATCTGCCTCATCATCCCTTTATTAACATAACATGTAACTCTTGACAGCCCTATCCCATACGCCAGCGCTTCAGGGTCACCGCATTATTTCGGAAACCACGTGAGATTCGCGACCTTTGCCCAACACTACTTTCTCTTACGAAATTTCAACTCTACCTTTGACAACTTAGGATTTATTTTAGATTGTTTTGGTTTTCAAACCTGTCATCTATTAAACCTGAATTCAGGAGCAGCTGGAACATG
Source organism: Ostrinia furnacalis (assembly GCF_004193835.3). Taxonomy (NCBI): domain Eukaryota; kingdom Metazoa; phylum Arthropoda; class Insecta; order Lepidoptera; family Crambidae; genus Ostrinia; species Ostrinia furnacalis. The sequence goes on from NW_021133043.1 coordinate 515,751, forward strand.
ATATTTGAACCTTACGGAATGGTGATACAGGTGTTATTGATAGTAAATAGGTGTTGGCAAGAGACGTTAGCCAGATGGTCTCATTTGCATCGGACAGGAGAGAAGATTGTATGTTTATCACCTCGGCGTGTACCTATTTGTAAGGGGTTTTATGTACGGAAGGCCCTGGGGTGGCTGGACTTATGGACAGAATTAATCTTATTCTCGCTTGTAAATCAGTAACTTTAGGATCATTGAATACGAGTATTGGCTTTAAGTTTTTACTAAAGATTGATTATGAAAGTTTATGATAACTAATACACAATCAAATTAAATTATTACTTCACAAAATTCTTCTCCCAACAGAATATCACTATAACCCATATTCTGTCGATAGTATGGGAGAAGAATCCAATAGAGGCTAACACTTAAATGAGTAAAAGAGTAAATTTTTAGTGTAAAAGATTTTTACTCATGGCGTTAAAGGGAATGGCATATGGCAAAAATAATTTTTGACAGTATTTACAGTGTGACTTTAGATAGGGCAACCAGCCACCAAGTGTACGTACAATGAGGGTCAGGATATCTATAGCTCACACGTGGGATGACCTCTGAGGGTCAGATTCCGAACTCTGCTACATTGCATTATCCAACGAAAGGGCGTCTTAGATTACTATCTAAGATAACATATATTTGAATCGGGTATTGATTTTTTCATTTAGGAGTAAAAAAAAAGAGTTTATACCACGTTTCGTGTTAAAAAAACCATGTGGATTTCTTCCTTAGAAGTTCAATATTTTCTTAATTATGACTTAATTTCGTTAATACCTGACGTGAATGAAAACATCAGCATTTAATTTAATTTTCACTTCAGGAAATCTGTCTCTACTAGCTTGTTACTCGCCAGAACTTCACTTTCTTTTTACAGTTACTTCAAGTGGTTCCAAGTTATGTAAACCTGTGAGTAAAGTCATATCACCTCAGCAGGCCAGCACAGTGCCAATATCTCATGAGCTCGCCGCAATTCCTACTCGCGCAGATGGGAGTGTCTAGACCGCGGACACCTTCGAAAACATCATATTTCAGGCTTCACACTGGCTGGCTAGCTTTCTTAGCGATGAACGTCAGCTTCAATTATCTTAAAGTGAATTTATTTAATGCTTTGCTTAGATAACTTGCCCGTGATCTTGATATCGTCAAAGGATTACTGATTGTAAGTATCGTATATACTACGGGTTAAGTGGATGTTCGTTCGTTCGGTTCAGTCAAATGACGTCCACTGCTGGACAAAGGCCTCCCCCAAGGTTTTCCACAATGAACGCTTTTCCTGCGCTGTCCGCATGCGGGTTCTTCCCGCGACCTTTACCAGATCGTCGGTCCACCTAGTAGGACGCCTGCCCACGCTACGTCTAACTATTTAAGTGGATAAATCATTCAGGAGAATTTATTTTGTAACTGCGGATTGACGAAAATGTTAATTTAAGTCTTTTTTTTTATGCACGACAAGGCAGGTATTTGACCACATGTGTCACCAAAGACATGTCTTATTAAAAATACTCTAATAAGAGGGCTATTATTATAAGATTTAGTTAGAACATACTTAATTGTTGAAAAAGAAACAAAAGTAAATGAGTTCCGTACTGCTTCTTTTCTGTAATTTGAATAATTAGGTAGGCATCTGTTCTAAAGTATATTATGCAAACAAAACAATGTTTCAGTATAGAGTTTTTATCTTAAAACAATTCATAATATGTATTATTATAGTATGTGTTACTTTTCTGACTATTTAATTCAATATTTTTAATCTCTAACTTAAAACAAACTGTACCTTCGAAGTCTTAGCATTTCTCAAACTCCAATAGCAAAGACTAAACGTACGGACAGCCAATTTAGCCAAGTCTCGGCGGTCTTGGCACCGCCATCGCCAAGTTTGAGACGTTTTAACCTCAGGTTCGAAAGTTTAACTGCGGAGGTTTATTTGTTTGACTTGTCAAGGTCACGTTGAAGTAAGTCTTCGAAAACTTTTGGTAATCTTTGTTTGTTCGCAATAAAACTACGATTGGTAAACTTTCAGAGGGTTTTAGTTTTATTATGACGGGTTAGGCAGTAGTAGTAGACGTATCATTGTGTGGTTTAAAGTTTAAACACATCCTACTAATATTATAAATGCGAAAGTTTAGATGTCTGGATGGATGTATATTTGTTACTCTTTCACGCAAGAACTACTGGACGCATTTTGATGAAACTTTACAATAATATTATTGTTTATAACCTAGAATAACATAGGCTATATTTATGACGATATGTGACAACCACCTCTACCGCTTATGTGGTCACAATCAAAATGCCGTTTTGGAACGCGAATGTTTAACGCTTTAAGTTACTAATTCATTGATTGTCCATTTAAAAATTTAAGCGGTGACTTGAGATTGCAAGGAAGAAGACATTGATATTTTAATGAAATATTTAAGTAAAACTTAGAAAATATAATACTGCATTTGGTACATATTTTACCCAACTTAACTTTGATCTTTTAGTTAAATTCTTAAGTGAACTTAGAAAATATATCTACATTGGTATGTTTGGCGCATATTTTACCCAACTTAATTATTTACCAGTACTCAGAAGCATGTCCGTTTCATCTCCAAATGCACCTTCGCAATTCCTTTGCATCAGTAACATAATCCTGACCACTCGGTGTTAGCAAACACGCGACCATGGCGAGAGTCCAGTGTTTGCACAAACGCAGCCGTGGACCTGGGTGTGTTTGGACAAATCTTTCAATTTTCAGTTGACTTTTCATATTTGCTGAAGAAATTTGGTAAAAGTGGGTGGTTTAAGTAACTGTTGTTTACCTGAGTGTAAGGATACACTTCTTGAAGTCGAGAGCGGATGGGCTAACATTCTGACATCTATGGGATGTTTTGAGCGAGTTCAGAGTAGTATGATAAATAAGATAAGACAAATGGGTGTCTTTTAATTATGCCTTTACTTCGGAGTATTTATACTAGCATATTTCCCGAGTAACAGAGAGTTGAGGTGAGGTCTGTGCCCTACAGCGGGGCGTATGTGACAACTTATTTTGCTTTTAACTATGTTTATTAAATGCCACTTCAAAAATAAATATTAGCTACTTGAAGTGTGTCAAAACAGTACAAAAGTAATATGATTAGCTCATAAACGAGCCATAACCATCACAGAACATCAAAACCGTGCATATCTCCCGTCAATGCCCCAGCCGGGAGCCGTCAAATAAATCGCTTCGCACTTCACCAGCAGCCGAAAAAACAGCCGCCGCTCCCATTGAATGCATAGGAATCAATCACACAGGTCCCCGTATAAAGGCAGCGCTATAAATTCAGGGTCCCGTGCCATTTTCCACTTGTTTTCACCTCTCAACCACAAACAGGAGAGAACAACCAGCTCTATTAGTCGAAAAATNCGAAAAATAAATTTCCTCGTGTATGATAGCGCTAACTTGATAATGGTTCCACCAAAGGTTAAGGATAAAGTTTGCTTAAAAGAATCTTTAGGTCTTTATGAAAAAAACAGAAATTTGGTTAAAATCGTAACAAATGGCTGTCTAATTATAATATAAATCAGATTTTTGGAGTATCATTATGATATTGGAATTAGTAACAAAAAATACTTTCCTCAGAACGCATAAAAGGGAATTACGTGTTTGTAAGGGAAAGAACACATGAATACACGTAAGCAAAGTAAGTCTGCCTTATATGTACAATGTTTTATGCGCATTAAACAAATAAATAAAAACATAAGCCAGAAGTCAAAGCTTTATAAGTACTAGAACTCTCAATTTACCAATAATACCGTAAATAATTAATTTGTAATTATTTACGGTACCTATTATTGGTAAATACACTGACGAGAGAAGGTAAGTTTACATATTAAAAGTCATTTATAGCGATTTTTTAAGAATAGCTGTTCAATTTTCGCTAGGTTTCAACGCGCCAACCATTTGCAGCTCGACAAATATGTCATTTCGGTAACGTTTTAATCGCTGTTCCACACTGTTTGGGATTTATTGAATGGCAATTGGTAATGAGTATGTTCGCTTCGTCGTTTGCAATTTATTACGCGTTTTGTACTTTTAATCCGATATTATCAGTTGTTCGGTTTTCGTTCTCATTACGGATGATGAGTGGATATTACTTACCTGAAACAAAAAAAGATAAATTAATAAATGGAATGTAATGACAATCTTTAAAAAAGTAGAGATTATTATAGACTAATCGTACAGAAACATACTAGCTTTATTTACTGTGAAAAGGTACTCATAAAAAACTCATAAAACTCATTTTATTGTTGCAAGTAGGCTTTTAGAAAACACTTTTACATATCCCAGTATTAACCCTACCACGGCTTCGAATCAATAAATGGGCCAGTGCTGAGAAGAAGCAGCGCAAGAAACTCAATCAGTACGGAGTGGTAGTTGTCATATTTTAACAAATTTAAATAAGTTGAATATAAAAAGAAATATAGTGTTGTTAACAAGCCAATATTATTAGGAAAATTCTTAAAATTTCTTGATAAATACTCCTTTAAAAATATCAATTTAGTCCTAATCGTTCCCCAAACCAATTTGAACTGCAAACACGCGAGATAGTATCAGTCAAAAACCCAAGACCCCTATTAAAAACGTTCATTTTTCAACGCCGCCAACGTGACGCGCCGTTTGCAATGCAAACACGTCACCTGTCACGTCACTCGTGTCACGTCACGCCACGGGAACACGCGTGATGTGACCGACACCATCATGAAAAGTTGCTTCATTGGTGACGATTAAGTATGCCCGCCTGGTTTAATTTAACGATTAGAGAGAGTTCCCGGATTTGATTCCATTGTGACACATAAAGATAAAGTGGCTTAGATCAACTAGACTTTCCGTAATATGCTATCTTAGGTCTTATTGAGCCATGTCAAACGCCCATGGGGGGCGACATAAAATAAGATCTAGTAAGCAGTTCCAATTACATTTTACACTTTATACAAGGATTTTTTTTTAACTAATCTACGGCCCGGCAGTTTAAAATAATTATGTAGTAAAGCCTTTATATTTTTTATTAATCTATTTCTTTAACTCTACTAAGGATATCTTTGTAACTATAAGTTGGTCATAAGTGCTGTTGATGTCGTAGAATACGTGAACAAATTAAAAGAACGAAGTATAAACCGCAACCAGCACTTAGTATTTCAAACCACACCGTTTTCCACAAAGGAAAAAGCGTACATTTCTCGATTGCATTCGGTATCGGTCTATAAGCTGTCAGGTGGGCTTACCGATGATTTACCGACCGGTGTAAACCGGTTACCGCGGCCATTGGCACGTACGGAGCCCCATTTAGTCCGGTGCTCTTAACCGGGTGGCTGGCTGAGATAATGTATCGGGGTGTAAGATTCTAGGTGGCTAACAAGGGGCGCTATTTCTTTTAAGTTTCTTTCAAGGAACTGATTTTACTCAAACTCTATGACAAACTATTGAGATTCAGAAATGAATTCAAGTTCGATCAGACTCAAATCTAATTGGGTGACGTGTCACTGCGTGTATGTGAGTTGAGGTTGCGTTGGTTATTTCAATAAATATAAGTACAATTGAAAAATATAGGCAATTAAAGGTTAAGAAGTGGGACGTTGAATAAAAGTACTCGCACGTTGTACCTACATAAGTACTACAATTAAACAGAGATGAGCAACGAGCCCATTAAACTGACAGTATATTTGAAATCTATGTAAATATTGCGAAGGTATCCATTACATTTACAAGTAAATAAACAGTTTTTGTCTTAATAATTATATTGCATTATATTATTCATATAAACATCTCTGATAAACGAACAAGACAGTCAAATTATTGAGTTTTAGAGTGAGTTGCACCAACTTACTTTAACCGTGACTATAACGATAAACGCGATGCTTTTTGTATGGAGTTTGACAGATTTTTGATGTTTGTTAATGTTAAAGTAAGATGGTGCAACCCAGCCTTAGAACTTCAGGTCAAGAGTCAACTTGGAGTAACCAGTGGAGACGCCATATAGCTAAGTATACCTACGTCTTCACAGTCAATCACGATGTCAGTTAAGTTTAAAGTAAGTACAGGTAAATCATTTACAACGGTAATGGAGCAGGTTTCCTTAATAGCGCAAATAACATTAATCAAACACCTTTTAAATTAATGTGATGCGATATGAAGCTTCTAAAGTACAGAATTAAGTTGCACAAGTCTTTGGCCCTTAAACGAGCTATAAAGTTAAGCTGTTTTTAGAAAACAGCGAACGATGGTATTGGTAAAAACGTAATGTTAGAATATAATCGACAATACATTCGAAAACACGTTTTTGTACAAAATAGGACTTCATTGTAAGTTCATTGTAACTTCAAATGTCCTGCTTTTTACTGGTCCAGTTGAACTGAATTCAAAATTCGAACGGAACGGTTTTTTGCGGGACGCTACAAACGGGATGTTCGTGTGAATGTTTAGTAAAACGTATACTAACGCGATACTGCAAAAAACGGGATGGGCTGTAAAAACCCATATGTGCGCCCGTGCATCATTTCATTTTTTCTCAAATAATTTACTATACTACTAACCTTTTTTGAAGCTCATTCTGACACTAATCCTGGCGCATTGGAACTAGACACTGACACACTTTAAAAACAAACGTCTTTCGGTTCGTGATACGTCTTGTTCATAAACCACATCAAATACAAAACACTGCCACGGGATTTTGGTCACGCACAATCATCGCAATTACACGGTAACATAACTTATGAGAAAAATGCAAATAAAATTGAGGCTAAATTATTTAAAATTGCAAACGATCAAATTATTTGAAAGAACTGTCAAAATCGCGACGAAATGTTTTTCTTGCACGTCAAATATGTAGGCAAAAGACATTGCGCGTAAAGCCTTCTTGTGTGATCTGTGGAAAAAATAGTTGATAATTTGTGTCAGTTTCAAAAATAGAATAATAGATTCGTTTCAAAGCAATAAGAATTAATACAAAACTGTAAGAAAATATTTATCTATTTTATTTACACTAATTTAATTTAATTTGTGACCCAAATTAGTTGATACAGTTAAATTATGAAAAATGGTAACATTGCTTTTATTAAAATAAATCACAGGTTTTATTAATCACGGTAATTTCTAAAGACTTGATAAAAAAAAACTTAAAATAGCACTCTAACGTAGAACTTACTACCTACCATCTATATACTGAAATGATAATTATTTAAAAGTAAGTCAAGCCAAAAACAACGTTTTATTTGGTTTATAAAACAGGCCCATGAAAAACTTAACGTTAATGAATACAATATCGTTAAAATACCGTTACTCGTTTCGTCAGTTCTTCCTAGGCGGATCCGCAACGTATTTCGAACGATCAGCGGGGATCGCGCGTCGACAGCACCATTTGTCTTGGAGCACCTTTAAAAGCTATTCACAACCATTTCTCTTTTTTAAAAACCTTTAGACACTTCCTTTTCGTTTTTCAATCGCTCCCCGTCGGAGTTATCGCGATAAATGCCTTTGTTTGGACGTTGTTTTGGATATCTACAGAGTTGGTAGCTTGGACTTGTTACAGTTAAAAAAGCTCTATCATGTAATTTTTCAAAATTAAACCAATTTTATAATTGAACCAGTAACTACTATATCACAAAATTGTTTATACAAATGACGTGATGTTGTAATAAGGCTTTTTTGGCTTTTGGTCTGTGGCAGTTTGTGAGAAACAAAAGAATAATTGGATGAAATATTAGCTACATTTTTCAGCGCCAGAAAAAAGAGTTGGTTACTTGAAATAAGTTAACATTAATGTTTTAGTAATCCTAAGTTTAATTCGTAGTTTAAAAGTCTACACACTAATAATGTTTGCCGTGTAGGCTCTCAAAAGTTTATGCCTTGGCTATTTAGCTCGGCGGTATGCGTGGGAGTGTTCCATTTTTAAATTACGACAACAACGCAAATTAACGTTCCATTTTCAAACGCTTTCAATTATCTTGTGATCCCGTGCAGGCATTATAAAAAAATAGTATTCCATTTTTAAATATCTAATCTGTGCTTCGGATTCATTCGAACGTTAGCGTTAATGTTATTTGGGTAAAAAAAGAAAATATTTTAATTATGTAGGTAGGTTACATTTTCTCTTTCTTTCCGAGTTTGGGGTTCGCAGTAAGTGCTTCTGGTATTTTTGCAATGCTTGGACTGAAATTAACAACCGATTCACAGTTTCTCCTATTTAACAGTGTGCTTTTTCCTATTTGATTGTATTGTGTTGTGAACGTGGAACAATATTCGTAACATGAACATTGTGCGAACTGAAATCATGGTTGTATTTTTGGACGTTGGTAATGCTGGTAGCTGGTGTGATTTAGGATTCTCGAAATGCTGGAAATGAGGTGGGTGTAATTGTAATAGTATTTTCTTACATTTCACAATAACTTTATGGGCAGACATTTTGCGACTTTCGATAAAAAAGTTTTTATTGAAATTATGTAGGTAGGTTACATTTTCTTTTTCTTTTCGAGTTTGGGGTTCACAGTTAGTGCTTCTGGAATTTTTGCAATACTTGGACTGAAATTAACAATAAATCTCCTATTTTAAAGTGTGTTTTTTCCTATTTCAGTGTTGTATTGTGGTGTGAACGTGGAACAATATTCGTAACATGAACATTGTACGAACTGAAATCATGGTTGTATTTTTGGACGTTGGTAATGCTGGTAGCTGGTGTGATTTAGGATTCTCGAAATGCTGGAAATAAGGTGGGTGTACTTTTAATAGTATTTTCTTACATTTTACTATAACTTTATAGGCAGGCTCGCACTTAACAATGCTGGTTCAGGGGTATTTTCATGGCGCAGTTATACTATGCGGGGAATTGACCGAGAAGAAGCGCGAGCACGCACACCGAAGTATCAGCTACGCACGGCGAAACTAACTGAAGTGCGTGTTTACACAAGTTTCAATAAATTTTTCGCATAGTGTAAATGCGCCATCGAACGTTCTAGTGACTTTCGATAAAAAGTTTTTATTGAAATTATGTAGGTAGGTTACATTTTTTATTTCTTTGTGAGCTCGGTGTTCACAATTCACGTTCAGTACCTCTAGTACGAAAAACTTTCGAGTTCGTTTCGTTGCGTATTCAAAGTGTCATCGAAAAATTTTGTATGAAAAATTAAACAGCGCCCCCTAGGGCGGCTATAATATAGGGGGCGCTGTTTAATTTTTCATACAAAATTTTTCGATGACACTTTGAATACGCAACGAAACGAACTCGAAAGTTTTTCCTACTAGAGGTACTGTGCTTCTGGTAGTTTTGCGATGTCCAAGCATAAATTAACTACCAAAATTCACAGTAGGTAAATCTGTTTCAAAGTGTGCTTTTTCCTATTTCAGTGTTGCATTATTGTGGTGTGAAGGTGGAACAATATTCGTGACATGAACATTGTTAATCATGGTGGTAGCTGGTGTGATTCTGGATTCTCCAAATGCTGGAAATAAGGTGGGTATCTTTTAATCGTCTTTTCTCATATTTTGCAATAACTTTTTTATGGCTGAGTTTCACCTAACAGTGCTGGTCCAAGGGGTATTTTTAAACGTGTTCAATTAATTCGTGTTCCCATGCAGGCTATAAAAAATTGGTGTTCCATTTTTAAATATCTAATGACGCAAGTACAAAACGCACTTCGGTTTTTTTCGCCCATATTTAGGTGTGCGGGCTCGCGCTTGGACTATAGTGTACTTGCGCCATAATCTATGATGCTTGGTACTCGTACTCGTAGTCGAACGTTCTAGTCCCTTTGGATAAAAACAGTTTTTATTTAAATTATGTACATTTTCTTTTTTTTTCGAGCTCGGTATTTTCTGGTATTTTTGCAATGCTTGGACTGACTCACAGTTTCTCCTATTTTAAAGTGTGCTTTTCCTATTTCAGTGTTGTATTGTGGTGTGAACGTGGAACAATATTCGCAACATGAACATTGTGCGAACTGAAATCGTGTGACGTTGTTAATCATGGTGGTAGCTGGTGTGATTCTGGCTTCTCCAAAAGCTGGAAATAAGGTGGGTATCTTTTAATTGTCTATTCTTATATTTTGCAAGAACTTTTTTGAAGCAGAGTCAGACTCGTACCTAACAGTGCTGATCTAAGGGATATTTCCAAACGGGTTCAATTAATTCGCGTTTCCGTGCGGGCAACAAAAAATTGTGTTCCATTTTTTAATATCTAATGGTGCAAGTACACTATGAGGGAAATTGACCGAGACGTATAGTGTAAACTCGCACTTGGGTTAGTTTCGCCGTGGGTCGCCCATACTTTCGGTGTGCGGGCTTGTGATTCGTCCATAGTGTACTGGCACCATAATCTATGGTGCTTCGTACTTGTACTCGAATGTTCTAGTCCTTTGGATAAAAAAGTTTTTATTGAAATTATGTAGGTAGGTTACATTTTCTCTTTCGAGTTCGGTGCTCACAGTTATGTGTGCTTTTGATATTTCTGCAATGCTTGGACTGAAATTAACTGCCGATTCACACACAGTTTTATCCTATTTTAAAGTGTGCCTTTTCCTATTTCAGTGTTGTATTGTGGTGTAAACGTGGAATATTCGCAACGTGAACATTGTGCGAACTGAAATAGTGTGACGTTGTTAATCATAGTGGTAGCTGGTGTGATTCTGGTTTTTCCAAATCCTGGAAATAAGGTGGGTATCTTTTAATTGTCTTTTCTTATATTTTGCAAGAACTTTTTTGAAGCAGAGTCAGACTCGTACCTTACAGTGCTGATCTATGGGATATTTCCAAACGGGTTCAATTAATTCGCGTTTCCGTGCAGGCAATAAAAATAGTGTTCCATTTTTTAATATCTAATGGTGCAAGTACACTATGCGGGAAATTGACCGAGACGTATAGTGTAAACTCGCACTTGGGTTAGTTTCGCCGTGGGTCGCCCATACTTTCGGTGTGCGGGCTTGTGATTCGTCCATAGTGTACTGGCACCATAATCTATGGTGCTTCGTACTTGTACTCGAATGTTCTAGTCCTTTGGATAAAAAAGTTTTTATTGAAATTATGTAGGTAGGTTACATTTTCTCTTTCGAGTTCGGTGCTCGCAGTTATGTGTGCTTTTGATATTTCTGCAATGGTTGGACTGAAATTAACTGCCGATAAACAGTTTATCCTATTTTAAAGTGTGCTTTTTCCTATTTCAGTGTTGTATTGTGGTGTGAACGTGGAACAATATTCGTGACATGAACATTGCGCGGACTGAAATCGTGGTGACGTTGCTAATTATGGTGGTAGCTGGTGTGATTCTGGAGACAACTTGAAATGTTAGAAGGTGTGTGTACATTTAATAGTATTTTCTTATATTTCACAATAACATTTGAGGCAGACTCGCACCTAGCAGTGTTGGTCCAAGGGGTATCTACAATTAAACGAGACTGTAAAGTGTGTCATATAGTCAAATTCTGAGATTCAACCACACAGTTTTGATTATTTTGTGCAAAACTGCAATCGTTTTATGCACTAATCATTTATATTAAATGTAACAGGTAGGTAGGTAGGTAGGTTGGTTGGTAGAAAGAAAAGTTTTATTGATATCTGGATATTTAATTGTTTATTCTTCAGTACATACTCCAGTATGCGTGCCCAAATTGAGTTCAGTGTTACTTCCTTAGAGCATCTCTATAGAGTTACTGTAAACGCGAGGAACTAGCTCGGACAGGTGAATGGATGTCCCGGCGGGCCGGCAATCGCTCACAAACAGCATTCCGCGGGCAGGCGAGTCACGGGCTACAGCGAAAGAGGCCTATAGCTTAATCAAATATTATGACTATCTAGGTTTAATACTGTGTCAATATTGATTTTTTGGTCAGGGTGTAGCAAAGGTGATGTGTCAATAAAGTTTTTTGGTTTGGGTAATAATAGCATAGCCAAATTTTCGAACGCATTTTTTAGTTTGGAAATTTTCACCGTTTTCTACCTGGTGCAGCAAAGGTGGTGCAGGAATTAGAAAAAATTTGAAGACATTTAGTATGTAGTTGGGAAAATGAGTAAGATAAGATATTTTGTTTTCTTATTCTGTAGTATTTTAGAAAAAAGGGCTGTTTTCACAATTCACCTTCAAAGCAATCCTTCAGGGGTTCTTCTTTTATTATGTGTAAGATTTGAAACTAAAACCTCTCGTTCATGAGATGGCGAATGCGAAGGATTGTTCATACCCTCCATTATATGCACGGTCTCAATTAATTTATTGTTGATCAAATTTTTTTAAACTTTAAATTATAGGTGATTGCTGTGTGATGATGATTTAGGTTAGTGACAAGCTTCAACAGTGGAACTTAGTGATTACGACAGTTTCGCCAGCTCTCACAACTTGCCCCTCGACCAATCAGAGGCATCCGCCGACAGGTCGACGATTAATCAGGCTGATGCTTAGCCTCCTTAATTGAATGCTCCCGGGTGCAGCGTTTATTGTGGCCATCAATAGGCGCTGTGCCTTTTTTGGAAACGTTTATCGGACTTAGCTGCGTTTTTGATTTGTGATCTCGACTTTATAGACCGCAAAGCGCTTAATAATTCAAGTTCAAGGGTATTTTCACTCAGAAACTAGTATTTTGATTCGAATTATTTGTAGTTGTGAGTCGTAGTAAATATAAAATGCGAGTTTGTGAGTGAAAAATAAATTACTATGAATTTCATTGATGTATTTTGATCACGGAATCTTTTTATTAATAGTCTTTGTACAAAATACAAGTAAAATCACTTGTATGAAGCCGCTGAATTTTTTTTAATACAAATACAAATACAAATACAAATATTTNACCATAAAAAACGCACTTCGGTTTTTTTCGCCGTGTGTCGCCCATATTTCGGTGTGCGGGCTCGCGCTTGGACTATTAGTGTACTTGCGCCATTGTAGTCGAACGTTCTAGTGCATTTGGATAAAAAAAAAAAATATGTAGGTAGGTACCTACACTTTCTCTTTCGAGTTCGGTGCTCACAGTTAGTGCTTCTGGTAATTTTACAATGCTTTTACTGAAATTAACTACTGATTCACAATAAATCTCCCATTTTAAAGTGTGCTTTTTCCTATTTCAGTGTTGTATTTTGGTGCGCATGAACATCGTGCGAACTGAAATCGTGGTGACGTTGTTAATCATGGTGGTAGCTGGTGTGACTTAGGATTCTCGAAATGCTGGAAATAAGGTGGGTGTACTTTTCATCGTATTTTCTTATATTTTGCAATAACTTTTTTGATGCAGACTCGCACTTAATAGTGCTAGTATAAAGGGTATTTTCAAACATGTTCAATTGATTTGTGTTCCCATGCAGGCTATAAAAAAGTAGTTTTTAAATATGACGCAAGTACAAAACGCACTTCGGTTTTTTTCGCCATGTGTAGCCCATATTTCGGTGTGCGGGTTCGCGCTTGGACTATTGTACTTGCGCCATAATCTATGATGCTTCGTACTAGTAGTTGAACGTTTTAGTGCCTTTGGATAAAAAATGTTTTTATTGAAATTATGTAGGTAGGTTACATTTTCTCTTTATTTTCGAGCTCGCTGTCTTCTAGTATTTTTGCAATGCTTGGACTGACTCACAGTTTCTCCTATTTTAAAGTGTGCTTTTTCCTATTTCAGTGTTGTGTTGTGGTGTAAACGTGGAAAAATATTCGTGACATGAACATTGTGCGAACTGAAATCGTGTGACGTTGTTAATCATGGTGGTAACTGGTGTGATTCTGCATTTTCGAAATACTGAAAATAAGGTGGGTATCTTTTAATTGTCTTTTCTTATATTTTGCAAGAACTTTTTTGAAGCACAGTCAGACTCGTACCTAACAGTGCTGATCTAAGGGATATTTCCAAACGGGTTCAATTAATTCGCGTTTCCGTGCGGGCAATAAAAAATAGTTTTTAAATATCTAATGGTGCAAGTACACTATGCGGGAAATTGACCGAGACGTATTAGTGTAAACTCGCACTTCGGTTAGTTTCGCCGTGTGTCGCCCATACTTTCGGTGTGTGGGCTTGTGATTCGTCCATAGTGTACTGGCACCATAATCTATGGTGCTTCGTACTAACTTGTACTCGAATGTTCTAGTCCTTTGGATAAAAACGTCTTTATTGAAATTATGTAGGTAGGTTACATTTTCTCTTTCGAGTTCGGTGCTCGCAGTTACGTGTGCTTTTAATATTTCTGCAATGCTTGGACTGAAATTAACTGCCGATTCACACACAGTTTTATCCTATTTTAAAGTGTGCTTTTTCCTATTTCAGTGTTGTATTGTGGTGTGAACGTGGAACAATATTCGCGACATGAACATTGTGCGAACTGAAATCGTGGTGACGTTGTTAATCATGGTGGTAGCTGGTGTGATTCTGGAGACAACTTGTAATGGTGGAAGGTGGGTGTACTTTTGATCGTATTTTCTTATATTTTGCAATAACTTTTGAGGCAGACTCGCACTTAGCAGTATTTTACAATCAAGAGAGACTAAAAAGTGTGATTAATTTATAGTCAAATACTGGGATTCATGATATGCCATTGGATTCAACCACACAGTTTTGTTTGATTATTTTGTGCAACACTGCAATCGTTTTATGCACCAATCATTTACACTGAATAGTTTTACAGGTAGGTGGGTAGTTTGGTACAAAAGTTATGTTGATAAAGACATTTATTCTTGAGCACATACTCAAGTATGCGTGCCCAAGTTGAGTTCAAAGTGTTCTTTCCTTTGAGCATCTCTATAGAGTTACTGTAAACGCGAGGAACTAGCTCGGACAGGTGAATGGATGTCCCGGGCCGGCAATCGCTCACAAACAGCATTCCGCGGGTAGGCGAGTCACGAGCTACAGCGAAAGAGGCCTATAGCTTAATCAAATATTATGACTATCTAGGTTTAATACTGGGTCATAAAGTTTTTTCGGCTAGCGTGTAGCAAAGCCTCGAACGCCTTTTTAGTTTGGATTTAAAAAAATACCATTTTCTAACTTGTGTAGTAAAGGTGGTGCAGGACTTAGAAACAAATTGAAGACATTTGGTATGGAGTTGGGACATAAAAAAAATTAATACGGAAAATGAAAACAAAAAATTTTTTTTTTAAATTTCTTATTCTGTAGTGAGTATTTTAAAATATCTTTTTAGTGCACCACCTTTGCGATACCCGGACCCTTTAACACTGCAGTACACGCGCCCCTTTTTTACACGAATACACGCGCGGCCTACTCTGGTAAGCCAATTTAAAATCACTGTAAATCAGTTTATAAGCAATTTATGAATAGAATTACTATGTAAATGATAATAGTGTTTATTATATTTATTTTATAATCAAAGTTTCTCTATATAAATATTTGGGATCAAACATTATAAACAGATTTAAAAGTTGTAAATTTTTTGGACCAAAATTGCACTCTGAGACCAATGTTAACAAAAAAAAAATGACTGAAAAAATATGATTAATTTTTTATCTGTCATAGTATTCACGACTTTCTACTGCCTGGTACACGGTGTAAATCCATTTGTTACAAGACTTTCATAATTTTTTTGTCGAGTGATTTCGGGCTTTTGAGTAGACCCGCAGTTTTGACGGCCAATTTTAGAAAAGTGAGCAGACTCTAGCGACCCAAGCTTTACTGGCTTAGTGACAAATTTAGTAAACGAGGCTTTCCTGGAATGCCAGCTCTCTGGCGCAAGTTTTCAATAAGTTATAGCGTAAAATGTTACCCTGGTCTACTATAGTAGTCCGCGCGTGTACTCTAGTGTTAAATTAATTGATTGATGTGTGATGATAATTTAGGTTAGTGAACAGCTTTATAAGTGGATCAAAGTGATTACGACAGTTCGCCAGCTCTCACAACTTGCCCCTCGACCAATCAGAGGCATCCGTCGACAGGTCGACGATTAATCAGGCGGATGCTTAGCCTCCTTAATTGAATGCTCCCGGGTGCAGCGTTTATTGTTGCCATCAATAGGCGATGTGCCTTTTTTGGAAACGTTTACCGGACTTAACTGCGTTTTTGATTTGTGATCTCTATTTTATAGACTGCAAAGCGCTTAATAATTCAAGTTCTAGGGTATTTTGCATATAAAAACAAATATTTTCATATGAGGCACCTATTTAAATAAGTCGTAATAAATATAAAATGAAAGTTTGGGAGTGGAATTGAATAAATTACTTTTAGTTTGTTTGATAATAAGCATATTTTGATCACATAATCTTTTTATCAATAGTTTAAGTACAAAAAAATAAGTAGAATCACTTGTGTGTAACCGTTGAAACCTTTTTAAAGTAATTAAATTTTTTAAATTAATTTATTTTATTTGATCATCAACAAGGTGACATTTTAGCATTCACAAGAAAAACTTATGAACAAAAGCCTTATTGTGGAATATTATGTGATATATTCCTCTATTTTTACTAACAAACGCAGTACTCAATCCCTTAACCGCTAGGTTCGTAGTCAGTAAGCCAAACTGCACAAATTGGACCTCAGAGGTAACTGCCTCAGCCCACACTAGTTTTCCGTAAGCCGTAATACCTCGAGGGCCCAAGGGACCTCTTGAGAGAGGCCCGTAAGATTGCCAGCAGTTATACCACCACCTAATTATCAAACTGCCGGTACACTGAGGTGTTAGTTGTCTGGTTAAATGAAGGTACGCCCTGCTGTTAATTACCTAAGGGCTATTTTCAGTTGATGAGATTTGCCCTGCTCAATTACTTGACCAAGTGTAGGTACTTTATTGGATAAAGACAAGATTAACAAAGAGTGTAAACATTGAAATTAATTGTTTCAATGTATATTTTATTTACACAACACTTGCAATTATTCTTCTAGTGGAGATATAAACATCACTTAATTCACATTGCCAACTCAAGTTTTTGTAATTTATATAGTCTGTCTGTCTATAGATATTGTGTATTTTTTTTGGTGATTGACGTCATATCATTGCATTGATCATCCTACTTCCTACTAGTCCTACTTTAATATCATAAATGCAAAAGTTTGGATGTCTGGATGTTTGTTACTCTTTCACACAAAAACCACTAACCGGATTTTGTTGAAACTTTACAGCATTATTGTTTGTAACCTAGATTAACATATAGGCTATAATTTATGCCGATCTGTGACAATAAATTTCACGCGGGTGAAGCTGCATAAGTCATAAAATGATAGGTATAAAACAGAAGCTATTTTCCCCATTACTAAAACTAGAATATCATCATTTCAGTGAATGGACGTCTACTGCTGGACAAAGGCCTCCTGCGAGACTGCGAGCACAGGACGAGAAACCGGAGCTGCGCTGGCCGCATGCAGGTGTTAATAAGGTAATTAAAACAAAATTATTATCATCTGCAAAATAAGGTAATTATTTTAAAACTTATCATCATCATCTCAGTCATAGGACGTCCACTGCTGTACATAGGCCTCCCCAATGCTTTCCATGTTGCCCGGTTGGTAGCAGCCTGCGTCCAGCACCTTCCTGCTACTTTTATGATGTCGTCGGTCCACCTTGTGAGTGGACGTCCCACGTTGCATTTCCGGTATGCGGCCTCCACTCCAGAACCTTGCTGCCCCCTTGCTTGCTTGCTCAGTGTAAGGGAATACATCCAATTTTTCTTAGAATTGCTTCGTAGTTATATTTTCTATCCCTCTGATACGTTATGCTATGCCGAGGATGAGATAAGTTAGTTATTATGATGTTTTCAGTGTTCAATGTTCCACTTCCTTTAAGTAATTTAGTTTTTTCTATGCACATCTTTCCAAGCTAGATAGATAACCATAAAGAGGCAGAGATATCGCACACTTCAATGCAGTTTTTCTGTGTTATAATATCACATAATGATAATAATGGACTATTGCCACTTTTTCCCACAATTTTTCTAGATACTATTTATATCTTGCGTTTTCCGGTACGCGGCCTACACTCCAGAACCGTGCTGCCCCATCGGCCGTCAGTTCTGCGTACTATGTGCCCTGCCCATTGCCACTTCAGCTTGCTAATCCGTCGGGCTATGTCAGCGACTTTAGTTCGTTTACGGTTCTATTATCACATATACAAAAGTCCTCTTCCATTAATCTCAGGTGAAGCCACCGGCCCACTGAACTAAAGCAAACTCGCTAGTTCCCGACGCATAGTTCGCGAACTAGCTCAATAAATCAATTAGCTAGCAGGTGGGTACCCGACCGTGATGCTTTACGGATATTAATGTGGCGGAGGTGGTGAAAGTCTATTAAAACTTATTGTAAATCAGCGTCGCTTTTTCCTGAATTAGCCAAATTTTTTTTTGGCTCATTTGTTTGAATAATTTTCAGTCGGGTAATTGGATATTTTTTGTACTTGTAGTCAGTTAACTCAATCAGTGCTTGAGGTATGGGAGCAACACAAGAGGGGTGATATTGACATAATATTATGACGTGACAGAGCATACAAATCGACTTTTGACGTATCAAAAACAGCCTCGTATGACGCTTATTCCTAAGGTACTGGCTGAGTAAAATTATCTTCTGTATAAACGGGACTATTCCCACCTCTCTTTCCAACCACTGCAACTCCTGTGTAGCCAGGATCTACAGCTTGACCGCCAATAAAATCCAAAACAGTGAAGGTCAAGTTTTTCCCGGGGGAAAGTTAAACTGTCATTGGACCCGCAACGAAATTAATCAGAAGAACATAGGAGGAGTTCGAAGTTCGAGATCTACCCACCCACTACACCGTATCATACCATGACCATGCTAGGAACGTGTCAGGCACGAAAAGCAACACGATACGCTCTACTATGCCCACTGAACGGATCGACGGCGTTCTGTGCCCGTATACAGCCCGTATGATGTCAGTATGCAACCCGTATGTAACCCGTATGTTGCCCGTATGTTGCCCGTATGCAACATCCACCAAAACCAATAGGAATCCGTTTAATTCTCGCATGCGTTACAGTGTCGCGTGGACGTCTTGGAGTGCTACCAAATTTTTCAATTGTAAAATAGGTATGGCCATCAGAAAATTAACTGTTAGGCGCTTACAACGCCAATATAACGGTCATCATACGCGTTTACATCCCGTATGCTCGCCGACATTTTGACGCTCCGTGCATGGCACGCGACGGTGTTGGTCGGTGACGGAACGGTCTACTGGGAACAGTGTCATACTTTTCAATACAAATAATATTTATTTGCCTGACACGTTCCTAGCACGGTCATGGTATGATACGGTGTAGTGGGCAGAAACCTAGGTGAAAGATAGAAGTATATTCTCTGATATACCATTAGGTCTATATTTCTAANGGAGATCCGTAAACGAACTAAAGTCACTGACATAGCCTGACGGATTAGTAAGCTGAAGTGGCAATGGACAGGGCACATAGTTACGCAGAACTGACGGCCGATGGGGCAGCAAAGTTCTGCAATGGAGGCCGCGTACCGGAAATAAGGTAACTAATTTAAAATTATTATCACATACACAAAAGTGCTTGGAGTTTCCCTGCGTGGTCGAATCAGAAATGAGGAGATCCGTAGGAGAACCAGAGTGACTGACATAGCCCGCAGAATCGCTATCAAGTGGCAGTGGGCGGGGCACATAGCTCGGAGAGCTGATGGCCGCTGGGGCAGTAAAGTTCTTGAGTGGCGACCACGAGCTGGAAGACGTAGCGTGGGCAGGCCTCCCACTAGGTGGACCGACGATCTGGTGAAGGTCACGGGAGGTACCTGGATGCAAGCGGCGCAGGACCGGTCTTTGTGGAAATCCTTGGGGGAGGTCTTTGTTCAGCAGTGGACGTCTTTCGGCTGAAACGAACGAACGAACGAACACAAAAGTCCTCTTCCATTAATCTCAGGTGAAGCCACCGGCCCACTGAACTAAAGCAAACCCGCTAGTTCGCGCCCGACGCATAGTTCGCGAACTAGCTCAATAAATCAATTAGCTAGCAGGTGGGTACCCGACCGTGATGCTTTACGGATATTAATGTGGCGGAGGTGGTGAAAGTCTATTAAAACTTATTGTAAATCAGCGTCGCTTTGTCCTGAAAATTTTAAGCCAAATATTTTTTTTGGCTCATTTAATTGAATAATTTTCAGTCGGGTAATTGGATATTTTTTTTACTTGTAGTCAGTTAACTCAATCAGTGCTTGAGGTATGGGAGCGGCACGAGAGGTTTGATATTGACATAATATTATGACGTGACAGAGCATATAGTTCCAAAATACTGGACTGTCCTGTGGATGACATTGACAGTGGGGCGCCACCGTCAATACCGGATCGCTGGTTCAGATTTTTGCCATGTTGGAAACCATATAGTTGAACGATGGTAGCGCCCCCCTGTCATTGAGTTTGGTGGGACAGTTCAGCGTGGGTCATCTATACAAATTGACGTTTGACGTATCAGAAACAGCTTCTTGTGACGCTTTTATTCCTAAGACATTGACTGAGATAAATTTCATTTACATTTCATTAAAACTTTCAAACTTTATTGTATCATAGTAGAACCGGAGCTTTTTCACAATATAATTATTGAAAGTAAATTAATCACTCACTGGCTGCTGCGATACAGGCCGCGAGCCTAGTGCAGGAGCCGCTGTTAAACTCAAATTATGTAACAATTTTAGCAATAAAGTTTGAATTATAAAAAAAATAAATAAAAAAAATATCTTCTGTTTATACACCTTATGTGAAACATAGACAGAAGACTTACATATATTTAATCTGACAAACCATAAGGTCTAATATAAGATTTAAAACTTTCGCGTTCCATTTCAACTAAAATAGTAAGACCCGGGTCTTAACGCGACGTTTATTAATGTACTCACGGCTTGACGTTTCGGCTGCGATGCTGCAGCCGTGGTCACAAGCAGTCTGCTTGAGACCCGTTAAGACCCGTGTCTTACTATCATAAGGTCTAAATTTCTAAGCCATTAGTCTCGTAAAACGCGGTTTTAAGAAGTCGCTCAAACCACCCTAATTGCTGCTATTTACCTTCTGTAGTCCATTTTTAATTTCCCCATCAGCACACCGCCCACGTCGCGTCGGTAAACTCGTTAAGGCCGTTTTTTACTTGCAAGTGTTGGGCCTTGTTAATTAAAACCTGTCTGCGCTTGACGCGGACGCGTGGTCGGCCATATTGCGCCGAAAATGGGGATGCTAACGAAAGCTAGAATAGAGGTACTGAGTTAGATAATAGCTTAAAATAATTATTTAAATAGGTAGTTACCATATTACTATGTGCCATTCAGTGATAATTATTGTAAGACTAGGTAAGCACTACGAAAAAATAATTAGTAACTTATTAGTATCAAATCAACACAGATAATTTACTTGTTAAAACTAATATTGTACGTTTAAACTGTGAGANGCTGAACATATTTGTTTGATTTGGACTGAGTGTTTTCTATGTATAATAAGTATGTATTTACCAAAAAAAAAGTATTTAAGTATGTTTCTAACCGTTGTCTAGTACCCATAGTACAAGCTTTGCTTAGTTTGGGACTAGAAGCGCAGGTAAAATTCTAAGGATATTTATTTATTTTATTTTTGTTTAAATTGTGAGCAATTCAAATTGCTAATTTAAATTTCATAAAATTTCGACGAGTTCATCTAGTGCCTCTAAGTAGCTCAGAGGAAGAGCAGTCGCCCGGCAATCAAAAGGTCGTGGGTTCGATACCCGCCTTAGGCAGTTCGATTTTTTCAAGTTATTTATAATTTACAATGAATAGCTACGAAACTACGAATCTAAGAGCTGCTACGAAAAGTAGACTTTCGTAGCAGTATCCCGTAACGTCCCGTAGCCGTACCCTTGAGTTTTACTCGTAGTTGACTACAATATTTGAAAGTTTAGCCTCGTAACACTTTTTTCTTTTATGAAATTCAAATTGCTAATTTAAATTTTAAATAAAAAGTGCTACCAAACTACGAATTTATAAGGGTGAACTGCTACGAAAAGTAGACTTTCGTAGCAGTATCCCGTAACGTCCCGTAGTACCCTTGAGTTTTACTCGTAGTCGCGCTACGATTTGCTACGAATCACTCAATTGTTTTTCTAGTATGTAGAAAAATCCATTATCTGTCCTATTAGGATTATGGTAGTAAACGTATTATATCATAGAAGCTGCTTGGCATGAATTAATAGGAAAAATAAACGCTTAATACTTTTTTTTGTGTATTTTTTTGCGAATTTATCTCTCAAAACCTTGGAAAATAGCTAAGTCATCCGATAGTCGAGATTATTATTTGTACAAATAGGGTAAAGCACATGATCATACAAATACAATAAAGGTTTACTTTCTTGTGTAGCTAGTTACTAAAAGAGGTTTGTATTTTGTATGATTAATATTATGGTAGTAGTACTAAGTTGAAATTGTATAAACTTAACAAATACAATGATTGNCTGTGAGAAATTCAAATTGCTAATTTAAATTTCATAAAATTTCGACTTGGTTCATCCAGTGTCTCTAAGTATCTCAGATGGAAGAGCAGTCGCCCGGCAAACAATAGGTCGTGGGTTCGATACCCGCCTTAGGCAGTTCGATTTTTTCAAGTTATTGTAAAACAATGTATAGCTACGAAACTACGAATCTAAGAGGGTGAACTGCTACGAAAAGTATCCCGTAACGTCCCGTAGTACCCTTGAGTTTTACTCGTAGTCGCGCTGCGGTTTGCTACGAATCACTCAATTGTTTTTCTCGTTATGTAGAAAAATCCATTATCTGTCCTATTAGGATTATGGTAGTGAACGAATTATAATAGAAGCTGCTTGGCATGAATTAATAGGAAAAATATAAGCTTAATACTTTTTTCTGTATTTTTTTTTGCGAATTTACCTGTCAAAACCTTGGAAAATAGCTAAGTCATCCGATAGTCGAGATTATTATTTGTACAAATAGGGTAAAGCACATGATCATACAAATACAATAAAGGTTTACTTTCTTGTGTAGCTAGTTACTAAAAGAGATTTGTATTTTGTATCATTAATATTGTGGTAGTAGTACTAAGTTGAAATTGTAAAAACTTAACAAAATACAATCATTGAAAAAGTTAAAAAAATATACCAAAAACTCGGTGACTACCTACTAAATAAAATTAAGCTTATTTTTATTACATTACATTACATTATATGTGTATTCTATGCTCTTTCCGTTTATCCTATACACATATTAACTGGACCATAATATCGGCTAATCTATACCGATTACCTTACCCGAAATAATAGACAATCGTTTCATCCACCGTTTTATTGCGTGAAACCAATAAAAAGGATTACAAATTCAATAACACGAGCTGATAAAAGTTGGTGAGGACCACCTGCCCCGAACCCTTCACCTATCTGAAAAACTGAAGGTACAAAATACTCATCCATAACTTCCACCTTTATACCTACGACTTAAAGTTCCATTTGCCTTGTATTGACCAAGTTCTCTACAGCTATAAAAAGTGCGGTCGTCATGTATTTTATGGGATGGTAGGAGGGGTGGTTTTCGTATGTATTGTGTAAGATTCGATTGTGGATTAAGTTACATGGTGGAAAACTTGAAGGATATCATTTCATGGTCCGGCGGCTACAATTAGGTTAGTTTTTTCTTCTTAGAGGTAATGGATTCATTTTCCCTCGGTAGCCTATTAAGGTGACTGTTCAGATGGTCCAAATAAATCTAATGCTTATTTTATGGCACCCTTAAATTCATCGTAAGTGTATTTTATATTTAATTTTAAATTTATAAAACACTTTGTTTTTTTTTCAAACAACCAAGTTATTTATTTATTTATTCTAACTTTAATGCTACACATTTGGTACATAAGGTGAGCTTAATGCCATAGAGAATATCATGCTTTTTAACCTCACTTTTTATGCTGAACCTGTCATACAATATAATACGATTTTTTTAAATCTTAGAACTGCTTTTATAGTCGATTTAAAATAATAATTACGACACAGACATCTAAGAATACATTCGTAGACCTTGCTTTAAGTGTAATTACAAACTAAGACAAAGACAATTACACACTTTTAACATGAAAACGAGTTTAATTAGGATTCAGGGCGGCTGCGAAATTAAGCACCGCCACTTAAGAGGCGAGGTAATGCAGTGCAAATAAAGTGCACACACGCTAGTCGGGGCACGGACACCTGAGTTACTGCGACTTGCTTTATACTGTGCATAAGAATGCAATACAGGCCGCGGAAAAGTGAGCACAATTACTGAAAATAATTATATTTAATTTTCTGAAATAATTTGACCTTTCAGGCCCACTTTTGTGCCATGCTTCTCTACAGTAACTCTCATTTTATTAAAAATATATCATTTAAATTAAATTTATGTATGCAACATGGCTATATTCGGAAAATTAACCTCGTTTAAAGCTTTGTTACTTTGAAATAGGTATAAAATAATTTTGTAGTTTACTCAAAGTTTTACCGAAATAAAATAAGACTAGATAATACTCCCATGAATTTAATATTTCTACCTATACTTAGTCAAAATCTAACGTCATTTCCAAAAATACCAAACACACGACGCTAAAGTATGATAAATGATGATTGCGTGTTCATTTCAAGAGACAAAGCCATAAAATTTCATCCGAAATCCGAGCGTTTACCTCACCTGCCCTCTGTTTGAGGGGGATGAACGAAAAAAATGGCCACGTCCAATCAATCGGTGAAATAAGAAAAAATGATTGCATTCACCTCACGTGCCCGCGGCCGCAAAAACTGGGGAAAATTGTAGGTATTTTTGTTTGCCACTATGTGTATTTGTGGAATTGTGCCGTTGACAGTCGCGCTTTGTGCTTTACCGTTATTGATAGAGTGACTGGGTTTATCGTTTTTCGTGAACGTTTTCATAGTTAGCCATGTTCGCTCGACGTTTGAACTGCGCCTCTTTTTAACGCGCGCGTTAAATTGTTTGGGGCATTTGAAACTGACATTCGGAATATTGCTTGCTCGAGTCTATTCGCTGTCTGTTGTTTTGTATTTAAGGGGCGTTTTCTTACACCATTGACTGCAGTTCTTATTATTATTTAATAATAATGTATAAGTTGGTAGTAAGAATGTTATTACTTGTATTTGCAACAATGTTATGAAAGTTAATAGAATACGTTTACTTGGAGTTTACTTATGTTGGTTTGAAAACTGAATCCTATGATTACTCGGAAATCAGAAACCTATAAATAAAAGTTAGTCTGTTAGTTCACAACTAGGGTAAGTNTATATCAAAACTTAACCCGAAAGTATCCGAACTTAAGTCAATAACTTAAAATCAACACTAACGTCGTGCCTACTTGGCTGGAAGTTACATTATTTTACTTAAAACCAATTACTTGACCAATTCTGTGTTAAGTTAGTCTAAACTCTAAACTGAAATAACTTTTGTTCTTGGCAACAGAATTGGAAACTTTAATTCGGTAGGTGTATAATTGAAGTGAATGCGGTAGATCCATTTCAGCCTTGAGAAATTGAGTCTTTTTTTTATTCATTTTTTATTCACAACGAGGAAGCTCTTATTATTTATTTATTATTATTGGTTTTTGGGCCTTTACTTGCGCCAACTCGACCAGGTTTGATCTGTTGTGGCAGCCCTTGTCTTTAGAATTCACTGCTTAGTCCCGTTGAGTCTATAAATTTCCAGATTCTTTGGAGCGAGGAAGTCTTTCAGCTCTTTTGATTGCTCAGATTGAAGCTCACTCTGCTGTAAAAACCCTTTTTTTGTTCTTGTGACTACTAAAATTCTTCACCAAAAACTGTATAATATACTTTTAATAGAAACAAAAAAAAAACTGTGTCATATAGAGGTTTCTTTTTAATAGTTTTTAAAATGTCAGTATGCCATATTCTTATATTTGTTGGATGTTAAGTTTGAGTAGACCTACTGACTTTTCATCTTACTCTACTGTGACATTAGGTAGCGAAAAAGTTTGATGTATTAGAAGTTGGACCGATTTCAATTTGTGATGACTGGAGGTGTCCCGTCGGTGTGGGGTTAGTCTAGTTTCGTCTGAATTACGTTCAATCTAGGAGTTCTAGAGATGAATGGATTAAGTTCACTTGGGTATTAGATTGGTAGGTAGAAGAAAATAAAGAGAAGATAGAATAAGACAGGAATCCTGTGGTTGTTCTAACCAGTTGACTTTAAAATAAAAATAAATAAATTATAATGCACTGAAAAAAATGGTTAGCTTAGAGTAACTTGCGAACTGAGTTTTAAACTGTAAACCAAACCAAGAGTAGCTAACTAAGGCTGGGTCGCACCATCTTACTTTAACTTTAACAAACGTCAAAAATCTGTCTTTCAAGAAGCTCCTGTTATCATTATAGTTACGGTTAAAGTTAGGTGGTGCAACTCAGCCTAAGAAATAAATTGTTTATTTATTTATACACCATTTTATTCCTCATAATCAAAGTTAGTAGTTATTAGTAACCTCCAGTTCGTAAGTCGCCTTTTTGTGTTAAGCAGTAATCAATTTATTTTCAGCGTGCTTGAAAGGATAAAAACCTTAACGTCGATAATCTAAGTCCACATTGCTCGAACTTCATCATCATCATCATCATCATTTCAGCCCTAGAACGTCCACTGTTGAGCATATGCCTCCCACAATGATTTCCACAAAGACCGGTTGGTAGCGGCCTGAACTGGATGCAGGCTCGAAATTAGATGTTAAAATAAAAAATGATGATAATAACTGTTACCTACCCACAAAAGTAGATAGCTCCCAGTGAACTTCCTCGAAAAGTATTCTACAGTGAAACTGATGGTAACTTTACACTTAGGTGAATCGCTCCAAGTTAAAGTGAGGCGGTGTAATAACTCTGTGAGGTTTAATTAAAATTTTATCCTTTGAGCGGCCGCAGACTAGCGCGCCGCGCGACTTCTGCCGACCTGGCTAGTTGTAATTGGAAGTGCCTGGATTGAACTGTTAGGAGCTTTCAGCGAATTTATAATGCTCCTGGGAGTTATTGTCTACCGAATAATGGCGGCTAGAATTTTCTTACATGTGGAAAGCGCTACTGTGTATATCAATTTCTCAAGAAGAACACCGAAAATCTATACAATATTTCGGTTTATGTTGATAACACACTAGTTGAGTTGGTGGGAAAAGTAGCACCTGTGGTAGCACTGAATTACTATTTTCTATATCATTATTTCAGCACATGTTAGTACACCTTATCTCATTAGGCCACAAACATCATTAACCTAGTGAATAAACTATCTTGAAATATTTTAACAGATGTTAAATACGTTGTAAATATTGATTGTCTTCTAGTGTATGTCTTGTTGGTTGTCCTATTAAATAAATAAAATTAACAGGTCATAAAAGTATTAACTTGATGACTGATGTCTACTTGCCCATAAGTATCACACATTTTTGTTCACGTAACAACTGTGAAAAGTCCTAAAAGGGTTTGCTACAAATGAACCGTCGTTAAATCTCCTATTAACTTAGTGCCATCTCCCACATGGATACAGTCTAAGAGTAGGCGCACACCGTTGATTTTTAGTTGGCCGATAGTTGTGCCCGATTGTAATTTGTATGAAGAATCGGCCAAATCGAATCGGCGTAGTGTGCGCACTCCCATACATGCCCGTACTGATCAACTGCCCGACTAAACTATCGGCTGAGGAAAAATCAACGGTGTGCGCCTACTCTAAGTCGGACACGTCCCGAGTGTTGTCCAAGAGGGTGATCGTAATAGTCCGACGTAGTGTTTACCTGCGGGGGACGAATCGGAAACAAATCACACAGCACGTCACTTCAGTGTTAGGGCGGGAATACATCCAAAAATCTAACGTACACGAAGAATTTTCTAAGAAATTATTCGAATTATTTTGATATTATGTTCAGGATAATAGTCAGCTAAGTATCTTACGTGTGTGGAGATTTCAATGATGATGGTGTTATACTGATTTTATTAGAAGGACCTGCTGATTACTGAATACATTTGTATGTTACTTGGTTGTTTATTTGCGTTAACTTCGAAGTTATTTTGGAATGAAAATTATGGCGAATTTATTGTAGAGGTGATTGCTCAGATTTACGGACATGGTGCAGTCGTTTTCTGTCGTGATGTTGCATTTTCAAAGATATTGTTTGAGGCAATGATGAAATGATGTTACCTAGAGATAAAATTCTTGCTTTGTTGGCATCTGCTGCTGCTGTCTTCGTAATATGCTTTTAAGTCAAAGACTTGTCGATAAGATAGCCATTCTTAGTGGTAAATATTTCAGAAATATTATCCATGTGAACCCAGCCCAATAAATAGTTGGAGTCGCGTCACGTCGCGTACGAGCGAAGGTGGAAGCCGCCAATAAAAATGTATAGAGGGATTTGTTCGACCGCTGGACACGACAATTAGCCTTTTTTATAAACGAGTTGCGTTCTGCTCTAATTTGGTGAACATTTAGAGTAGGCGCACACCGTTGATATTTAGTTGGCCGATAGTTGTGCCCGATTTTAATTTGTATGAAGAATCGGCCAAATCGAATCGGCGTAGTGTGCGCACTCCCATACATGCCCATACATGCCCATACTGACCAACTGCCCGACTAAACTATCGGCCGACGAAAAATCAACGGTGTGCGCCTACTCTTAGCATCGAACACGCTCAATAAATAACGAATGTCATGTGTTTTGTTTGTGACGATGTTGCTGGTTAATTTTTAAAATCTGAACTACCGGTAATTTAAATGGAACAGAATTTCAAACTTTTAACCGTACACCAACTTGTCTTCACTCTAGGGCTGATCGAGTTGCACCAACTTACTTCAACCGTAACTTTAACAGTAACCAGTGTTTTTGAACGAGTTTGACAGATTTTTTACATTGACCAGATAAGATGGTACAACTGAGCCTAAGTTTTTCTTACTATAGTAAATCGAATTTATTACTGCATCAATGCCGAGAAGTAATTATTATTTTACAGTTCAGCTTAATCAGTTTTAATGAATGTGTAAAGACTTAAAAAAACGACATTGACCAGTTGAAAGACCAACCAAAGGTAAATAAATCAATGTTTATTGGGCAAATAGGCATTTTAACTTACATGATTAGCGTATTAAAAATAAAATTGACTGTCCTAGTATTAATTGCTGTTATAATCACTGCAAAATAAAGCAGTCCAGCTTTATTTGCCGAGCTGATGGATTATGAAGTAATCCCTTAAATTGGGGCCGGCTTCACCTGCCCCCGGAGCCCCGTAATGAACAAAAACCCAGTAATCTGACGTCAGGGGCGCCATGTTTGACGTTGCACTTTTAATGAATGGTTTTGTGGTGAGTGTATTTTTTTTGTGTTTTTGCTTTTTTGTAGTTTTCGTTTAATTTAGTTTATTGTTGGACTGGTAATAACGTCAATTATCATCTAGGCAAGCGTTATCAATTGTTTAGAATTCGTTTATATAGGCTAAAAGGTGGAAGATGGAGATACTAAAATACTTGTAATACCTACATTTACCCATGTTCGCAAAATAAATATATTTGATTTGATTTGATTTGATTTAAGCCGTAAGTAGTATTAAGGCATGTGAAAAGCCTGTTAAAACCTCACTTTCATACTCAGTCTGACAACAGGGTTATTACAACTGAAAGAAGTAAGTTGTCTGCAATATCCTAAGTTGCCTTTCGTACACTAGAACATTAATATGACATTGCTCTACAAGATTCTGACAAAAGAGGTTGAAGATACCTTTTGCATTTTAAATATTTTGCTACCAAACCTTCAAAACAAAAATTTCCTATCAGGTTATGTTCTCGTCAATAATCTTACGATTGCAAGGTGAATCAATCAATGTCGGGTTGGTTCATCCCGGATTCCTCCCCAATAATCCCACCACTCTTATTATTGAACAGCTCTATTGTAAATGTTTAAGGAACCAGTTAATTTAGATTTTCATTCGTATAGACTAAGCAGACGTGTGAAAAATACCGTATATTTTTTCTTAGCAGTCTCAGCTAATTTAATATCAGTACATTCAGCGTGAAATAACTTTGTAAAACTAGCATGTGATATGTATTCTGGCAAATAAATTATTGAATCTGAATAGTTCATGACACCAAAAGTGGCCAAAAATTTGACAACTTAACCTTATTCCAATTGTTACGAAGACATGATGCAAACTTCTTGGATTCTTTGGGTGTCACTTGTTGACGCTGACTGTATACTTAGTCAAAATTATCATTATCATCAAATAAATCTTTCGATCTTAAATCAATTGTGCTTGTGTTGTCTTGTAGCTTTTTACGAGTTTATTTCAGGCTTCAAAATTTTATTGATCAACCAATTTAAATGATAATACAAACAAAATGCTTGTCTTCCACGTCCAGATGTTTCTATTTGTGCCTTCAAAAACGTAACTGGATTTCTTGGGCGTTAATTCGCCGACATTGTATCAAACCCTTCCCGAATTAATCTGATTAGCGGGGGAGTTCCTGGAGGCTCCTGCAGACGCGGCTGTGCACTCGCTGGCAAGGAAACTGCCCCGGTATTTTAACTCCTTTAAATCTGGATATGCAGGAATTATTTATTAGCAGTTAATAGACTACTGTCAAAAATATGTGTGACTGCAATAAAAAACTGTCTTGTTCTGCATTTCAAAAATTCTTCAAGAAGAATTAGGTACTACCATAATAATATGCGGTATCCATTGTAATTTTTTAACTGACACTTATTACTACTTTTAACTAAACATTTTTATGCGGCCTTAGCGCCTGCGTCGAACTCTATCAGCAGTTGAATGTTCGGCGTGTGAATGTTTTTATATGTACCCACTTTTGTGTTCGCGCGTTTACGTAATTAATATTTTTGTTAAATTGTATTTTCTCTGTAAGTGATTTTTGTAATCCTTTGAGAAAATAAATATCTTTAACCATATTTACCACTAGATTTTGAAAGACATCGATTAACTAAGTATGTAACTTGCTTGATTCTTTTTCAAGATTTTGTTAAGAGTACCTAGTTTCAATGTTATTCCTGGGGTATTATTTAAATCTAATAAAATGTAAAAGAAAATACGTTCAGTCAGAGATTCAGCATTTTAATAATATTTCAATTTGATACAAAAATCTTTAACCTTCTTTTCTTTATTTTCAGGTAAGTGCCTTTTGTGCATGCTCCATTTCCGTGCAACTATGTGTATCCCGCGGCTGTGTTGAATAATTCATTTTCTTGATAAGAGTTACTTGGCAGGTAAGTTGCACTTGCAGTTTGTTTTGCCGATTACATGCCTTTTAAGACATTTACATTTGTCGGTCTGTAAACAATTGCGTAAGAGGATTGAGGCAAGAGTGATAAATTATTTATTATTTTAATCTTTTGCGGTAAACGCGGTTACCGTAAAATGTTTGAGGCTTTAAGAGCGAAGAAGCTGCAGTAGTGAAATTTCTACAAAATAATTGTTTCTTAAATCTACAATAAGTATTACCAGTTGTGATCAGCACTAGGCACATTTTTGAAACGTTTAAGTTTTAACCTAAAAATATTTAAAATTACCTATAATAACTACCTTAAGATTTCATCTTTATATTTATCTAGGTACAACATATTCTTATAAAAACAATAGCAAGTAAAACTTGTGATATGCTACTGCATCAATCAATCAGTATAGGTATTACCAAAATTACTATATTATTTTCGCCAACTGAATTTTGACAAAGCAATCATAAAATCTTTATCAAAAAAATATGACTGTCATCTAATTTTAGACAAAAGAACACTCGAAAGAAGTGGGTATAATAATATTGTAATTGAATTGATTCTCTCTGCAGGATCGGGCCGTTTGCTATGGGCTCGGACTTGGCCAATATAAATGTAAATGATCCGAGGTATACACGGCGGACCTGCCAACGATTAGGTTCTTACAGATGAGTCCGTTTCATTTTCGCGATATGTTACCTACTAGGTATTTGTCTTCATTCAGAACTTTAGTTTACCTAATTTACTGTTGCTATTTAGCTTCAATTATGCGTTAAATACTTTCATCGAGTCTTGCATTTCATTCAGTCAACTTGCATGTAGAGATATTTTTTATTTATTTTACTGCCACCAATACTTACATCGAAAATGTTTTGGTAGACTTGTTGAGCTATCTATTACAGGCAGATATAGTTAGAAAAGTGACTATTATAAGATGTTACTCAAATGAACTTCCACTAATGTGTGTGTGATTAAAACTAAGGGAGATTAAGTTAATCTTAATAGGTGTTTGCTAAGCCTAAAGGAATTAAAGTTTGCTAGACTATAGCAATTTTTGATCCTTATCAGATTGTAATAAAAGTCACTCTTTTATTACCTTTTACCTTCTTCAAAATTAGGCAAAATATGTATCCAAAAACTTATTTCCCATTTGCGCGCTTAATCTTTGTCCCCACACAAGACGTGGTGCGTTCCGAATCACAAGATGTTCATGCATAAAGAAGCCCGCCCGCGCATCACCACCTGGCCGTCAGCGGCTGAATTTTTGATGCCTGGAACGGAACGTGCCGCCCCGGGTATGAATTATTCGGTGACCTGTCTTTTATTGACTGATCATTGGTGTGCGTGACACTTCTGTTGAGTTTTGAGATGATTTGTCAAAAGTGGGAAGTACCTTTGTGTTTGGTGACTATAGTTTTTGATATTGGTCTATGTGCCTACCTCTGATTCTGTGAATTGTAAAGTGCCTATTAGAAAGGGAAATGACGTACGGAACACCTTTTGTAATTTGTTCATCATGTTTACTTTGCATTGCAAGAATGTTTAAACTACAGAAAGCTAATATTAATTGCATTTTGAACGATACCTAAACGCCTAACCTAACTAAATGATTTTACAAGAATCTATTCACATTTGCATGAAATTGCGGAAAAAATTAAACAGGCGTTTAAACTGCCATCAGAAGTAAAGTTTCCAAAAGCCAATAGTTAAGGGCTAATAATGTAATGTTAGGTAAATCTTACGTAATTAATAGTACTAACCGTGTCGACAGGTATTATTTATAAAATATAAACGAAAGTCCTACAATTCTTACCATGGAGTGCGCGGGAGGAACTTTGCACAAATACTTATTAACATGAATTTTAAAGGAGTTTCAAAATTTCAGTATCATAATACGTATCTTCCACCTGCCCTACCAGTTTTAATGAATACTTAATTCGATCGCCCAAGTTGTGTCTTCTTCATGATTTTTATACCAACTCTGGCATTACCTATGCATTGTCTTGGCTCTTGTATTTATTTAATTTTACCGCGCCCGGTGGGACGAAAACTTTGAAGGTTCGCTTTGCTCTTGTAATTTTGTTTTTACTTACTTTCAGTTTGGTTGCTTGCTTTATTTTTAATGAGACGAATATTTGAAGATCGTTTTTATCAAAACCGTATAATTATTTTTGAAATTGCTTACTATAATACTTAGAATAATCAGAAAAATACCGTTAGCTAAATGATTAATGAAATCGACACTTTCCTACCGAAATCACTTTGGACGCCACGTGGCTCACCTCACCGGTGAGTCTCGAACAGTAACATTTTTATTGTGTCTAATGATGTCCACACGATTTTTACAATACCTATTATTTCTTTTCACCGCCCATGTATAATTCTAAAGATTATAGTTTCTGTGAATCCGGTCCATTAGTCCAGTTGACTTCAACAAAGGTGAATTTTTCATTCGACCTTAAAAGGTCGGTCGGTGACGAAGGAGTGCTCATCTGAAATGAATCTTTTAATATCGGCGGGTAAGCCGCGCTCAAATATTGGAGCACACGTAACAAAAGGTCGATGGCTTTATTGAAATCCGCAGTTCGGCTACGATCATACCTAATAACGTGATCTGTACTGGAGTGTAGATGCGGCTTCTGAATTTTTTTCATGTTACCAAAAGGATAAGGCAAATGACGTTACGAGAGAAGTCCATTCCTTTCTCATCCCTTTCAACATCTTTTTAATTCTGCGAAATTACATAGACCTTGATAAGCTATTATAGATATTTAACTACACATATTGTTATTACCTTGACTATAAAAAACTAACCTATTTCTTTTTTGAAAATTATAAATATACTCAACATCAAATAAACCGCACCTTCCGCGACGCGAACTTTAACGATTTTCTTCTGACACAATCATGGTACCCCAACAATATTGGTGTTATTTGAAAGCCCAATAAATATCCTTAAAGAAAAACACATTTAATTTCTTAATAAATGATTAACGTATACCTACCATAAATGTGACTTGTAAAATACCTCACTTTGGGCCCACCTATGGGATCAATTAGACCAATTTTTATGGTTATAAAACCAAATAATGATTTCACGTGTCCTCTTTAACAGATGGATAGCGATTAAACCCAACTTAACAGTTTTATAGCCATAAAAGTTGGCTCTAGCGTAACTACCTATTTTTTGAAGAAGTGACTCTGGATTCTTCTAAGGACACATTTTTGGGGTAAAAACCTTTCCTTTAATGAAATAAAGGTTAGAACTAGGCTTTTAAATGGTACCAATATTGGTGGGAAGTGGGGATGCATACGTTTGAAAATGCTTGTCGCGGGAGGTGCGATTTATTTGACGTCGAGTGTATATTGAAAAAATCGAACTGCCTAAGGCGGGAATTGAACCGGGCTTTAAGACGCGACTCTTAACGCTAAACATTAAATAACTATGTAACCTATTTCTTCTCTTCGACTTTTGTATAAAGCTTAAGATAAGATAAGATAAGATAAGATAATCATTTATTGTCTTTTCTTTGTAAGTACATTAAATTGAGTCTTATTTTTGTGATCATTTTATTTATGCTTAGGAAACCATTATGCTCTTTTGAAATGAAGTCAAACTAAGTCTTTGTAATCAATGTAATTTCTATTTTGTCAAGTATGAAACTTTGCTATAAGTCAGAAAAGTCCTTTCCATACTTGGCGGGTAATCGACTTAGCTCTCGGAAAAAAGCTGGTACCAGGAAATGAAACAAAGGTACACGAGCGTGATTGCCGCCGACGTCGTTGACTAGGTGTTCATTCACGTCTGTGGAGGGTAGACACACACTGAAAGACTAATTGTTTGACTCGGATCGTTTGATTTTTGTGTGTTCACATTCGTAAAAGATTAAGAAAATTGTTCACTAATTGATCAATGTTTCCAAATATTATTGTTTTTAACTGCAGTAATTCGTATCTAAAAAAGTGGGTTTAGGTGTTAGCTTTGGGCGATTATCACACTGCGCCGCGCTCCGCGTGATTTCATATAAAAATCCTGCGCGCAGACGCGTTGTCAGTGTGTTGTGCCGCGCGTGTTTTCTATACAAACTGAAGTACTTGCATACATTTTGACGTTTATAAGTGCCACTTGTGGTCTAACTGAATAAATATTTTTGATTTTGATTTTGATTTTTGAATGATTAAAATTGTCCCGCGTACCGCGGTGGAGCGCGGCGCAGTGTGATAATCGCTATAATCGCCTTTCTGATTCTTTGACTTTTATAATGATGGGTTCGCTTTGTCAGGATTTCTAGTGGCTTTATGAAAATTAAATTAGTTAAACATTTTATTTCTTTGCTGTAATTTACACATCCCGATATTTTATCAACGTCAAATGCTTCGTTACAGTAAGGTCCAGAACAGACGGTGAAACGCAACTGCAACTGCTATTTACTTTTGAGTTGTATCTAAGTTTCTGCCATAGCGTCCGTTGAGAGACCACACATGACGCAACCAGTTTGAAACTTTCAGTTTCAGTTTCATTCATCAGAATCTTCAGATAGTTGCAGTTTCGTTGCAGTTGCGTTTCACCGTCTGTTCTGGGCCTAATTGTTTTACTCTGGTCGTTTGATTTTTGTGTCTGTGTGTGCACATTTGTAAACAATTAGGAAAACTGTTAAGTAACTGATCAATGTTTCCAAATATTGTTGCTTTTAACTGCAGTAATTCATATCTAAAAAAGTGGGTTTAGGTGTTAGCTTTACTGATTCTTTGACTTTTATAACGATGGTTCGCTAAGTCCGGATTTCTAGGGGCTTTATGAAAATTAATTTTGAACGTCAAATGCTTCGTTACAGTTACTCTTACGTTACGTTAGGTACTCTTTATCAAAAACCTGACGTATGAGGTTTCGTTTCTTACATTCACACACGGTAATTCTAGTTGACGGATGGTTACTGGGCCACAATGCCCACAATTCACCTTAATTTTACAACCGTTCAGGCAAGCGGTCGGTTAAAAGAAAAGCTCGGTATTTCTTCCGCTGGCCGGGCCCGTAACGATAACCGAAAGCCCTATTTGAGGCACGTGCTAATCGCATTTACCGATACGGGCCGTTCTGGTTAGGGTTGTCAAAAGTTCAGAGCTTTTAACAAAATCTTAGAATTTTCGTTTCAGTACTACAGTAAGCAATAGCTGTGAACAACCCATGCATGAAAATAAGATTTCATAAGATTCATTTATTTTTTAAAAATTGGCTTCAAGGCTTACACTTACACAAAGCTACGTAAAGTTACGTATAACGTCCAAATATCTTTGTTGTACTTTTTGAAATGAGTAGGATGCTAAATGCATGTTGAATGTGAATGACATTCGAGTGAATAAGACTGAGGTTTGAATGAGAGAAAAGTTGCGTTCAACTAACTCTAGAAAACTATTTAAGCTTCAAAGATAACTTCTAAAACTATTCATTGGAGGCAGCCCTATCCCTCAGCATTTTAGGGATTACATCCTTCTCACCGGAGGGAATAGATATGTCGTTTTATAGCTCGCCCACTTTATGCCAGTGATTGGGTCTTTACCAAGGTGTGCGCGCGCCCTAATAAAACATTCGGCTGCCATCATCATGGTCACACTTTTTATTGACGTTTTATGTTACTATCCCGAGAGGATTTATTTTTTGAAGATCTCTAGTTTTACCCCAAATTCTTTGATAGTCTTTTGTTATTCGAATATAGACTGATGTTACCACAATATTTTACTCACTTTAATATTTTTTGCCGTTTGTGATAATTATGACACTATTGCTTTGAAATTGCCAGGTCTAGTGCTCGTGAATGTTTCTTCTTAGCTGTATCAGTTTTTCGAGTTGAAGATTTCAATCAAGTTAGTAAAATTAGGAACCGTCGGAGATAGATATAATGCAAAACTTTTAATTTAGTATGTTGTTGATTTTGATTGGGATTTTGTTCAGTTGAAAGTTTTCTTGTATTTTAGGTACAATGATGTCAAACGCTAAAGTTGTGATTAGCTCTCTAAAGTTTCAAGTGAAGTTGTAGTTGAAAATCAAACGCTCACTATCACTAACTAGGTATATAGTCATTAATTNAATTCTGATTGGGCAGGACATAAATTATTTTAATCTTTTGCGGTAAACGCGGTTACCGTAAAATGTTTGTGGATTTAAGAGTGAAGAAGCTACAGTAGTGAAATTTCTACAGAATACTGGTTTCTTAAATCTACAATATTACCAGTTGTGACCAGAATTAGGCACAGTTTCGATAAACATTTAAGTTTTTACCTAAAACCATTAAAATTAATCTAGAATATCTACCTTATGATTTCACATTTATAATATTTAACTAGGTACCGTACACCATATTCTTATAAAAACAACAATAAATAAGACTTGTGATCAAATTATTATTTATATTTTACTCAATTCGCTCAAATTGATTGATTGATGCAGTAAAGGTATTACCAAAATTACTATATGATTTTCGCCAGCTGATATTTGACAAAGCAACCGTAGATCTATATAAAAAAATATGACTGTCATCTAATTTTAGACAAAAGAAAACTCGAAAGAAGTGGGTATAATAATATTGTAATTGAATTGATTCTCTCTGCAGGATCGGGCCGTTTGCTATGGGCTCGGACTTGGCCAATATAAATGTAAATGATCCGAGGTATACACGGCGGACCTGCCAACGATTAGGTTCTTACAGATGAGTCCGTTCTATTTTCGTGATTAAGTTACCTACTAGGTGTTTTCTTCATTCAGAACGCTAGTTTACTTAATTTACTGTTGCTATTTAGCTTCAATTATGCGTTAAATACTTTCATCGAGTCATGCATTTCATTCAGTCAACTTGCATGTAGAGATATTTTTTATTTATTATTAACTGCCACCAATAGTTACATCGAAAAGGTTTTGGTAGACTTGTTGAGCTATCTATTACAGGTAGATACATTCAGAAAAGTGAATATTATATTAAGATTTTACTCAAATGAACTTCCACTAAATGTGATTAAAACTAAAGGAGATTAAGTTAATCTTAATAGGTGTTTGCTAAGCCTAAAGAAACTAAAGTTTGCTAGACTATAGCAATTTTTGATCTTAATCAGATTGTAATAGAAGTCACTCTTTTATTACCTTCTTCAAAATTAGGCAAAATACGTATCCAAAAACACATTTCCCATTTGCGCGCTTAATCTTTGTCTCCACACAAGACGTGGTGCGTTCCGAATCACAAGATGTTCATGCATAAAGAAGCCCGCCCGCATCACCACCTGGCCGTCAGCGGCTGAATTTTTGATGCCTGGAACGGAACGTGCCGCCCCGGGTATGAATTATTCGGTGACCTGTCTTTTATTGACTGATCATTGGTGTGCGTGACACTTCTGTTGAGTTTTGAGATGATTTGTCAAAAGTGGGACCTTTGTGTTTAGTTACTATAGTTTTTAATATTTTGTCTATGTGCCCACCTGTGATTCTGTAAAGTGCCTATTAGAGTGGGAAATGACGTACTTAAGGAACGCCTTTTGTAATTTGTTCATCATATTTATTTTGCATGGCAAGAATGTTTAAACTACAGAAAGCTGATTTTAATTGCATTTTGAACGATACCTAAACGCTTAACCTAACTAAGCGATTTTATAAGAATCTATTCACATTTGCATGAAATTGCGGATAAAATTAAACAGGCGTTTAAACTGCCAACAGAAGTAAAGTTTCCAAGAGTCAATAGTTAAGGGCTAATAATGTAATGTTAGGTAAATCTTGTAATTAATAGCACTAACCGTGCCGACAGATATTATTTATAAAATATAAACGAAAGTCCTACAATTCTTACCATGGAGTGCGCGGGAAGAACTTTGCACAAATACTTATTAAAATGAATTTTAAAGGAGTTTCAAAATTTCAGTATCGTAATACGTATCCTCCACCTGCCCTACCAGTTTTAATGAATACTTAATTCGATCGCCCAAGTTGTGTCTTCTCCATGATTTTTATACCAACTCTGGCATTACCTATGCATTGTCTTGGCTCTTGTATTTATTTAATTTTACCGCGCCCGGTGGGACGAAAACTTTGAAGGTTCGCTTTGTTCTTGCAATTTTGTTTTTGCTTACTTTCAGTTTGGATGCTTGCTTTAATTTTTAATGAGACGAATATTTGAAGATCGTTTTTATCAAAACCGTATAATTATTTTTGAAATTGCTTACTATAATACTTAGAATAATCAGAAAAATA
This sequence comes from Ostrinia furnacalis, assembly GCF_004193835.3. Lineage (NCBI taxonomy): Eukaryota > Metazoa > Arthropoda > Insecta > Lepidoptera > Crambidae > Ostrinia > Ostrinia furnacalis. The sequence goes on from NW_021133043.1 coordinate 555,155, forward strand.
CTAACGCTAAATGATTAATGAAATCGCCACTTTCCTGCCGAATTCACTTTGGACGCCACGTGGATCACCTCACCGATGAGTCTCGAACAATAACCTTTTTATTGTGTCTAATGATGTCCAGACGATTTTTACAATACCTATTATTTCTTTTCCCCGCCCATGTATAATTCTAAAGATTATAGTTTCTGTGAAACCGGTCATTAGTCCAGTTGACTTCAACAAAGGTGAACTTTTCATTCGACTTTAAAAGGTCGGTCGGTGACGAAGGAGTGCTCATCTGAAATGAATCTTTTAATATCGGCGGGTAAGCCGCGCTCAAATATTGGAGCACACGTAACAAAAGGTCGATGGCTTTATTGAAATCCGCAGTTCGGCTGCGATCATACCTAATAACGTGATCTGTGCTGGAGTGTGGACGCGGCTTCTGAATTTTCCTTCATGTTTACCTAAAAGATAAGGCAAATGACGTTACGAGAGAATCCATTCCTTTCTCATCCCTTTCAACATCTTTTTAATTCTAAGATTATGTAGGTTCTTTTCAACTGACTTAATGTAATGAGCGAAATTACATAGACCTTGATTAGCTACCTTCTTACCTTGACTATAAAACTAACCTATTTCTTCTCTTCGACTTTTGTATAAATCTTAAATTGAGTCTTATTTTTGTGATCATTTTATATTCTTAGGAAACCATTAAATGCTCTTTTGAAATGAAGTCAAACTTATTCTTTGTAAACAATGTAATTTCTATTCTGTCAAGTATGAAACTTTGCTAAAATTCAGAAAAGTCCTTTCCATACTATGCGTGTAATCGACTTAGCTCTCGGAAAAAAGCTGGTACCAGGAAATGAAACAAAGGTACACGAGCGTGATTGTCGCCGACGTCGTTGACTAGGTGTTCATTCACGTCTGTGGAGGGTAGACAAGACACACACTGTAAGACTAATTGTTTGACTCTGGTCGTTTGATTTTTGTGTCTGTGTGTGAACATTCGTAAACAATTACGAAATTGTTCACTAACTGATCAATGTTTACAAATATTATTGTCTTTAACTGCAGTAATTTGTATCTAAAAAAGTGGGTTTAGGTGTTAGCTTTACTGATTCTTTGACTTTTATAACGAAGGTTCGCTAAGTCCGGATTTCTAGGGGCTTTATGAAAATTAAATAAGTTAAACACTTTATTTCTTTGCTGTAATTTACAAATCCCGATATTTACTACGTAACAGTTACTCTTACGTTACGTTACGTTACTCTTTATCAAAAACCTGACGTATGAGGTTTCCTTTCTTACATTCACACACGGTAATTCTAGTTTACGGATGGTTACTGGGCCACAATTCACCTAAATTTTACAACCGTTCAGGCAAGCGGTCGGTTAAAAGAAAAGCTCGGTATTTCTTCCGCTGGCCGGGCCCGTAACGATAACCGAAAGCCCTATTTGAGGCACGTGCTAATCGCATTTACCGATACGGGCCGTTCTGGTTAGGGTTGTCAAAAGTTCAGAGCTTTTAACAAAATCTTAGAATTTTCGTTGCAGTACTTCAGTAAGCAATAGCTGAACCCATGCATGAAAATAGCATTTCATAACATTCATTTATTTTTGAAAAATTGGCTTCAAAGCTTACACTTACATAAAGTTTTACGCGACCATAATAAAGTTACGTACCAAGCATCTTTGTTGTACTTTTTGAAATGAGTAGGCTGCTAAATGCATGTTGAATGTGAATGGCATTCGAGTGAACGAGGCTGAGGGTTGAATGAGAGAAAAGTTGAGTTCAACTAACTCTAGAAAACTATTTAAGCTTCAAAGATAACTTCGAAAACTATTCATTGGAGGCAGCCCTATCCCTCAGCATTTTAGGGATTACATCCTTCTCACCGGAGGGAATAGATATGTCGTTTTATAGCTCGCCCACTTTATGCCAGTGATTGGGTCTTTACCAAGGTGTGCGCGCGCCCTAATAAAACATTTTCGCCTTGCCATCATCATGGTCACACTTTTTATTGACATTTTATGTTACCATCCCGAGAGGATTTATTTTTTGAAGATCTCTAGTTTTACCCCAAATTCTTTGATAGTCTTTTGTTATTCGAATATAGATTGATGTTACTACAATATTTTACTCCCTTTAATATTTTTTGCCGTTTGTGATAATTATGACACTATTGCTTTGAAATTGCCAGGTCTAGTGCTCGTGAATGTTTCTTCTTATCTGTGTCAGTTTTTCAAGTTGAAGATTTCAATCAATTTAGTAAAATTAGGAACCGTCGGAGATAGATATTTTTAATTTAGTATGTTGTTGATTTTGATTGAGATTTTGTTCAGTTGAAAGATTTCTTGTATTTTAGGTACACTGGTGTCAAACGCTAAAGTTGTAATTAGCTCTCTAAAGTTTCAAGTGAAGTTGTAGTTGAAAATCAAAAGCTCACTATCACTAACTAGATATATAGAGCCATTAATTGACGCAAATCTGGGGTTCTATAAAAACTTAGTGCTTATTAAACATAACTAAACTCCACTGCAATACGGTGAAGAGGATACAAAACATTCCAAAACACTACACTCCGTAGCCAGAACAATACAGCAGTAAAACACAACCGAATGCGAATGCAAATGCGATGGCCAGCGTAATATCCGCCAGTGGCCACCTTAAAGGTGCCATTTGTGCACTTTACGCACTAAACTGCTGAAAACGCTACAAATATACCGCTGGACTGTTATTGAGTTATAAATTATTTAATGTTGANGCACCCGTGTAGGATATTTCATTTTTGACAGCGAAATAATTTGGTGGTTATAATTCTGTTTGACTCTACATTTTAAAGGTTCTAAGTGAAAACAGAAAACGACAGAAAGTAGCTTGTATGGTAAAGCTTCAATTGGTTTATAATTCTGTTTCGCTCTACATTTGATAGGTTTGAAGAAAACGGAGAGGAAGATGCTCCTAACTGATAAAGTGCACTTTTTACCAATTTTTTTTTCTATAATGCATTTTTTCATTATGAATAGCTTCTTTAGTGCCTATACTTAATTATGTGGTTGGTTTATGGTTAGGAATTATGCGCACAAAATAAGTGGTACGGTTTGCTAGAGCTAGTTTATGGACAGAGTTTTTACAACCCAAAAATTTCCAGGAAACACACTTTTTATGATGGCACACCGATAATTAAAAGTGTGCAGTGTAGAACAGGAGTAAAACTCTATCCTTTCATTTCTATGCCATGATAAATGCATCGTAACAAAACCTTAAAACGTCGACAGCAGGAATAAAAAGCACAATCAATCCAAAGCAACCCGCTTCTCCGACAATGAATCACTCGTGAGCCCACCGCCGCTTACGCCCGCGTCTGCTGGGCCCGTATTAATGACGCGCGTCTTGCCTGACTTACCTTCCTCTAGGCAGGTGAGCTCAAGTCACACGAGAAACGGTAAAAGAACCTTAGCCTTTACACAGCCTTAAACTGAGCTTTTTATTTGTAAATACCGAGATATCTTTCACTGTTACCATAACCATCTACAATGTGTTCAAGGTAGGCGATTCTGAAAACATGTAGACCAGTGTCCAGGCCAGATACCGTTAAGTATAAGCGTTATGCAAGTTTGAAATCTCTGATATAATAGATCTGTAGTTGACCATCACACTCGGTGGCCGTTAAAATGATGATAAGACTTTTTCCAATGATCCAGATTGACTGATTAATTAACAAAAGACGCGGAATAATAATTGTTTATAAATAAGTTCAGCTTATCACTTGGACACTAAACAATCGCCTAAACGTCTCAACAAAAAATACACCTTTCTCCATACAGTCAAAGTTTACTTTCTCTTTTCACTCCTAGAGAGGTCCTTAGCAGGTTGTTGTAGCCCTCGATTCGTTACAATTTTTCTTTGTCACAAAGGGACGGATTTGGGCAGAATTAATTTCGCGAGTGAATTGTTATTAAGCGGTTTTTAAGGTGCTGGCTTAGAGAGCTCGATTAACCGTGAATTGGAAAAAATGGTGAGTGAATTGAGGTGAGAGTGTATTCAGTTTAAGTGTATCAAGCCTAACGAGGTGTAAATGATTTCGGGCTCTACATTTGAAGATAAAAATGGGTAACGAATTAAAGGATATGGCGTATGATCTTCGAGAAGTGACTATGTAGTTCAATCCCCATCGACCTCTGAACCATTGGGTGATCCCAATCCTACCATCAGCATATATTTATGTTACCTAAACGGGAATATTATAATTAGGTACAACAACCACTTAGCCCCTAAAAATTATCAAAATTCATTCATAATTATTACCTGAATCTAGTGACTGAATTGCTGCTTTTGCACTGGCCCATTTACTGTCCCGGAGCAGTGGTAGGGTTAAGTAACACTGTTTTTAAAATCTATTTGAAAAAATAATCGAGTTTTTTTTTGTTTTTATGAGTGTACCTATACAACTTACCGCATCTAAGTCCATCCCCGTTGTCCTAAACGGTAGTGGACCGGACCGGACCGGATTAGGGACTTTCCCGACGGGGACTAATAGCCCCGGGCATTGCCTAGTGGGCTTGAAGAGGGGCAGGTGAGCATCTTGAGGTTGACATTGCTAAATAAGCACGGTATTAACTTTCATTGAGCATATTTGGGGCTGTGATGTTGTTTGAAGTGGATTAGTTGACTGCTTCTTTTCAGAACAATGTTTTAGAAGCACTGGAAGTCTAAATTATGTAATTGGGACATGGACTAGTCACTAGATGATAGTAATCGCGAAAGACAGATGCCACCTAAGACTCATCACAGAATTTGGTCTCTACTATAGCAACTATAGTCATCATCATCATCAACAGCCCTTTACAGTCCACTGCTGGACTATGAGCCTCCTTCACTATAGTGGAGGGTATTTCCATAATCCCCACGCTTGGCAGGTGGGTTGAAGATCGCAGCAACTACAGTACTATACCAATAATGTCTAATGTACTTTCTTCGCCTAGCCAGAAACTACTGCTATATTTTGTTTTGTTAAAAATATTGCCCTTCCTATTTATAAGTTTATCTGTTCATTGTCTATGAAACATAGAAAAGTTAACCTCCAGAGTCCACTTATTCCATGGCTCAACTGCCACGCTGGACACAAAAGATACATGACGTTCATGTCTTTATGGCTTTTAATTTAAAGTGAGTCACAACCGACTCATAGGACACGGGAGTTGTTAACACAGTCAGTCCAATTAAATCCATCGTCGTCAGTCCCCCGTCTCTGACAATAATGTCCGCTCAGGTACTTACTTACAAACCGCGGTGAATACAATTAACTTTATTTGCGCGTCCTTGTTTGTCCCGGGAACACCGGGAACACTGGGAACGACTACATCGGTGATTGTCGGATTACAGTCGCGTAAATTGCTTTGGCGTTTGCGTGCTGAATTTGTTAATTGTAAATTACACTTTTGGGAAAACTGAAAAAAACTCTATGCTTGATATCAAATACTTTTGAAACTGCTAATAAATAAAATAAAATAATACTTTTAAAATGCTTTGAAAATAGGAACTTGCTGCATCGGCGAACTTCGTACTGCATATGTTCATTAAAAATAATCTAGGATTCTAAGGCTGAGTTGCACCACTTAACTTTGAGGATAACTACACTCGCGAGCAAAAATATGGAATCACCGTATTTATTCCGAGCGATCATAAGAACTAAATGACTAATAGAAGATCAATAAAAATGGTACCATTTTAAAGGTGATATTATAAACTTTAAATTGATACCAAAGATACATACAATACATAGTCATTCAGTTCTTAAGACCGCTCGGAAAACAAAGGGGTGATTCCATACTTTTGCTCGTAAGTATATAACGATAACCGGTGTATTTTGTATGGAGTTTGACAGATTTTTGACGTTTGTCAAAGTTAAAGTAAGATTTTAACATCCATAACGATTGGTCGCAAAGAATTTACTTTTGCGTGCTCCGTATAACATTTACTCGAGTCGTTTTATTCAAAATCGTCCTAAATTCGCGTAAACACGTCTACAATACAAGCAGAATTTTAATCTTCAAGCACAAACTTCGCCCCCCATGTCTCTAAGTTGGCCTCAGTCATCTGTCTCCCGAGACCGCACTCCTGACTCCAACACGGATTAACACCTGTACCGTGGACTTTGTTTATTTTCAGTTTGAAATTCACAAGTTTAGAACGTGTTTGTACTAACTCGTAGGTTTGACAAGTTTTGTTTTGGCGAAGTTATTTTACACTCTCAAACTAATGAAAATTGAAAGAGATAAAGCGCGCCAAAGTTCAAAAGAAGAGGCCCGTAACGTCAAGGCTTGCTTAAAAGTGTAGGACTTTGTGATGTCAGGCGGAACTTACTTGCTAGTGATTACTTGTTAGATTAACAAAAAAAAATATTTGGGTCCAATATTTTTTGATAATCTAATTGAAGAACTAAAATTTTTTTTAGTAAAGTAGCCTTCAAATCGGGCTGTAGTTTTGGAACCTATTACAGCCGTACAAATCAAATCTTTCCTCTTTATAATATTAGTGTAAAAGTGTAGTTATGAAAAAGTATTTTCTTCTAACAGTATCGTGTACCTAGACCACAAAGTCCATAAAATAACGAAACAAATTATCTTAACATATTTCAATTTTTCCATTTCCAAAGTCCCTTCCATTGATGTCCCAAAAACTTCAAAACTGAATTAGAGTGCTTTAAAGTTGGCAAACTCAGATACACGGAGGTAACAAGGTTGCGGAGTTCCGACGCCACAAATTGAAATTATTTTTTCATTAACATTTCCGCTTCCTGAAGTTTCAGGTGAACTTTCTTAATCATCCATTTCAAGCACTTTCAGTTGAATTCTTTTGAATAACTTTGAGAAAGTTTTTGATGATCTTCATATTAAAAATATGCTGTCACGCGGAGTTTTTTCTTAGTTTTAACCAAGCAAATTTCAACTTATTTTTATACTCGTTTTGTAATAATAAACCTTTTTCGTGGCATGTAAAAATTGCCCATCGTTAACAATTTTATTTTTACAGTCAGCTAATAGTCACAATTTAAAGGTAAACAGGCAGTTTCGATGAGGGTGATAAAATAAATATCCAAGCATCTTACGTACCTATCACGTCCCACCTCCACGGACACGTCACTACAATCATAAGCGCCGATCCATCAAGATCCTTACCTCCAGCGACATCTGTCGATCGCGCTCGACTCCATAATACGTCATCAAGATATACGGCCACGGACCTTCCTAATCCCGGCCTGGCTCACCTGCGGGATTACGGGGCAGTGCGGGGAGACACCGTAACCTTTGAAAGTCCAGTAGCTGATAGAACTCAGAGAAATTGCTTTCAACTTAAATGTTATCTTAGTTAAAATAATATCCATGAAATTATATCGTTTGAAAAGAGCAAGCTAGGTGCACATCACTTTAAATTCTTTATTAATATGAAGGCCACTTACACACGTCTCAAATGTAGTTTCTTCTACCACCACTTCAAGACAGTGTATCGACTTTGCTAAAAAGTAGCTGAAAAAACCCAGGCACCTATCTGAAAATAATCATTGCATTGTGAAGTGTGACTTGGCCAAAATCCTAGGACTCTTTCTAATAACGCAACCTTAAAACAACTAATGCAACATTCAATTACCATTCTGATATCCAGTATCATTTAATTTACACCAAAAGAATAAATCTCCTCTGAGGTAATTGACCCCGCGCGGAAATTACCTTCCAATTCCCAATCTAAACTTCAGCAGTCACTATTATCCATTACTACCTCGGAATAAGCCCTCAAACCTTGCCCCGGTAAGTCCAAAATCGTGTTTGATCCGGTTTGAACCGCCCTGAACCGGAATAATCCGGTCTACCTGATCCGGTGCGATCCGCCGGCGACTTGCGGGCAGGCTGAGCCGAAGTTTGTGCTAACTAACCATGTGGAAATATCCTGATGCCATTTTTGTTTAAAGCGGATAGGAGTTTCGTAAGCCCGTAAAAAGGCTTACCGTATTGCATGGAGAGTTAAGGTAGAGGGAAGTTACTTATCTATACTTGAGAACCGAAAAAACAAAACAATAACGCACGTTTACTGCTTGTATATCATAAAAATTTAAGTTTTCAGAACAAACATATTCCGTATTACGAAAGACATTACCAAGTGGTATTCCATTAATACTAAGTAGGACTTTGTCCAGCTGTGGACGTCATCTGGCTGAAACGAACAAACGAAAGTAGGAATCCATGGATTAGAATGCAGTAATATCTCTGATTTTTAAAACAAAAATGCCGTAACGTTTTGCAAAAAACTCGGACACTTTTGCATCCATTAAAATTTGTGGATCAGATTCAAACAAATCCAATTTTTTCGCCAAAAAATCACCCATCCAAACTTGCAAAAGGCGAACTCAAAAAGGGGTAAAAACGGCGTCCGTACCTGCGTAATTCATGCAAACGAATGCAAGCCAATTAATTAAGAGCAGTCAGACTGCGACTGAAATCTGCCGCCGCGGAAACTAAGGGTGTTTGCAGACTGGAATATTCACGCCGGTAAACGCTGCGTTTGTCTAAAAGGTTAGAAATTAACTTTCAGGATGTTTCGACACTTTTCACCAGAATTTGAAGTTACATCTCCTTAAAACACTTACTTCTAGTCCTGAAAATAGTTGTTTTTTTTTAATTTAATAATGTACATTTTGACAACTCATAAAATTGTGTTAACTTTATTGCCCCACTTACGAATATTATAAATTAACAATTATGTGCTGCAATGGTTGACTACTTAAATTAGTCACAATGAGTTTTGGTTCAAATAGTTTATTCGATAAATTTAAGTGTTTTTTTTTTAAAGAAAATTAAAGATTTGTACTAAACGCAGCGTTTTTTTTGTCGGAATGAAAGGGGCTTTAACTCCACTAATTAATATTGCAATATCTCGTCTCCTCACAATGAGATTCCGTAAGATTAAGGTGCTCCATTAAAAAGATTCACTTTTCCAGACTTGCCATTGCGATCTTTTTATCTTTTCAGACAGTTGAGAACTGTAAAATTCTGATTGATATTATCAGCTAATTTAAAAATTCATAATACTAAGTAATTTTAGTCAGCTAAGGTGTTTAAGTTTTGTCTGAGTGTGATCGCGTAGAAATTAGTTTGCCTTGTGTTGAGTACAATTAATGACTGGTGATTCTGCTGAAAAGCAAAACTTATGGATGCAAAGTCAAATATTGTTAGGGCAAATACTCAAGGCATTTGTTCTCTGAGTCAGTGTCTGTACCTATAGATCTGCGTTGTTTAATTTCTGTAGTAGGTACTTTTACTAAGAAAACTTTGGGACTAAGAAAAGTTGAGTAAAAACTGAGGTATCTCAAAGTTTCTCAAACTTGTAACAAATGCACGGGCTACGTTTACTAACACAAGTGACATCATTCCTACGGATGATAGTAAAAATAGCTCATGAGACGCAACATTAGTTTCCGAAATAAGAGTAAAATTGTGTGTTTAGAGACGAAGCGAACTTCTGCTGGGTGCCGGCTCCGGCACATTTATCACGCGGCGTGCGGCGGTAAGGATGGCTTTTGGTTTGCATCGATATCGATAATATTTCAGACTAGTGAGTTATCGTGGATATATTTTTTCGATAATCTAAGCTTACTCCATATGCTGGCCATTAGAAAACATCCTTACGCGGTTAACATATCAGATTTTAAGCGCCTAATTGGTCAAAAGTCTGGCCGCTTTATTGTATCATTCATACACCCAATGGTGCAACTCCAGAATTTATAAAATTCAAAGGATTTTAAAGAACAAGATATAGTCAAAATCAGCCTTCTAAGCAATCTTGCTCCATTATTATTATAATGGAGCAAGATTAATATGAGATTTTTCTCATTAATCAAATTACCAATAATAAAACGGGATCCACGCGTACGAAGTCGCGGGCGGCCGCTAGTTACCAATAATAGAACGCAAACTAAAAACATTTCTTTAAATATAATTTTATCAGTGACTAAATAACAAGTGTTTGTTATCTCTCATCCGCTAATAATTAGTAAACAAGTATATTATCTGAGGTAAACAGTTTAGTTTATTACGAAACTAATCTTGTATTAGGCTACGGATTTAACTATTTGTCAATAAGTGTTTATTTGGGTCAATTTTTTATCTTTTATTATCATATTGATAAAAGAGCTAAGTACACGTTTATGATGTTACCGCGGAGAAATATTTTCTTAATTGTTTAGATAAACTAAATTGATCTAATGTACTTAAAGATACCTACCACTTACCTTATTGTAACAAAAAAAAGAAAGTAGTTTTCATCGATAAACACACCGCACACAACCCTAAAACGCACGTTGAGTTATGCAGTCTGGCTTCGAGTATATCGATGAATTATTGAGCTATTTACATTGCATCACTAGTCCGTCTGTGGGGTGGAATATGGATTTCATATTGTTTTGAATATTCGCGGTCTACCTGCCAACTTTTGGTTTATGATTGGATGCGTTTATGCAATAAAAGTTTAGTTAAACAAATAAAAGCCCATACACTTACGCATGAAAATTCAAGAAGGAATATTTATTATTAAGTACTTGGTGTCTTTTTTATCAACTATCGTAGTGTTTAAGATCAAATGTTACTAAATGAACTTAACATACTTAGGTACCTACTATAAGATTTTAAACTTTCGCGTTCCATTTCAACTAAAATAGAAAGACACGGGTCTTAACGCGACGTTTATTAATGAGTTACATTATGTACTCACGGCTTGACGTTTCGGCTGCTATGCTGCAGCCGTGGTCACAAGCAGACTGGTGTCGGTTGAATGCTTAGGTACTACCTACAAGAAACTGCTATGATCTTTTGGAATCATTTGAAAAGTTATATTACAGCTGCTCGCTAGATCTTTTTAGTTGAGGAATATATTGCAAACGTCACTTTTCTGGTTATTTTAGTACTATTTTTAATGATTTTTTAGTACTATTCTTTCTTCTAACGCATCTTCTATTTAAAAAAGTAATCTCACCGTATCTCACCTTCCGCAATTAAGTTCAACACCCATCTCACCCCTTCCGCGCCGGCGCACCTCCGGGTCCGATAGGGATCTCGACGTCCATCCGTCTACGTCACTGGCGTTCAACTTAAAGGGCTCTTTGTTTTTGTGAAGTTTTTCAAGGTAGACATTACAAAGAGGAGATCCTCGAGAGGTTCTAGTAAGTTTACTAGGTAGGTACTATAAAATCTATGACTGGTGATACATATAGTCATGTGCAATTATGGTTCTTGAACTATTTAAGTACTGCGATGTAACTAGTTTTTTCTTGTTAAGGCTGAGTTGCACCATCTTACTTTAACAAACGTCAAAAATTTGTCCAATTCCATACAAAAATACAGGTTATTGTTATAGTTAAAATAAGGTGGTGCACCACCTTTCAGCCTAAGTGTATATTTCCTTGTTAAACGTACTGTGTTAAAGTAGCTTGGTCTGCGGCCGGTTTATTTGGTCTTGGCATATACTAAACACTAGGGTTTGCTCCCGGGAAATCCCGGTACTCATTTTTCCCGGGAATTCCCGATAATCTAATCCTTTATCTAGTTCCGGTACTGACGATGCAATTCCCGGGACTTTCGGTACTTTCGGGACTTCAATAATTTATTTTTAATAACAATTTTTTGACTAGATGCCATCATCTTTTTACGTACACACTATCAACAAATGAAAAAATATTAAACTTAATGTTCCTAATAATTCATTACTATCTTTTTAAGACTGATTGTTTTATCTGATTGTACTTAGATACTACTTATTATTTCTTTCAACAGCGTGTTTTTTTATAAACCTAATTTAGTTAATTTATGTTTTGTCCCTAAGAGTAGGCGCACACCGTTGATTTTTCGTCGGCCGATAGTTTAGTCGGGCGGTTGATCAGTATGGGCATGTATGGGAGTGCGCACACTACGCCGATTCGATTTGGCCGATTCTTCATACAAATTAAAATCGGGCACAACAACTATCGGCCAACTAAAAATCAGCGGTGTGCGCCTACTCTAACTCTTGTCGCTGCCAGTATTTGACATTGATAGAAAGTGAGAAAACATATTTTAACTAAAGGGCATTTCTACTGTACGCTGTATTTTTTCTCAATTCGGTGCTAAAATTTAAATTTAGTTTTTTAAGTAGTTTCAATACAAAAAAATAAATGTTACTCCATTCTGAATGTAAAAATAGCATTGTCACTAAATATTGTGAAGTGGTTTATGAGAAATGTTAAGCATCGAATTGAGAGAGCACCGAATTGAGAAAATGAATCACGGAATTGAGAAATGAATCTCCAAATATAAAAATCGCTCCGCAAACTTAGAATTGATGACATTATGAAGAAATACCCAATGTATTTCAATAATAAATACTTAAAACGTTTTGATATCTGATTGCTGGTCTATTAGTTAGATGGTTCATTTTAGGTTTATGTGTCTGAAATACCAATGGAATGAAACAAAAATCCTAATCAATATGTTAAATTTTTTAATAAGGAACTATAATAAATTCTTAATTTTTATATATTATTTTAATTTTATTTAAATAAAACAAATAACACAAATGACACTATACCGAAGATATTATATCGGACGTCAGTTTGTACACGATTAAAATGGCACTCAAATAGCTGAAATACAACAAGGCACCAGGTGTTACGGCATTATAGCTGAGCTTCGCCGGTACTAAAGGCTCTACAGAAGCAGTTCAATTCCGTCATTCTCGAAGAAAAAACGCCTTCGGCATGGCACAGAAGTGTGGTGATAGCATTATAGACTCATCTCACTTATGTGTTTAGAAGCTGTTTTCGAGAGTCCTTACGAATCATCTCGCTCGCAGACTCGACGACTTCCAGTCTTCCGAACAAGCTTGTTTCCGAATGGGCTTTAGTATTATGNAATGTTGACAGGGAAATAATTTGGTGGTTATTCTGTTTGACTCTACATTTAAAGGTTCTAGGCAGTCTTTAAACTACTTTAAAGCTTCAGTTGGTTGTCAATTCTGGTTTTTACATTTGATAGATTTTTAGGCACGATTTTCCTGCCACACAAGCTGCTCTGACCTGATATACTGCTCTAATAAGTTTGTGTCATGTTATACCAACTCATTTTGTTGATAACAGGACACGCTGAGTAGGAGTATAATAATGCATTTTTACTGTGATTAGCTTCTTTGATAGTTATTTGGTGCATGGTTAAGCATTATGTGCACAAAATGAGGTTTGGTTAGCTAGAAAGTAGAAGTGTAAAGACAGAGTTTTCACAAATGAGTAGTTTTCAGAAAACACACCTTTTCATGATCTAGTTAAGGTTCGTGAAAGTATTAACAGGTGTAAAACTCCATCTTTAAGTTTCTCTACCATGATAAATACCCTGAAAACGTTAAAACGTCGACAGCAGGAATAAAAAGCACAATCAATCCAAAGCAACCCGCTTCACCGACAATGAATCACTCGTGAGCCTACCGCCGCTTACGCCCGCGTCTGCTGGGCCCGTATTAATGACGCGCGTCTTGCCTGACTTACCTTCCTCTGGGCAGGTGAGCTCAAGGCATAAGAGAGAGCGAGAATGGAAAGAACAGTGCCTAGGACATTGTACGTACACACATCTTGTAGTCTCCAACTGAGTTGGTCCTATACCAGTACCACGCATTCTCGTAAATATTCATAAATGTTTCAGATTTTGTAAATGCATAGACATCTACCACCCACCTACCTTGAAAATATCTAGCTAGATTAATACAAACAACGATGGTCAAGTTCGTGATCTGACTTAAAATAAAAATGATAAAGACTTCCCGGTGATGTCCCAATTAATTGAAATTGATGAATTTTTAGTGTTCATGGGACGTTCAGCTGATCACTTGGACACTAAACAATCGTCTAAACGTCTCAACAAAAAATACACCTTTCTCCATACAGTCAAAGTTTACTTTCTCTTTTCTCTCCTGGAGAGGTCCTTAGCAGGTTGTTGTAGCCCTCGATTCGTTACAATTTTTCTTTGTCACAAAGGGACGGATTTGGGCAGAATTAATTTCGCGAGTGAATTGTTATTAAGCGGTTTTTAAGGTGCTGGCTTAGAGAGCTCGATTAAGCGTGAATTGAAAAAAATGGTGAGTGAATTGAGGTGAGAGTGTATTCAGTTTAAGTGTGTCAAGTCTAACGAGGTGTAAATGATTTTGGGCTCTACATTTGAAGATAAAAATGGGTAACGAATAAAAGGATAGAATGGCGTATGATCTTCGAGAAGTGACTTTGTAGTTCAATCCCCATCGACCTCTGAAACATTGTAGTGATCCCAATCCTACCATCAGCATTATATTTATGTTACCTAAACGGGAATATTATAATTAGGTACAACAACTACTTAGCCCCTAAAAATTATCAAAATTCATTCATAATTATTACCTGAATCTAGTGACTGAATTGCTGCTTTTGCACTGGCCCATTTACTGTCCCGGAGCAGTGGTAGGGTTAAGTAACACTGTTTTTAAAGTCTATTTGAAAAAATAATCGAGTTTTTTTTTTGTTTTTATGAGTGTACCTATACAACTTACCGCATCTAAGTCCATCCCCGTTGTCCTAAACGGTAGTGGACCGGACCGGACCGGATTAGGGACTTTCCCGACGGGGACTAATAGCCCCGGGCATTGCCTAGTGGGCTTGAAGAGGGGCAGGTGAGCATCTTGAGGTTGACATTGCTAAATAAGCACGGTATTAACTTTCATTGAGCATATTTGGGGCTGTGATGTTGTTTGAAGTGGATTAGTTGACTGCTTCTTTTCAGGGCAATCTTTTCGAAGTAACTGGAAGTATGATGTAATGGGACACTGGACCAGATGATTGTAGTCTGAGGTAGCTCCTGACAGATAGTTGTCATCTACCTCTCTTCACAGGATCTTGGTCTCAACTACAGCAACTATATACAGGGTGGAATTTTGTAATGCCACCTGGAGGCAAAATACTCTTAATACTGTAGATAGAAAATTTTACTCGAAGAAAACATTCCTTTATTTTTGAAAAGAAAGAGAACTGCATTCAAAGATTTTCAAAAATTTTTCAAAAATTCACCACAATTTTCCGTAAATAATTAAAAAAATTTAAGATGTCATGGCTTTCCTTTCATTTTATTCATAAAGTTTGTTTGCGAGATTTCATCCTTATACTTAACTCTAACGATCGATGCAATAAAAATACAGGATGTAATTTTTAACAGATTTTAGTTGGTTCGATTCCCGAGTGTGGCAAGCAAATTTTGGAAAATCTTTGAATGCAGTTCTACTTCTTTTCAAAAATAAAGAAATGTTTTCTTTGAATAAAATTTTCTGTATTAAGAGTAGTTTCCCTCCAGGTGGCATTACAAAATTCCAACCTGTATACTGTCTAATGCATTTTCTACGCCTAGCCAGAAACTACTGCTATATTGTTTTGTTAAGAATATTGCTCTTCCTATTTATAAGTTTATCTGTTTATTGTCTAAGGCTGAGTTGCACCACTTAACTTTGATAGTAACTATGACGATAACCGGTGTTTTTTGTATGGAGTTTGACAGATTTTTGACGTTTGTCAAAGTTAAAATAATGGGATGGTGCAACCCAGCCTAAGAAACATAGAAAAGTTAACCACCAGAGTCCACTTATTCCATGGCTCAACTGCCACACTGGACACAAAAGATACCTATGTATATGACGTTCATGTCTTTATGGCTTTTAATTTAAAGTGAGTCACAACCGACTCATAGGACAGGGGAGTTGTTAACACAGTCAGTCCAATTAAAATCCATCGTCGTCAGTCCCCCGTCTCTGACAATAATGTCCGCTCAGGTACCTACTTACTTACAAACCGCGGTGAATACAATTAACTTTATTTGCGCGTCCTTGTTTGTCCCGGGAACACCGGGAACACCGGGAACACTGGGAACGACTACATCGGTGATTGTCGGATTACAGTGGCGTAAATTGCTTTGGCGTTTGTGTGCTGAATTTTTTAATTGTAAATAAAATTTTTGGGAAAACTGAAAAAATCTCTATGCTGAATATTGAATACTTTTAGAACGTCGTATAATAGGAACTAGCTGCATCGGCAAACTTCGTACAACACATGTTCATTAAAAATAATGTTGAATTCTGCTGGTGAAAGAATTTTTCAAATCGGTTTAGTAGTTTAGGAGCTTAATCAATACAAACAAACAATTAAAACTTAACCTGATACGATGCTTGCTTAAGTGAAGCAGCACACAGCGTTAAATAGAGCTCTGTGATTGGTTTGTGTGTCACCCTGTGCATCCACGCGCACTGTGAGACATAACAGTAATGTTTGAGAATACGGGCGTCAGTTGGGTTTTGAATAGTTTTGAGTGTCGTTTTCTAATAGGAATAAAAAGTACCTACACAATATTAAAAAAGCACATTTGAATGCATTTTGTCAGGTCATGTCGTGTGTACTAAAAAATGTACAGGACGGCAGTCATGTAGCTTGTTTAGTACGCACGATATTTGATGTCATTTTAACATCCATAACGATTGGTGGCAATGAATTTACTTTTCGTGCTCCGTATAACATTTACTGACGTCGTTTTATTCAAAATCGTCCTAAATTCGCGTAAACACGTCTACAATACAAGCAGAATTTTAATCTTCGAGCACAAACTTCGTCCCCCATGTCTCAAAGTTGGCCTCAGTCATCTGTCTCCCGAGACCGCACTCCTGACTCCAACACGGATTAACACCTGTACCTTGGACTTTGTTTATTTTCAGTTTGAAATTCACAAGTTTAGAACGTGTTTGTACTAACTCGTAGGTTTGACAAGTTTTGTTTTGGCGAAGTTATTTTACACTCTCAAACTAATGAAAATTGAAAGAGATAAAGCGCGCCAAAGTTCAAAAGAAGAGGCCCGTAACGTCAAGGCTTGCTTAAAAGTGTAGGTCTTTGTGATGTCACGCAGAACTTACTTGCTAGTGATTACTTGTTTGTATGACAAATAAAAATATTTGGGTCCAATATTTTTTGATAATCTAATTGACGAACTATAAGTTTTTTTTAGGAAACTAGCCTTCAAATCGGGCCGTAGTTTTGGAACCTATTACAGCCGTACAAATCAAATCTTTCCTCTTTATAATATGAGTGTAAAAGTGTAGTTATAAAAAAGTATTTTTTTCTAACAGCATCGTGTGCCTAGACGACAAAGTCCATAAAATAATGAAACAAATTATCTTAGCGATTTCCATTTTCCTATTTCCAAAGTCCCTTCCATTGATGTCCTAAAAACTTCCAAACTGAATTAGAGTGCTTTAAAGTTCGCGAACTCAGATACACGGAGGTAACAAGGTTGCGGAGTTCCGACGCCACAAATTGAAATTATTTTTTCATTAACATTTCCGCTTCCTGAAGTTTCAGGTGAACTTTCTTAATCATCCATTTCAAGCACTTTCAGTTGAATTCTTTTGAATAACTTTGAGAAAGTTTTTGATGATCTTCATATTAAAAATATGCTGTCACGCGGAGTTTTTTCTTGGTTTTAACCTACCTAAGCTTTCAAATTACTTTTATATTGTAGGTAATCCTTTTACGCGGCATGTTAAATTTCCATTTTGTCCGTTGTTGATATCAATATTATTTTATTCTAATCTTCATCTTATAGTCACAATTTAAAGGTAAACAGGCAGTTTCGATTAGGGTGATAAAATAAATATCCAAGCCTCTTACTTACGTACCTATCACGTCCCACCTCCACGGACACGTCACTACAATCATAAGCGCCGATCCATCAAGATCCTTACCTCCAGCGACATCTGTCGATCGCGCTCGACTCCATAATACGTCATCAAGATATACGGCCACGGGACCTTCCTAATCCCGGCCTGGCTCACCTGCGGGATTAAGGGGCAGTGCGGGGAGACACCGTAACCTTTGAAAGTCCAGTAACTGTTAGAACTCAGAGAAATTGCTTTGAATTAAAATGTTATCTTAGATAAATTAATATCCATGAAATTATATCGTTTGAAAAGAGCAAGCTAGGTGCTTTTACATCACTTTAAATTCTTTATGAAAGCCACTTACACACGTCAAAAATGTAGCTTGTTTTACCACCACTTTAAGACAGCGTATAGTTGTACTGAAAAGTGTCTGAAAAAACTTAGGGACCTTTTGTCGTCTATATCTGATTGATTACCTATCTGATAATAATCATTGACATTGTGAAGTGTGACTTTGCCAAAATCCTAGGTCTCTTTCTAATAATGCAACCTTAAAACAACTAATGCAACATTCAATTACCATTCTGATATCCAGTATCATTTTATTTACACCAAAAGAATAAATCTCCTCTGAGGTAATTGACCCCGCGCGGAAATTACCTTCCAATTCCCAATCTAAGCTTCAGCAGTCACTATTATCCATTACTACCTCGGAATAAGCCCTCAAACCTTGCCCCGGTAAGTCCAAAATCGTGTTTGATCCGGTTTGAACCGCCCTGAACCGGAATAATCCGGTCTACCTGATCCGGTGCGATCCGCCGGCGACTTGCGGGCAGGCTGAGCCGAAGTTTGTGCTAACTAACCATGTGGAAATATCCTGATGCCATTTTTGTTTAAAGCGGATAGGAGTTTCGTAAGCCCGTAAAAAGGCTTACCGTATTGCATGGAGAGTTAAGGTAGAGGGAAGTTACTTATCTAAACTTGAGAACCGAAAAAACAAAACAATAACACACGTTTACTGCTTGTATATCAGAGAAATTTAAGTTTTCAGAACAAACATATTCCGTATTACGAAAGATATTACTAAGTGGTATTCCATTAATACTAAGTAGGACTTAGTCCAGCAGTGGACGTCATCTGGCTGAAACGAACAAACGAAAAAGGAATCTATGGATTAGAATGCAGTAATCTCTCTGATTTTTAAAACAAAAATGCCGTAACATTTACCAAAAAACTCGGACACTTTTGCATCCATTAAAATTTGTGGATTTGTGGATAGATTCAAACAAATCCATTTTTTTCGCCAAAAAATCACCCATCCAAACTTGCAAAAGGCGAACTCAAAAAGGGGTAAAAATGGCGTCCGTACCTGCGTAATTCATGCAAACGAATGCAAGCCAATTAATTAAGAGCAGTCAGACTGCGACTGAAATCTGCCGCCGCGGAAACTAAGGGTGTTTGCAGACTGGAATATTCACCGCGCGGTAAACGCTGCGTTTGTCTAAAAGGTTAGGTACCTATAAATTCACTTTCTGGATAGGGTATTTCCACACTTTTTACCAGTAATTTGAAGTTACATCTCCTTAAAACACTTAATTCTAGTCCTGAAAACAGAGTTCGTTGTTCTGAAAACAGTTGAGTCAATTTTTCAATGTTCTGTAAAATTTAAGGTTCCTTTGGCCATACAAAATGTGCCTTTTGACAACTCATAAAACTGTGTGAACTTTATTGCCCCACTAACAAATAAAACAATTAACATTAGGTGCTATTACAATGGTTGACTAGTTAAATTCGTCACGATGAGTTTTGGTTCAAATAGTTTATTCGATTTTTAAAGAAATATTAAAGATTTGTAATAGACGCAGCGTTTTTTTTTGTCGAGCTGAAAGGGTCTTTAACTCCACTAATTAATATTGCAATATCTCGTCTCCTCACAATGAGATTCTGTAAGATTAAGGTGCTCCATTAAAAAGATTTGCGTTTCCAGACTTGCCATTGCGATCTTTTTATCTTTTCAGACTGTAGAGAACTTTAAAATTCCGATTGATATTATTAGCTAACTTAAAAATTCATAATACTATTCTTAGTTTCTATCTCTTGTTTGATCTGAGTGTGATCGCGTAGAAATTAGTTTTTAGTGCTAGCACAGATGCTAGGCTCAATAGTGACTGGTGATTCTACTGAGAAACAAAAGTTATGGATGCAAATTCAAATGTTGCCAGGGCAAACACTTAATGATAATCAAGGAATTTATTGTCTGAGTCAGTATTGTAGTCAAAACCTATAATCGGTCAAAACCACTTTTGACTGCAGAAATTAGTCAAAATGGGTTTTGACTGATGCCTTTGGTCAATATCACTTTTGACTGATATTTCCGTATGTATAGATTTGCGTTGTTTAGTTTCTGTAGTGCTGGAATTAAGAAAACTTTGGGGCTAAGAAAAGTTGAGTAAAAACTGAGGTATCTCAAAGTTTCTCAAACTTGTAACAAATGTACGGGCTACGTTTACTAACACAAGTGACATCATTCCTACGGATGATAGTAAAAATAGCTCATGAGACGCAACATTAGTTTCCGAAATAAGAGTGAAATTGTGTGTTTAGAGACGAAGCGAACTTCTGCTGGGTGCCGGCTCCGGCACATTTATCACACGGCGTGCGGCGGTAGGGATGGCTCTTGGTTTACGATATCGATAATATTTCAGACTAGTGAGTTATCACTGGATATATTTTTTCGAAAAGCTTTGCTGGCCATTAGAAAACATCCTTACGCGGGTAACATATCAGATTTTAAGCGCCTAATTGGTCAAAGTCTGACCGCTTTATTGTAACATTCATACTCCCAATTTTATAAGATTCAAAAAGGATTTTAAAGAACAAGATATAGCCGAAATCAGCCTTCTAAGCAGTCAAAAATAAGCAATTAAGAATTAAGATTAAGAGATATTTCTCATTAATCAAATTACCAGTAATTTAACGCAAAGTAAATACATTTCTTTAAATACATAATATAATTTTATCAGTGACTAAATAACAAGTAGGTAGTTGTTATCTGTTATCCGCTAATAATTAGTAAACAGTTTATTTATTACGAAACTAATCATGTATTAGGCTACGGATTTAACTATTTGTCAATAAGTGTTTATTTGGGTCAATTTTTTTATCTTTTATTATCATATTGATAGAAGAGCTAAGTACACGTTTATGATGTTACCGCGGAGAAATATTTCCTTAAATTGTTTAAATAAACTCAATTGATCTAATGCACTTAAAGATACCTACCACTTACCATATTGTAACAAAAAAATAAAATCATTTTCATCGATAAACACACCGCACACAACCCTAAAACGCACGTTGAGTTATGCAGTCTGGCTTCGAGTATATCGATGAATTATTGAGCTATTTACATTGCATCACTAGTCCGTCTGTGGGGTGGAATATGGATTTCATATTGTTTTGAATATTCGCGGTCTACCTGCCAACTTTTGGTTTATGATTGGATGCGTTTATGCAATAAAGGTTTGGTTAAAGAAATAAAAGCCCATTTAAACATTACGCATGAAAATTCAAGAAGGTATAACTTATTATTGTGTACGTGGTGACTTATTTATCAACTCTCGTCAGTGTTAGGATCAAATGTTACTAACTGAACTTAACATACTTAGGTACCTACTACCTACAAGACATGCAGTGCTTTTTACGAAATCATTTTAAAAGTATATTCTGCTGATACATCTGCTCGCTCATTCTTTTTAGTTGAGGAATATAGTGTGTGTGATGGTATTGGAAATGTGTCACTTTTCTGGTTATTTTAGTACCATTTCTAATTATAATTATCTTTCTTCTAACGCATCTTCTATTTAAAAAGTAATCTCACCGTATCTCACCTTCCACAATTAAGTTCAACACCCATCTCACCCCTTCCGCGCCGGCGCACCTCCGGGTCAGATAGGGATCTCCGCGTCCATCCGTCTACGTCACTGGCGTTCAACTTAAAGGGCTCTTTGTTTTTGTGAAGTTTTTCAAGGTAGATATTACAAAGAGGAGATCCTCGAGAGGTTCTAGTAAGTTTACTAGGTAGGTACTATAAAATCTATGACTATTGATACTTGAAGTCATGTGCAATGATGGTTCTTGCACTGCTTACTGCAAATTTTTATGTAACTAGTATTTTCTTATTGAGGCTGATTTGCACCATCTTACTTTAACAAACGTCAAAAATCTGTCCAACTCCATACAAAAATACAGGTTATGGTTATAGTTAAAATGAGGTGGTGCAATTCAGCCTAAGTGTATATTTCCTTGTTAATGTACTGTGTTAAAGTAGCTTAGTCTTTTTGCTGCGGCCGGTTTATTTGTTCTTGTTTTAATCTTGAATATAAGTATGAGTTGAGTAAGTAAAGGATATAAGTTTGGAGAATCCATCATTTACAAGTTTAAGATTTTGGTGCCGTGTGGTGAAATGAAAAGTTTTCGCGGCTATAACATGTTCAATAGGACGCGCGAAAAATACTTTCTGCGAAATACCTCCTCATTCGCCTGTAAAAGCACAGGCAGAAAATAGTATACAGGGTGTTAGGTAAATGGGTATATGAGCCGATACTATCCCATGTTAACATGGGCATATAAATGGTATAGTGAAGTCAGAAATTTGATATCATCATCAATCAAAATAAATTTTATAAAATCCGATTTGTATGAAAATTAAAATAATTAAAATGAAGATATTATTTTTTTTACTTCACCATAACATTTATAATTATGACCATGTTAACATGGGCTAGTGTCGGCCCATATAGGGTAAACCAGAGAGTGATTGCCCACTGGTAGTGATTGCCCGCTTTAAGAATAATATTGTCAGGTGCTAGCTTTGAATCACTCTAGTTAGATTTGAATTTACTAAGTAGATGGCTCCGAGATCAATGTACAGTAGATTTAAAATTTACAATAGGAAACACTAAAAAAAAACAGTTATGGCGGATTTTGTCAAGACGGGTGAAAATGTTACTCAAACTGGTAAAGACTTTAACAATTTTACTAAGGAATTACTTGCTTAGAGGTTAAATTTTTTTTGCAAGTTATTTAATATTCAACTAATGGTGTATAGTCATGATGAAATTAGAAGTATTTTCTCCATTATCAATGAAAATAACTGATAAAATTTGATTTCTAANAATGTGGGTTTTATAATGGGGAAGTTATTATTTCAAAAGTTATGAAGCAAAAACGAGTAAATTCTGGAAACCGGACACTCCATTTTAGGCCAAATTTCGCCCGTTTTTGAACTTTCGGATTTTTTCAAGGCGAGATGTAAAACCTGGCGGTCTTCTAAATATGCTCTCCATCAAGTCAAGAGTCTTATAAATACGTGTGATTTGTTTCAAGTCCGTACTTCAATTTTAAAGGTACTTTTTTCGCCCCAGTAGGTCGATCGGTCGTCCCCGTAGAAATGCCCTAAAATAGGTTGATTAAACAATTGTTGCTTTTTATGAATATGGCGGTTATGATTTTTAATAGGCATTTATAACTAGTTTTGTCGTGTTGTGTAACTGTTTGGACTGATTTATTATTAAGGTAACAAACCAATTGAACTGAACAGAAAAAGTTTAATATTTTTGTTAACCTATTTACATTTTTATTAAAATTACGTACGAATTAGGTAATTTGTTTTAATAAATAATAACCATTTACGTGGGTACCGAAATTCCCGAATTTCCCGGTTTTCCCGGTACTGGCTTAGACCTGGTACCGGGAATTCAGTAACACTCCTTAGTACCGGGACTTGCAACCCCTACTAAACACGAATACAATCCATCCAAATCCATAATTTTCCATGTCTGAAAAAAGTTTAAGATTTTGGTGCGGTGTCAAATGTCAAGTAAACTATTGCAATACCCTTTCCACATTTTTAAAAACTTAATACTCCATAGCCAAAAGGCAGCCACATACTCCGCAAAAACTAGCTGGTCCTCACGTAAACCATTACCTCCAACTAAACGATCACCGGACCTCATTACAGCCCCCTACAAGAGGGGGGAGCTAAGTGACTCCGAACGGAAATAAAGGTGCACGCGACTGTAGGTAATGTTAATTGAATTTCTGCAGACGCTGGCACTAGGGATGGGGTGGGGTGTATCGATAATTTTGTAATCAGCTATAAGAATAAGCTTAGGAAAATTTGTGTGAATAAAATAAATAGACTCATTCTCTATCAACACACATTGACTCTCTTTGCGAGTCCTCTTTTATTTGAGTCTATCTCTATTAATTATAGACTGTTAATTGTTATTTCACACAAGCTGTTGTGAAATAACAATCTGTAAGGTTTATTCAAGGGTCAATATATTTTTTGCTTCTCGTCCCATTAGTCGATAATATTAAATAATATTTGCAATCATTGTCTGGGTTAGATAAAGAAACGTCATAATATTATTTTAGAATTCACGATCTTAAGCATAAGTAAGTGCTTGATATAGAAACCCTAAGAAAGTAAATAAGTAGGTGCTTAACTCATAATAAGATTATTAATTGTATTCAATAACTTATAATGAGTTATCGATATTATTTCCAATTAGCCCCTCACTAAAACGGCCGGCGAGTGATACGCGCGGCCGCCGCGCGTCGCACGCAAGATTAAACGTCACAAACCTTCAAGACGTTTCCAGGGGGAGGCTGCCACACCTGGCACCTACCCTTACCCTTAACACAACCAACTAAAGTCCAAAACCCCTCGACACAACTCCGCTTTAACTTGGCAAGGCAGTCACCTGCAGAAAACAACTTTTAATAATTATTATTGTGAAATTATAATATTTTTAACGATTTCAATAGCCGTTTCATTGCTGGAATGGTTTTTAATTTAAAACGAAGACTGCTTCTGCATTGTGATGTGAGTATTTTCATGCTTAAATGCCAGGGGGGTGGTGTCGCGATGGCGTAGTGAGGGAGGGTCACTTAATACACTGTGTTATGGTTGAGTGAAGCACTAGTATAGACCGTATAATGCTATTATAGCAGAGTTATTAAGGTAACGATAAGATACTTCCCCCCAATTACTAGCAGTTGCTACAAATAGCAGCTTATTGTTAATAACACAAAATATTCCATCATTATTACGATACGTTTGTTTCTAATTCGTAACTTTATTTTTAGTTTTTGATTTAGTGATGGCATAGTTTGGAGCAAAATCAAATTACTTGTAATCTAAAAAAAATTGTAAATTCAAACAATATTAGTTTACATATTTATTGGTCTCTTTAATTTACATTTGTCATATGAATTAAGATTGAAAGCACATAGGTTTTCATTTACATCCCATTTTACCAACTGAATAGCACCTTTTAATGTGAACATTATCGTATTGTAGCTAAAGTCCCTCAAAATTGTCTGAACGAGTCAAAATGGCGGTGGATTGAAAGCAATTGTGACAAAAATGGTTACTAACGGTTTAGAGCTCTCGTTTGAAGGTGTTGGGAATTGTACAGTCTACAGTACATCAGATTACACATTTTTGTAGCAGAATAGCATTTAATACAATGTCAGAAGACCTCGCAGTGCTTACCTTGGTGTGCCGTCGTGTGTGCCATGGTTACATGGCTTTCACTGTACCGTTGGAATTTTAACTCTAGCGAATGGTTTTTGTGGTGGGATCGTGGAAGCTGTTAAGTGTCAGTTTTACTGCACGAATAGGTATAGCTGTCTAATAAAAATATCACTTTCCAAAACAAAATAATATTATAGAAAATAAACGCTTATAAGCAAAATGACGATCGCTACGGCAGTTTTACGTCGGCAAGGACACGTTTGCTTACATTTGCTAACTTCAATAGTGACGTGTTTCATAAATTTTTTTAACAGAGACGGCGCTTACTAATCGCCTTTTGCTTATAATTAAGCGCTTCCAAGTGTTATTTTTCGCCAAACGCATCCTATTGTAATTTACTTAATAAATTATCTTGCTGCACAGCAAGTTGTTGTTGGCTAAGTAATATTTTAGTAATAAAGAGTCTACCCAAAAACTCATATAACACTGATAAACAGCCAAGTAAAAAATTTATCATTGTAGATCTAAAAAAAAATTATTTCTTCGTTAATTGAAACAAAATTAATTATTACTGACGGGATAGCTACCATGTACCTTAATCCTGAGTTTCCGATATTTCGGCACTGTTACAAAATTAGTACCAAAATATGCAATTATTTTGATTTATTAAGTAATCAATTCCTCGACAAACCCAAACCAGTACCAAAATCAGTTGTATTTGTTCACCACCCTCGCCCCAACAAACACCTGACCTCTTGTTTGCAGTCGGTAAAAGGTGCTATCCTGTTGCCGCGTCGGGTTACTAAACGCTGAGACAATAACCAACTCGCAGGAATCAATTACGGGGTAAATAAGAGCCGAATCATTTCGGGAGATCGATTACGAGATGTTTTTAACGATAAGTAAATAAACAAGTGAAAATGATTCTAGAAACGGTAGCGTGAAATTAAGGCCCAGAACAGACGGTGAAACGCAACTGCAACGACACTGCAACTTTCTGATGAATGAAACTGAAAGTTTCAAACTGGTCGCGTCATGTGTGGTCTCTCAACGGACGCCATGGCAGAAACTTAGATGCAACTCAAAAGTAACTAGCACTTGCAGTTTCGTTGCAGTTGCGTTTCGCCGTCTGTTCTGGGCCTAAGTCGTGTCGTGAGTTTTTCTAAAATGGTCAAATTCATAAAACTTTTAGGCTGGGTTGTACCATCTTACTTTAGCTTTAACAAATGTCAAGTCTGTCAAACTCTATCAAAAAAAACACCGGTTATGGTTATAGTCACGGTTAAAAAAAAGTACATTGTATAGTGCAACTCTGCTTTAGTCCTCGCTACCTACTTTTGCTTAATTCTTGGGGAACTGTATTTCATTTGTAGCAATACATTATTATAGGACTATCCTGATATTAAATACTAATTGCACGTAGAGACGATTAGCCCCTAATAGATCCCATTAGCTGATGCAAACAAATATTTACTTACTAATAAGAACTGACTTGACCGTTTTCATGATCATTAAGTAGGTACTAATAAGGTTTTCTTCAAAATTGAAAGTGCATTTACGACTTACTTAAAACTTCTGATGCTTCTTTTATTATTGCTGTTGGGTTTTTAATTAACAAGCGATCAAATGAAGATGCTATTACATCCATTTAAGCTTATACAACCAATCAAAGAATACCTCAGAGATCGAAAACAATTGACCCCTTAATTACAAACATCGATCAGAACTGGACGTTGATGGAGCAGATGACTAAATTGCAATTAGGATAGGTGTATCGTATCTCTTTTACTGACAATTAAGGGAAGGTGTATAGGTATATTGACTACTAAAAAATCTGCGTTAATAAAAATACTAAAATACAAATTAATCCACATACCTAATTAAGGTACTACGAGTATAACAGTATTGTATAATACTGTTATATAAACATCTTAGTACTAGAAGTACATTAATACCTTAGTTCAAAGTAAGAGTTGGTATACCTACATCAATTTATTCTCTACTTTTGACTTCTACTAATTGTTTAGTCGAGTTTTACACAGCTCTTAGTTTAACATTATCTGTTAAAATTAGTACTTCCTTGGAATTAAAAATGAAAGAAGGTTTATTGATATTTAACAAAATCTAGAGTCTACTAACACCTTCTAAGATACCCTTACCATAATAATATAGAATTTTAATTAAGTAGCACAAGCTAATATTTTGATTTTAGTTAACTCGTAACTTTAATTAAGTTTTCATTTAACAAGTGTCGTTTTGGTAAGTTTTCCTGTGAATGTTACAAAGTAACCTTGTTGCTGATCAAATAAGTAAATAAATAAAAACTGTACGTAATCCTACCAATAAAATGAAAATATCATGTATAGTTATGTGGGAAGCAATTTCCCGATAAAGGTAACAAAGTCCAAGGGAGTGACCGACCGCCATACATCGCCGGAGTGACGAAAGAAATATCAGGATCTACTGAACTTGGTTTTTTTTTATTGGATTACAAAACGTCAGTTAGAGAGAAGAATGACGCTTGGATAGTTTTCTCAATAAAACTTCAGTATTAATAATAAAAAGTACTTTCTTGTTGCCAGTTATATCTACTGTTTACGAAGAGTAAAAAGTTCTGAAAGATGCCAACTCTGCTATAGTGTCAAATGTATTCCATATTATCTAAATTTTTGAGTATATCCTCATTCTACTTTCGCTATCTAGCTTGCTTCAGCAATGTTTTTTTATAAAAAAAGTATACCAATTTGTAGAAAAGAATTACTAATAATCCTAATCTTTCGTGGTAAGCTAAATAATAAATGCTTGGGTTACGAGTGGGTTCACCACAATAGTTGATCGGCGGCGGGTTTCGAACCCCCGTTCCTCGCATGACAAGTCTGCCAGTCCGACTTTTTTACCGTTCGGCTATCGTGGTTTTAAATAGTAAATACTCGTAGTTCTATTTCTTAGTTTTTGGGTATATCCTCATTCTTCTTTCGCCAAGTCCATCGGCAATTGCGGCCATCAGCGCCGGGCGTAAGAGGTGAGGCGAGGTGGGCCGACATTTATCGGAAATGTACCGACCGCACACGAAGGCTTTAGTTTCATACTCGTACCAGTGATACAGCGTTCATGGAGCTCAGATTAATGATGTTTTATAGTTTTGTGACCGTTCCGTTCGTTTGGTAGGTAAACATAAATGCTAGATAGTTGTTTTAAGCAATGATGATCCCCACCATTAGGTGAACGTCTGCCTGTCTTCCTACTTCTTCCATTATCATTCTTCATAGACAGTTTACTGCTGGATATAATAGGACATCTTCGAGTTGTTGCATCCCTACTTTATAAAAGAACTCAAATCTAAACAGGGGTAATTCATGTAAGATGACAGATCTTTAACGCATAAATAAAACTAAAATATCGAATTCACAAAAAGTTGATTTGATTTTTTAGTTTTATCTTCAGTTTTAACTTAGTCAGATTTGGCAAACATAAGCCTTGTTAACTATAATTTTCTAGAAACAGTTACTTGTCTAGTCTATAAATTACACCCGCAAAGTGGGGTAACCCATTCTTACATTTAGGTGGGAGAAAAACGTGTCCCCATCCGGGGCAACCTAAAAGCCGGGCCAGTCGATTTGCGGGGCAATTGACTGCCGATGAGCGTGCCCGAGCTGCCCGCGGTAAAAGGTGCTAATTTACAAGGGCAATCTGATTGGTTGTCCATTTGAGTTGATTAGTAGTGGATGACAAAATAAGCTACCTTCTGAATTTATTGTCATAAAGTTATAATGTAGGGTGAATCATAATATGTTCAGCAATGGACGTCCTATGATCGTAATGATGATGCTGAGTTTTATTCATTTTCTATTAGATTTATATTTACAGGGGGTCTGTAGGCAATTAGGCAGTTCCTAACTCGCCAAACTGTGACCCTATTATTGAAAATCACTTCGGGAAAGCTGTCACTGATGTTGAATATTTTTGAACTGGAAACAATATTGAAATGAATCAAAGTTCGTTTCGTTAACACATACTATGAATTTCAAATCATCGTACTAGTAATCTTGATAAAACAACCCAAATTGTGAAACATTGTAATCTCTTATCTAACAGTTCGGGAATCGGTCGATTAAAAACTATGAAGCAATTGAGTCGGTGTATTAAGAATCCACCACTAAAAATCCCTCCTAAAAATGGCAATACCAAGTATTTCTAAACGTGGCAACACCGAAGCATTTCTAAATCAAAACACGGCCCGTTACCCACGAGAGTGACTTGCGGAAAATTGGAAAACGAAACAAGGTGAAAAATATTATTAAGTGGAGCGCTCACCGACCACTGCGCCCCGGGGAGCTCTGTCTTCTCGCTGTTGTTTTTAATTTTTGAAGCAAAGGAATAAAATCGGATAGGTATCAAACTGCAACAGATACGATAGGAATAAATATGATTAGAAGAACATTAAATATTGAGCCGAGTTATGTCTTCCCGCAGATGTTTTTTTTTGTAAGCTGGCAAAGAAATAAAATCGGAAAGGTTTCAAACTGCAACTGATACGATAGGGAAAAGTTAAAGGTGTTTCGATATTTGTAATCTGTACTGAATGTTTAGTTAAATTGACCAGGGAGTTGTTTGCTCGCTGTTGTTTTTAATTTTTGTGAGGATTTCAAAAGCTGTAACTGATATGATAGGAAAAAATATGATTAGAAGAACATTAAAGATTGATCCGTATGATTTTTTTTAAAGGTTGCAAACTGCAATTGATACGTTAGGGACAAAAGCATAGATGTTTGAGTAGGTATTTGTAATCTGTTTTGAATGTTTATTTAGATTTTCGCTGTTATTTTAAAATTTTCTAAGTTGCCAAAGGAATAAAATAGGCGATTAAGAAAGGCTTCAAACTGCAACTGATACTTAGCAAAGGGAAAAGTTAAAGGTGTTTGGATACTTAATATTCAGTAAGTACGATGGCAGTTGTTTTTAATTTATATAGTTTGACGAGACCTAATAAGATGTTTTTGTGGAAATTAGAATTTCAGGTTAAATAAATTACAGGAGCGTAAATTTCAAGTAATTTGATTGATACTATTATTTTAGTCTGTTTGATTCCTATAAGTATTCTGTGCTTTTTGTTAAAGCAATTTATCGTTACAAGCATTTGTTTTTTCTTACCTATATTTTCTTCAAGTACCATTGTGGAACTAGAGAATCCTCTTCCTTATGAGCACTAACAAAAGTCTGTCTGTATCGCAAAAGCTTTGCTTTGTAGCGGCAATAAATTAACGGGCCGGCTAAATGGCTACGACAGCGCATCGCGGCCAATCCGATAGCGAGTGCATTATAGCGTCTTCAGACTAGGGTAACGTCACCTATTGGCGTCCATCTACCTACGTATTTGCATCCAAATAACGGACTATTACTAGATTAGTACTCTTTAAAAAGTCTTTAATACTTAGGAACAACAACTTACTTAATACATCCAGACATTAAAAAAGGCTTTTATGTTTTGTTAGTGTGTCATTATGGTTAACTTCTACTGTTTTTCAGTGTAATCTGTGGTTTGGACGCGAATACAGCTGTGGACGCAAACAGGCGACCTGACCCTACTTGGCGCATGAGCTCGCCGAGGTGGTTGAGATACGACGCTGTGCTTAGTAGAGTATAAACTAACATTATATGCGAAAGTAATTTCTGTCTTCAACAAGCCACATTTACGGATTCTATTTAAGAGCGTTTACGNATTTTGTGTCAATTTTACAAATTATTCTTCTGTTGTTAATGATTTATTTAATTAGATAATAGTTTAAGCGCTAGTGTTAATCAACAACTGATTAATGTAGGTAACTACGTCTCTGTGATTCTAAAGTAATAATTATTTATTCTGTAATAATTTTAGATTCTTTTTTTGTTGTTATTATTTATTAGTAGTAGTTTAAGAGTTACTTTTAATAACATTAAAGTGTTTATTGACTGATTAATGTAATTGCGCATCTGTGATTCTAAAACTAATAATCATAATTATTTTGTTACCGTGATATTTTTATGTCAATTTTAGAATACTTTTTTTCGTTATTAATAATTTATTTAATTAGTAGTTTCAGTACTATTGTTAATCCACACCTGATTAATGTAACTACGTATCTGTGATTCTTAAATAATAATTATGTTTTGTAACAATTTTAGATTTCCTTGTTATTATTAATTTGTTAGTGAGGAGTTTTAGAGTTACTTTTTATCACATTAGACTTTTAGAGTGTTATTAATATTGACTGATTTGTGATTCTAAAAGTAATCTATAGGTTTATGACCATAATATTTTGTGACAATTAAACTTACTTTTATGCTAAAGATTTTTTAAACACTGACTGTTAAATAAAACTGATTATTATTTACATATTATTATTTTTTATTTTATTAACAGGTTTTATTTTCAGTATGCAATACCGAGGTGGAACCTTTTAGATCTGTGTCATCCGTCACGTTTAGTGAAATACCGGGGTGGTTGAAACTTGATTTGATCCATCCGCCCCGTTAAACGATATACCGGGGTGGTTGACACTTGATGTGTTCCATCCACCCCGTTGAACGCTAAGACTATGACTACCGGGGTCGTTGAAACACTTTTTCCCATCCACCCCGTTGACGGGGCAGATCCACCGGGGCCACTGTGTTATGGTTGAGTGAAGCACTAGTCTATACCGTATAATGCCATTATAGAAGTTATTAAGGTAACGATTATGCTACTTCCCCCAAATTACTACCAATTGCTACAAATAGCAGCTTATTGTTAATAACTCAAAATATTCCATCATATTACTATACCTTTGTTTCTAACTCATTTACTTTGTTTTTGGTTTTTGATATTAATGATGGCATAGTTTGGATCATCATCAAATACTTATAATCTAAAAAAATAAATAAAATCAAACACTTATTCGCTTAAAATATATAAATCGGTCTCTTTAATTTTACATTTAAGAATTAAGATTGAAAGCATGTAGGTAGGTTTTTATTTACATCTTTTTGTACCTAATAGAATAACACCTTTAACTGTGAACATTATCGTATTGTAGCTAAAGTCGCTCAAAATTGTCTGAACGAGTCAAAATGGCGGTGGATTGAAAGCAATTGTGCCAAAAATGGTTACTAACGGTTTAGAGCTCTCGTTTGAAGGTGTTGGGAATTGTACAGGCAACTGCATATCAGACTATACTTACATTTTTGCTGCAAAATAGCATTTATTACAAAGTCACAAGATCCCGCAATACTTACCTTGATGTGCCGTCGTGTGTGCCTAGTACCGTGGCTTTTATTGTACGGCGGAATTGAACCTAGTGTTACATGGCTTTCACTGTACCACCGTTGGAATTTTAAGTCTAGCGAATGGTTTTTGTGGTGGGATCGTGGAAGTTGTTTACTCTTTTTAGTGTCAGAATTTATAACGCCCGTATTCACAAACATTACTATGAGGTCTCACAGTGCGCGTGGACGCACAGTGTAACACACTAAGCAATCACAGAGCTCTATTCAACGCTATGCGTTCGATTTTCTGCGTCACAAGCAAGCATCGTTTGTGAATACGGGCGTAGCTGTATAGCTACTAAAAATATTACTTGTTATAAAAAGGATAAGAACATTTTTGTAATTTACTTCATAAATTATCTTGTTGCTGTAGTTAATATTCTAATAATCAAGAGTCTACCTAAAAACTCGTATTAACACTGATAAACAGCCAAGTAAATTTTAATTGGCTTATGATAAATTTTAATATCTTCATTATTATTGAGTCAAAATTAGTACTAAAATATGCAATTATTTTGATTTATTAAGTAATCAATTCCTCGACAAACCCAAACCAGTACCAAAATCAGTTGCATTTGTTCTCCACCCTCGCCCCAACAAACACCTGACCTCTTGTTTGCAGTCGGTAAAAGGTGCTATCCTGTTGCCGCGTCGGGTTACTAAACGCTGAGACAATAACCAACTCGCAGGAATCAATTACGGGGTAAATAAGAGCCGAATCATTTCGGGAGATCGATTACGAGATGTTTTTATCGATAAGTAAATAAACAAGTGAAAATGATTCTAGAAACGGTAGCGTGAAATTAAGGCCCAGAACAGACGGTGAAACGCAGCTGCAACGATACTGCAACTTTCTGATGATTCTGATGAATGAAACTGAAACTGAAAGTTTCAAACTGGTCGCGTCATATGTGGTCTCTCAACGGACGCAGAAACATAGATGCAACTCAAAAGTAACTAGCAGTTGCAGTTTCGTTGCAGTTGCGTTTCACCGTCTGTTTTGGGCCTAAGTCGTGTCGTGAGTTTTTCTAAAATGGTCAAATTCATAAAACTTTTAGGCTGGGTTGCACCATCTTATTTTAGCTTTAACAAATGTCAAGTCTGTCAAACTCTATCCAAAAAACACCGGTTATGGTTATAGTCACGGTTAAAAAAAAAGTACATAGTGCAACTCTGCTTTAGTCCTCGCTACCTACTTTTGCTTAATTCTTGGGGAACTGTATTTCATTTGTAGCAATACATTATTATAGGACTATCCTGATTTTAAATACTAATTGCACATAGAAACGATTAGCCCCTGATAGTTCCCATTAGCTGACGCAAACAAATATTTACCTACTAACAAGAACTGACTTGACCGTTTTCATAATCATTAAGTACTGATAAGGTTTTCTCCAATTTTTTTTTAATCTACAACTAGGAAGCTCTTGGCCTGTATCTCACCTGATGGTAAGTGATGATCAGGCCGAAGGTGGAAGCGAGCTTCACCCGGAATCCTCAACCACAGAGGAACTGGCTATCTTACCTCTAACTGTCGGAACACAACAATGCTGTTAACATTGAAAGTGCATTTACGACTTATTCTTTTATTATTGCTGTTGAGTGTTGGGTTTTT
Source organism: Ostrinia furnacalis (assembly GCF_004193835.3). Lineage (NCBI taxonomy): Eukaryota > Metazoa > Arthropoda > Insecta > Lepidoptera > Crambidae > Ostrinia > Ostrinia furnacalis. The sequence goes on from NW_021133043.1 coordinate 589,313, forward strand.
AATTAACAAGCGATCAATTGAAGATGCTATTACATCCATTTAAGCTTATACAACCAATCAAATAATACCTCAGAGATCGAAAACAATTGACCCCTTAATTACAAACATCGATCAGAACTGGACGTTGATGGAGCAGATGACTAAATTGCAATTAGGATAGGTGTATCGTATCTCTATTACTGACAAGTAAGGGAAGGTGTAATCCATTATATTGGGTACTAAAAAGCTGCGTTACTGAAAATACTAAAATACAAATTAATCCACATACCTAATTAAGGTACTACGAGTATAACAGTATTGTTTGCTTCGTCAAAGCTAATTAAGCTTTGGCAAAGCAAACAATACTGTTATACTCTTAGTACTAGAAGTACATTAATACCTTAGTAAAATCAAAGTAAGAGTTGGTATACCTACATCAATTTATTCTTTACTTTTGACTTCTATCAATTGTTTAATCGAGTTTTACACAGCTCTTAGTTTAACATTATATGTAAAAATTAGTACTTCCTTGGAATTAAAAATGAAAGAAGGATTATTGATATTTAACAAAATCTAGAGTCTACTAACACCTTCTAAGATACCCTTACCATAAATAATAAAGTAGCACAAGCCAATATTATGATTTTAGTTAACTCGTAACCTTTAATTAAGTTTTCATTTAACAAGTGTCGTTTTGGTAAGTTTTCCTGTGAATGTTACAAAGTAACCTTGTTGGTGATCAAATAAGTAAATAAATAAAACTGTATGTATTCCTACCAATATAATGAAAATATCACATAATAAAAAGAAACGTGTTCTACAGCTGTAACTTTTATGTCTCCGATGGAAAAGCCATGTATAGTTATGTGGGAAGCAATTTCCCGATAAAGGTAACAAAGTCCAAGGGAGTGACCGACCGCCATACATCGCCGGAGTGACGAAAGAAATATCAGGATCTACTGTACTTACCTAGTTTTTTTTATTGGATTACAAAACGTCAGAGAGAAGAATGACGCTTGGATAGTTTTCTCAACAATACTTCAGTATTAATTTTATAAAGTACTTTCTTGTTGCCAGTTATATCTACTGTTTACGAAGAGTAAAAAGTTCTGAAAGATGCCAACTCTGCTATAGTGTCAAATGAATTCCATTTCTTAATTTTTGAGTATATCCTCATTCTACTTTCGCTATCTAGCTTGCTTGAGCAGTGTTTTTTTTATAAAAAAATATACCCATTTTGTAAATAAGAATTACTAGTAATCCTAATCCCTCGTGGTAAGCTAATAATAGTCGGACCCCCGTTCCTCGCATGACAAGTCTGCCAGTCCGACTTTTTTACCGTTCGGCTATCGTGGTTTTAAATAGTAAATACTCATAGTTCTATTTCTTAGTTTTTGGGTATATCCTCATTCTTCTTTCGCCAAGTCCATCGGCAATTGCGGCCATCAGCGCCGGGCGTAAGAGGTGAGGCGAGGTGGGCCGACATTTATCGGAAATGTACCGACCGCACACGAAAGCTTAATAGTTTCATACCAGTGATACAGTGTTCATGGAGCTCAGATTAATGATGTTTTATAGTTTTGTGACCGTTCCGTTCGTTTGGTACGAGCGACTATTATTGGCGAAGTATTTAGTTCAAATCAAATTTAAATACTTGATAGTTGTTGTGATGATCCTCACCATTAGGTAAACGTCTGCCTGCCTTCCTACTTCTTCCATTATCATTCTTCATAAACAGTCTACTGCTGGACATAGGACATAATATCTTCGAGTTGTTGCATCCCTACTTTATAAAAGAACTCAAATTTAAATGAAAATGAAAATGAAATTATTTATTTGCAGAATGTGGTACATTCGATGTTACATAATGAAATGGAGCAGAACCATTCGCCAGAATTGAACCAGCATGCAAATGTAAACAGGGATAATTAATCTAAGATGACAGATCCACACACATAAACATAATAAAACAATCAAATTCACTAAAAAGTTGATTTGATTTTTTAGTTTTATCTTCAGTTTTAACTTAGTCAGATTTGGCAAACAAAAGCCTTGTTAACTATAATTTTCTAGAAACAGTTACTTGTCTAGTCTATAAATTACACCCGCAAAGTGGGGTAACCCATTCCTACATTTAGGTGGGTGAAAAACGTGTCCCCATCCGGGGCAACCTAAAAGCCGGGCCAGTCGATTTGCGGGGCAATTGACTGCCGATGAGCGTGCCCGAGCTGCCCGCGGTAAAAGGTGCTAATTTACAAGGGCAATCTGATTGGTTGTCCATTTGAGTTGATTAGTAGTGGATGACAAAATAAGCTACCTTCTGAATTTACTGTCATAAAGTTATAATGTAGGGTGAATCATAATATGTTCAGCAATGGACGTCCTATCATCGTAATGATGATGCTGAGTTTTATTCATTTTCTATTAGATTTATATTTACAGGGGGTCTGTAGGCAATTAGGCAGTTCCTAACTCGCCAAACTGTGACCCTATTATTGAAAATCACTTCGGGAAAGCTGTCACTGATGTTGAATATTTTTGAACTGGAAAAAATATTGATATGAATCGAAAGTTCATCGAACTCTACTACTCTACTTTTCGTTAACACATACTTTTAATTTAAAATCGTCGTACCTACTAGTAACCTTGATAAAACAACCCAAATTGTGAAACATTGTATTCTCTTATCTAACAGTTCGGGAATCGGTTGATTAAAAACTATGAAGCAATTGAGTCGGTGTATTAAGAATCCACCACTAAAAATCTCCTTCTAAAAATGGCAATACCAAGTATTTCTAAACGTGGCAACACCGAAGCATTTCTAAATCAAAAAACGGCCCGTTACCCACGAGAGTGACTTGCGGAAAATTGGAAAACGAAACAAGGTGAAAAATATTATTAAGTGGAGCGCTCACCGACCACTGCGCCCCGGGGAGCTCTGTCTTCTCGCTGTTGTTTTTAATTTTTGAAGCAAAGGAATAAAATCGGATAGGTTGCAAACTGCAACAGATACGATAGGAATAAATATGATTAGAAGAACATTAAAGATTGAGCCGAGTTATGTCTTCCCGCAGATGTTTTTTTTTTGTAAGCTGGCAAAGAAATAAAATCGGAAAGGTTTCAAACTGCAACTGATACGATAGGGAAAAGTTAAAGGTGTTTCGATATTTGTAATCTGTTCTGAATGTTTAGTTAAATTGACCAGGGAGTTGTTTGCTCGCTGTTGTTTTTAATTTTTGAAGCAAAGGAGTAAAATCGGAAAGGTTGCAAACTGCAACTGATACGATAGGGAAAAGTTATTAAAGGTGTTTGCGGATTAAACTCATAAGTAGGTTCATGAGTAAGTTTTATCTTAAAAACTATGCTGATTTCATTTGACGATACCGAATAAATTATTTTTGATGGAAATCAGAATTTCAGTTTTAAAGCAAGGAAATAGCTCACAAATTACGGGAACTTAGAGGCATAACTTTCTAGGCATTTATTGTGATTTTTAGGTATTTTATTAATAGTCGAAACCATGGTTTTACTCACATTATTTCCGTTATTTACGTTACTCCAGTAGGTAAGTACTTAATAATTATTCTGTGGTAAAAAAATAATCATGAAATTATTGGAATCTTTAGTTTTTCCTTACATTTACTTCAAGTCCCCAGTGTCCCACTATGGAACTAGGAGAATCCTCTTCCTTATTACTAACAAAAGTCTGTCTGTATCGCAAAAGCTTTGCTTTGTAGCGGCAATAAATTAACGGGGCCGGCTAAATGGCTACGACAGCGCATCGCGGCCAATCCGATAGCGAGTGCATTATAGCGTCTTCAGACTAGGGTAACGTCACCTATTGGCGTCCATCTACCTACGTATTCGCGTCCAAACGACAGACTATTACTAGATTAGTACTTATTAGTACTTAGAAGCATCACTTTTCATATATCCAGACATTTAAAGAAGTTGTAGTATGCGCGTCACTACGCACACACTCACCGTTGCAAAGTCGCAACGTTGCAAAGTCTTTAGGCGTTGTTAGTGTGTCAATATGGTTAACTTTCACTGTTTTTAAGTGTAATCTGTGGTTTTAACGCGTAAACAGCGGTGGACGCAAACAGGCGACCTGACCCTACTTGGCGCATGAGCTCGCCGAGGTGGTTGAGATACGACGCTGTGCTTAGTAGAGTAGGTACAAACTAACATTATATGCGAAAGTAATTTCTGTCTTCAACAAGCCACATTTACGGATTCTATTTAATCATGATCATTTTAGCCAATGGACGGCCACTGCTGAACATAAACCTCCCCCTATAATTACTAGATTGTGCATTAGAAGGAACCTGCATCCAGTGCCTCCTTTCAACCCTTATTAAGGTCATCTGTCCAGCTTGTGGGTGGAATTCATTTTAATTGCTAAGGGATCCTTAGGATTAATGGCACGTTTGTTCAATGTCTATGGTTACAGGACAATTAATGACGTTAACTGGCATTTACTTACGAGTACACTTAGTAGTGAGGGATTATTTTGTAGTAGGGTAAGGTGGTGTAAGAGTGCGCGGGCGATAAGAGTGCGCATCGCACGTCACGTCGACCCTGGGAGGGGTATGCGGCTAGCTTTAGTTGTGTTTTGATCTATTGGTGGTAAAGGTTACACTGCCGGAAAAAAAACGAAATTGGTTAAAAACAGGAGATACCACGTAAGTCGAAACTTTTTTGCTCGTTTTGATCTAATTTTATTGCGTTTGGCAAAGATTCCTGTTCGTAGACTTTCAGTTTAACAAAATTATTCAATTTTTATGCAAATAGCTTACCTATTTAGCTAACCGATTCATTTGAAAATCTTGCCCGAAAACTCAATAGATGGCGGCAATGGTTCAATTTGTTTGAAAAGGGTCAAACGTATAAGAGTGCGCACGGAGTGTGCGTATAAGATTGCGCGCGCACTCTTATACGACGTTTATTTACCGAAGTGTTGTGGGTAAAATAAAAAGTCATTTATTATGCTTATATTTTATTTTGTGTATTTATAGCATGTCTCGGAGAAAGAGAACTTCTTCCCGACAAAACAATACGAAGAATGAAGTTGTAAAAGAGTTCAGGTACCATTTAAAAACATGTACTTTGGATTAACAGCAAAGGCATTGCGTGGGCTAGCTTTTGAGTATGCTCAAGTATATGATATACCAAACAGGTTTAATGCAGAATCTAAATTAGCTAGAAAAGAATGGTTGAGGTGTTTTTGAAGAGATATCCTGATATATCATTGAGACAACCAACTGCTACAAGCGTTGCTAGAGCTATGGAATTCAACCAGGCACAAGTCGAGAACCTATCACGGAAGATTGGATCGAGTGCTCAGTGTGCCGGCAATGGTGGCATGAACACTGTACTGGCTACTTAGGCCAAGGACTGTATACGTGCGACTTGTGCATTAAGAATTAATCCGCGCACTCTTATACGACTCAACGCGCACTCTTATACACCTGGGTGTATAAGAGTGCGCAATTTTCATTTTTTATATATCTTCAGTTCCTACCTTAACTAATAACATAAGCGTGATTTGTTCTTCTATAATTTGTTGACAGATAAACAGAGTTTATAATTATATAAAGTAGATTTTTCTAAATGTGGTATTTTATTTTTTATGGGGTCTCAAAATTAAAGTGCGCACTCTTACACCACCTTACCCTAACCACTTTCATAATCGTAACATATATTTTGTTTCATATAACAATTTGGAAAAAAGTATTCTAGTAAAAAAATAGAAAACTCTTAACATGCTTGATAACGTAATGTTTTAAACATCTTATATTTTCTGATTACGTCACATTTTATAAACAAATATAAACCACCTGACAACTGAACCAATTTTGATATGTTTCTACCTTCTCCTCTAACTATAAACGAGCATCCCACAAAGCGTATCCGTGTATTTTTGGTAAGCGAGCCAAAAATAATTTCATATTTCGCCCCATTGTCCACTCCGACGGCGCTTGACCCCACTTGCGCCAATTTGATTTGCTCCCTCCGTGGCTACGGAAAACGTTGGCGGAGCATGTTGGTCAAATATAAAAAGGTTGGCCGTATCAATTATCTAAATTAATTTATACAAATACCACCTTGTTGTGATGATCTATTTTATAGGTATTCAATTTTGTTAATTACTTAGGAAAAGAAACAACTTTCAAGCTAGATATGGCAAGTAGAATATAATGCATTTGAGTAAGGCCCAGAACAGACGGTGAAACGCAACTGCAACGAAACTGCCAGTTTCTGATGATTCTTATGAATGAAACTGAAACTGAAAGTTTCAAACTGGTCGCGTCATGTGTGGTCCCTCAACGGACGCTATGGCAGAAACCTAGATGCAACTCAAAAGTAACTAGCAGTTGCAGTTTCGTTTCACCGTCTGTTCTGGGCCTAAGCCTGAAAATACCTATGTGCTTAATTTTGTTGTAATTCGTATTCGTGGCTGCATAGCATTATTTTTGTCTTTTATAATTGAACACACACTAAAAGATGAGAGATTTTTTCCTGTTTTATCAATACACAAACTATGTCTAGCAAACATTGGAGCCAACATTGGCGTCCTACTGACGCTCTGTCCCTATCGTAACGCACTCTGACACAAGACGCAGGTAACCGTCGGGAATGTAATTTGGTAAATTGAATCACCGTCCAACGTCGGATATGTTTCTTGGCGCGTGTTTTTATGAAAACTCGAATTATTGTGATGGATCTCGAACAAGCTCGCCGTTGATATGGGGCAAAGTTTTGTTAGGACTCGAAATGGGGACGGAGTTTGCTTTTGTTATCAATTTTTGTAAGGTAAGAAAGATATTGGAACGAACGGAATTGGATAATTTTTTTGTTAAGTGCATTTCCGCATTGAATATAACTGAACCCGTAAGATCGTTCTTTATATCTGCCATAAAATATGTTACTAAAACTAATAACTAAAAATTTACGATAAACCGTCAATAACAACATTTTCATTTAATTTTAATGTCACAAACAATTTTAGAAAATGTGTGAAATTAAGGCTGAGTTGCACCACCTAACTTTAACGGTAACTATTATAACCATAGGAGTTTGACAGATTTTGACGTTAAGTACATGGTGCAACTCAGCGTAAGCATTTAGCCCCCCTAGACAAAACGCACTTTTTGATCGAATCGAAAATCGAATCCGTCAAATTCCATACAAAAAAGGGGCTTTTCGACCACTTTTCGACTGGTTTGCGATTATAATGGCACTTTGTCTAGACCCATAGGTAGGCCAACATTGAATTTTTTTTTTTTTTATCCACAACGAGGAAGCTCTTGGCCTGTATCTCACCTGATACATTATACTCCAGCAAGTACCTATTCAATCTACTCGTATAATAATTTCAAGCAATTGGTCAAAATTTTCAAATTCCAGCAATCACAGGCGTGAATTTAGTTGAGTTTACATGTAGTTTAAAAGATCAGTTCAGAATATATCCCAAAACATGGCGATACTCATAACAAAGAACATTTAACAGCGTGTCTACATCAGCGAGCCATCGGGGTGCGGTTACAGCAGTTAAAAGTAAGAGATGCCACGTGAGTTAGCTACAATTTATATGTAAATCAGGCCGGGGGACTGGCTAGGAACGGGGATAGGGTACATTTGACTATGTTTATGAAGGCTTGAATTCTATAATAATATTTAACACGTGTTAACTGTAATTAATACTTATCATGTCGTTAAAATTCTTGTTATTTATGACGGAATTCCTTTGAGCATTAATTAGTGTAATAAAATAAAATTCTTAGTATAAGTAGTTTGACACCACGCCATAATAGTTCCAAAGTAAGCAATGCTTGTACAATGATTAGGTACAAGCAAACGGAGTACCAGAATACTACACATAGTACATACTAATGCACACAAATGTTTGTATGAACTAGCCTAATAATGTAAGCAAACAAAAAGAAGACTCCTAGTTATTTAAATTTTAGTATTTAAAAAGTATTTTTTCTCACAGTTATCTGATGAGGTTTTTGATATTACATTTCAATTTAGTCCCCAGTCCCCTGGCCTAGGATGCTGCCCCGTCAGTCTCCCGAGACGTATCTAATTGCATTTTCGCTGAGGTGAGCTGCACACTTCACTTACTTTTTACTGCCGAAGATAATCAGGCGATCTGTATTGTTTCACAACGTTTTTATTTAAATTTCAACTGACTGCCACAGCCAATTGGGTGTATTTATTTTTGAACTAGCTTTCCGCCCGCGGCTTCGCCCGCGTGGAATTTTGTCTGTCACAGAAAAACTTTATCGCGCGCGTCCCTGTTTCAAAAACCGGGATAAAAACTATCCTATGTTCTTTCTCGGGACTCAAACTATCTCTATGCCAAATTTCATCAAAATCGGTTGCGAGGTTTAAGCGGGAAAGCGTAACAGACAGACAGACAGACAGACAGACAGACAGACAGACAGACAGACAGACAGAGTTACTTTCGCATTTATAATATTATATAGTTGGGATGGTAATGGCAAAGTTTTGAAAAATACCTATTACGTATACTCGTAGATTTGAAGAATTTTATTTTTTTATATTGTTTACACATTAAATCGAAATAATTTTGAGTTGGTGTCAGTGTCGAACTGGCCGTTTAGAGGGTCAGTAGTTCGTTCTTCGCTGGTCTTTGTGGTCCCACTGCTTTTCCCACAGATAGGTATATCTATATCTGTGGCTTTTCCGTTAAAAACGTTTTGAACTGTCATCTTTTGAATATTTCGTTAGTGGTTTCAAGAGTAAAACAAGATGATATATTATCCCATACCTGGCCTTATACAAAAGAAGAAGAGATATTGAAATCCCTCTGGACATAATGTTTTTATTTTTTCAGTGAATTTGCATATAAAATGTTGACGATTATCCGACTGCTATAAATACTTAATACTTGCAATTTCTCGACAAAGTTACATCACCACCATTCAGTATTAATTCAGCTGTCTATCTTGATTTAAACATAATGCAAGTTTACAATGTAACGTCCGTATCTCTGCGCTGTGAGCCGCCATTTTCAATTGCAGCGAATTGACCGATGAATACCCGCAATCTGCATTTCCGTTGGCTGTTATTGGAGCTTGATGTCACGACTTAGGACCCTTCCTAATGCGTAGTACACTCTGTACTTACAATGTTTTTCCGTTTGAGACTCCTTAAGTGTTCTTAACATACCTAAAGAAATCTAAGATATAGCAAACTCGTAAATCTGAAAAATACTGAAGACTTTACAATAATTACTTATTTAAATTACTTAGCAAAGGTATTGTGTAGGTACCGTATAACTGATATAAACATACTTGAGTAATACTTTTTTCTATTTACGAGTATTTGAGGGACCAAAACATTGACCTCTGGGGTGGGTTTAAATCGTTTGTTGGGACATTTATTTTTAGGATGATTTGATTTCTAATACTTATTAATTTGTATTCATGACTTTCTCACTAAAACTGAATACTGTTGAATTTATTGGATATTTTTTTATTCTTAACCTCATTTATTCATTATTCATTTATTTCACGACAATACTACCACAAATATACCCCACGTGCTTACACCACAGTATATAAATTCCTCTTACTGTCGCAGTCCTTGCAGATCTGCACCATCAGCGGCTGCGACAGGGCTCCGTCCCCGGCCCTGCTGAAGGCCTGCACCCGGACCTCGTACGGGGTCTCGGTCTCTATGCCCTCGCACATGGCGGTGGACTTGTCAGCTTCGTTAATATCAAGTCAGAAGGACTTGATATTTTCTTCTATTGTGTTTATTGAGTTAGTAGGAGATTTTTTAATTTCTTATGTTCTCATTAATATAGGTACTCGTATTTCTTTGTAAAAGAAAATACACATTTTTTGAACTTGCNCGGACTTGTCAGCTTCGTTTATATCAAATCAGAAGGACTTGATATTTTCTTCTATTGTTTTTATTGAATTAGTAGATCTTTTAATTTCCAATGTTCTCATTAATATAGGTATAGTCTGGTCCGGAAGCACGTAGAATTTTGTCCAATGACCCCAAGCTACCCATCCTTATCGCTCGCGCGTAATTATATTGCTGTTGCGACTGTGCGACGGGCGCCCGCAGTGAGTGTGCGAGCGCGCTATCAACATAATTACGCGCGAGCGATAAGGATGGGAAGCTTGGGGTCATTGGACAAAATTCTACGTGCTCCCGGACCAGACTATACTCGTATTTCTTTGTAAAAAAAATACGTATTTTCTGAAAACTCATTTATTTCACGATACACTTGAAACCATCAAAATACTACACCAAAACAACCACGCGCTTACACTACCGCATACAAGTTTCTCTTACTGNGCATCATCATTTTAGCCAATGGACGACCACTGCTGAACATAAACCTCCCCCAATGATTACTAGATTGGTGGATTAGAAGGAACCTGCATCTAGTGCCTTCTTTCAACCCTTATTAAGGTCATCTGTCCACCTTGTGGGTGGAATTCTTTTTAATTGCTAAGGGATCCTTAGGATTAAGGGCGCGTTTGTTCGATTTCTATGGTTACAGGGCAATTAATGACATTAAATGGCATTTACTTACGAGTACACTTAGTGACGGATTATTTTGTAGTAACCACTTTCCTAATCGTAAGTAATATTTTTTTTGTTTCTTAAAACAATTTGGAAAATAAGTATTCTAGTAAAAAATTAGAAAACTCTTAACATGCTTGATAACGTAATGTTTTAACATCTTATATTGTCTGATTACGTCACATTTTATCAACAAATATAAACCACCTGACAACTGAACCAATTTTGATAAGTTTCTACCTTCTCGTCTAACTATAAACGAGCATCCCACAAAGCGTATCCGTGTATTTTTGGTAAGCAAGCCAAAAATAATTTCATATTTCGCCCCATTGTCCACTCCGACGGCGCTTGACCCCACTTGCGCCAATTTGATTTGCTCCCTCCGTGGCTACGGCAAACGTTGGCAGAGCATGTTGGTCAAATATACAAACGTTGGCCGTATCAATTATCTATATTAATTTTTACAAATACCATCTCAAAATAAATAAAATAAATAAATCTTCTGATGTTCTGTTTTATGAAAAAGGTATTAAAAATTGATGTCGCATTATTTTTGTAGGCTCCTACGTAACTTACTCGTACTATTCTTTTTAACTACCTAGATATTTCTGTATTAGTTACTATTCGAGGGTGAATAGGCACTTACACGGTAGGTATGTACCATCCTAAACTGCATCTCACTTTTAACATCAGGTGCGATCGTTGCTGGCTTACTTATTGTGCATAAAAAAACCGTGTTTTTTTTTCAATTGGAGGGAATACAAAACAAATTGTTTAATCATACGTCATATCTCATTCATCGATCGAATCTAGCAAATCTGATAGTTAATTTAGTGATTTATTTATTTTATGAAACTTGTGCTTGAATAAACACATTACGCGACACGAAATATGAAGTAGCTAGGTACTTCTACGTAGTGTCTAATCAATACACAAACTATGGCTAGCAAACATTGGAGCCAACATTGGCGTCCTACTGACGCTGCTCTGTCCCCATCGTAACGCACTTTGACACAAGACGCAGCGCAGGTAACCGTCGGGAATGTAATTTGGCAAATTGAATCACCGTCCAACGTCGGATATGTTTCTTGGCGCGTGTTTTTATGAAAACTCGAATTATTGTGATGGATCTCGAACAAGCTCGCCGTTGATATGGGGCAAAGTTTTGTTAGGACTCGAAATGGGGACGGAGTTTGCTTTTGTTATCAATTTTTGTAAGGTAAGAAAGATATTGGAACGAACGGAATTGGATACATTTTTTGTTAAGTGCATTTCCGCATTGAATATAAACTGAACTCTTAAAAGATCGATCTTGTATCTGACAAAAAATATGAACCGTCAACTTTTCATTTAAAACAAAATGTTTGGAAAATGTGTGAGACTAAGGCTGGGTTGCACCATTTTACTTGAACTTTAGTAAACGTCAGGAATCTGTCCAACTCCATACAAAAACACCGGATAAAGTTATAGTTACGGTAAAAGTTAAGTCGATGGTGCCATTGAAACGATACTCGAGCAAGTACTTATTCAATCTACTCGTTAATAATTTCAAACAATTGGTCAAAATATTCAAATTCCAGCAATCACAGGCGTGAATTTAGTTGAGTTTACATGTAGTTTAAAAGATCAGTTCAGAATATATCCCAAAACATGACGATACTCGCAACAAAGAACATTTTAACAGCGTGTCTACATCAGCGAGCCATCGGGGTGCGGTTACAGCAGTTAAAAGTAAGAGATGCCACGTGAGTTAGCTACAATTTATATGTAAATCAGGCCGGGGGACCGGCTAGAAACGGGGATAGGGTACATTTGACTATGCTTATGAAGGCTTGAACTCTATACATATTATAATATTTAACACGTGTTAACTGTGATTAATACTTATCGTGTCGTTAAAATTTCTGTTATTTATGACGGAATTTCTTTGAGCATTTATTATTGTAATAACATAAAAGGCATACCTACTTACTCAGACGTAAATATACAATCCTTGGACATTTAACACTACGCCATAATAGCTACAAACTAAGCAATGCTTGAACTAACTTAGTTACTAAGTATGAGTATCAGAAAACGGTGTACACATACTTAGGTATATACTGGTAAATACAAACAGCCATGTTTGTATGGACTAGTGTAATAATCTAATAAAACAAATTATTATTAATTTTCGGTAAGTATTTTTTTTTCTCACAGTTATTTGATGAGGTTGTTGATATTACGTTACTATTTAGTCCCCGGTCCCCTGGCCTAGGATGCTGCCCCGTCAGTCTCCCGAGACGTATCTAATTGCATTTTCGCTGAGGTGAGCTGCACACTTCACTTACTTTTTACTGCCGAAGATAATCAGGCGATCTGTATTGTTTCACAACGTTTTTATTTAAATTTCAACTGACTACCACAGCCATTTGGGTGTATTTATTTTTGAATGGCAATGGCAAAGTTCTGAAAAATACCTATTACGTATACTCGTAGATTTGAAGAATTATTTTAGAATACACATTTAATTGAAATCATTTTGAGTTGGTGTCAGTGTCGGACTGGCCGTTTCGAGGGTCAGTAGTTCGTTCTTCGCTGGTCTTTGTGATCCCACTGCTTTTCCGTTAAAAACGTTTTGAACTGTCATCTTTTGACTATTTCGTTAGTGGTTTCAAGAGTAAAACAAGATGAGATATTATCCCATACCTGGCCTTATACAAAAGAAGAAGAGATATTGAAATCCCTCTGGACATAATGTTTTTATTTTTTTAGTGAATTTGCATATAAAAATCATAAATGTTGACGATTATCCGACTGCTATAAATACTTAATACTTGCAATTTCTCGACAAAGTTACATCACCACCATTCAGTATTAATTCAGCTGTCTATCTTGATTTAAACATAATGCAAGTGTTTACAATGTAACGTCCGTATCTCTGCCATATGAGCCGCCATTTTCAATTGCAGCGAATTGACCGATGAATGCCCGCAATCTGCATTTCCGTTGGCTGTTATTGGAGCTAGATGTCACGACTTAGGACCCTTCCTAATGCGTAGTACACTCTGTACTTACAATGTTTTTCCGTTTGAGACTCCTTAAGTGTTCTTAACATACCTAAAGAAATCTAAGATATAGCAAACTCGTAAATCTGAAAAATACTGAAGACTTTACAATAATTACTTATTTCAATTACTTAGCAAAGGTATTGTGTAGGTACCGTATAACTGATATAAACATACTTGAGTAATACTTTTTTCTATTAATTTGAGGGACCAAAACATTGACCTCTGGGGTGGGTTTAAATCGTTCGTTGGGACATTTATTTTTAGGATGATTTGATTTCTAATACTTATTAATTTGTATTCATGACTTTCTCACTAAAATTGAATACTGTTGAATTTATTGGATATTTTTTTATTCTTAACCTTCTCATACTCATTCTTACAAGTACCTACATTAGTACTTATATATTTTCTGAAAAATCATTTATTTCACGACAATCGACGACCTCGTACGGGGTCTCGGTCTCTATGCCCTCACACATGGCGGTGGACTTGTCAGCTTCGTTTATATCAAGTCAGAAGGACTTGATGTTTTCTTCTATTGTGTTTATTACTTTGTAAAAGCAAAATACATATTTTCTGAAAACTCATTTATTTCACGGAATGTACAGCCACGCGCTTACACCACAGTATACAGGTTCCTCTTACTGTCGCAGTCCTTGCAGATCTGCACCATCAGCGGCTGCGACAGGGCTCCGTCCCCGGCCCTGCTGAAGGCCTGCACCCGGACCTCGTACGGGGTCTCGGTCTCTATACCCTTGCACATGGCGGTGGACATGTCAGCTCTGTTTATGTCAAGTCAGAAGGACTTGATATTTTCTTCTATTGTGTTTATTGAATTAGTAAGAGATCTTTTCATTTCCAATGTTCTCATTAATATAGGTACTCGTATTTCTTTGTAAAAGAAAATACATATTTTCTGAAAACTCATTTATTTCACGATACACCTGAAACCACGAAAATACTACCAAATACAATCACGTTCTTACACAACCGTATACAAATTCCTCTTACTGTCGCAGTCCTTGCAGATCTGCACCATCAGCGGCTGCGACAGGGCTCCGTCCCCGGCCCTGCTGAAGGCCTGCACCCGGACCTCGTACGGGGTCTCGGTCTCAATGCCCTCGCACATGGCGGTGGACTTGTCAGCTCCGTTGACCACGATCTCCCTTGGCTTGAACTTGGGTTCTTGGCTCGAGTCTAACAACTGGGGACAAGTTTAAATTCATAATCCTACTAATATTATAAATGCGAAAGTTTGGATGTCTGGATGAATGTTTGTTACTCTTTCATGCAAAAACTACGGAACGGATTTTGATGAAACTTTACAGTATTATTGTTTATAGCCCAGAATAACATATAGGCTATAATTTATGACGATATGTGATTAACTAAATTTCACGCGAGTGAAGCCGAGGGAAAAAGCTAGTTGAAAATATAAATGAAAATATTTATTGCCAGATCAAATAGTACAATTTTTTTTTCATACAAAGAAAGGTCAAAGAGAAAATAAAATCACATATTACTAGTTCTCGTATCACAGGGTACCTTAAACCTGAGATTTATGTGTGAAGTCTCACCTTGACTGGAGCGAGTTTGTCTACCAAACTTTTGGCGCCCCTTAATGCTTCATACTCGAATGTTGAAACCTTTGGCTTTTCCCACACTTTTACCTGTAGTAAATAAAAATTTATTTACAAAACAGCTCTATTCTTACTTAGACTGGGTTGCACCAAAGTTACGTTCAACGTTAGATGGTGCAACTCAGCATTAGTATTTATTTTTGAATATTCCTTATTTAGCATTCGTTAAATTATTCCAAAATGAAACAAATACCCCGCGAAACCTAAGTTGAATTTTGACTTTTCTGACGTGCTAACAAAGCGCCTTTATTACATACCTTGTATCCCAGTATTGGGTCTGCACCGTCAGGGGATGCCACCGGAGTCCAGTGCACTATGAACGCTAACCCGGGATCGTCTATCAAATCGATGTGCGCCAGGGTCGGCGCTGGGATGTCTTTGACCTCTCTGGTTACCCTGGTCATGAAGCCCTGGGTTACCGCCACGGAAAAAAAGAAGTATAGGCACTTCATAGTGTTTAGGAGTAGCAGCGGTGGGAACCAGAGGTGGGAATAGTCCTGTATTGTTTTGTTAGTGTTTGGTCGGTGGTTTCTTCAGTCAATCGACCTGTACGAGGTCGAGAGATGCACTGAGTGGTCTGACAGTCGTGTATTCGTTGTGAGAGCTCTGATTGGCGAGTCAGAGAATTGATGGGTAATTGGATTAGGGCAAAAGGTTGATTGTCATGTCAATTTTGCCGTTCATATTCATGATTTGTTTTTGCGTCTTTGCTTTTACATCTTTCCTTTTTAAATATTATTTTATTGTAAAAGGACTTATCTATTGCTTTTGTTTGATATAAAATTTTCGAATCTCATTTTTCAAGTTGCTCATTAAAATGTGGCCGCTTGTGTTGGTTTATTAATTATTGAAATAATTAATGTTACAGAAGTTTGGGAGCAGATAATAGGAGGTAATAGTAAAATGGTTAAGGTAACCCGTAATTCAAGAGAAATTAAAAAATCGTTTAGGTTTAATACCATTTATTGTAGGTACTTACTCCAATATTAATATGTAGGTACTCTATTATTTTCTTACATGACCTATTAATGAAGCTGCTGATAATTTTACAGAACCAGTAATTTTGTTTAAGAAATAGCAAATAGGTTTTACTTTACACATTTTCATAACAAAACTATCGTTAATTTTTTTATCTTTAACAATCGAGTTTCTCAAGACTCCTGTATTTATTTACTACAATAACATTGGTATTACATTTTAAGTTGATATCAAAGTTTTTTAAACATACATAACTTACTTACTTATTTAATTTAAATACTAAACACCACCGTCGACAACCACCCTATCAAGAAATTAAGCTACGGTGTACACATCTTTTTTCCTGTCGTTGTCATTGTTAATCTCGACTCTCATGGGTTGAGATAAGGGTCCTTGTATGTTCTTGGTGAAGGCCTGGACCCTCACTTCGTATAAGACGCCGGTCTCGATGCCCTCAAACCTGGCGGAGGTCTTGTCTCCTTGGATGACGATTTCCCTAGGCTTGTTTGTGGGGACTTCGTTGTTGGCTGGGAACTGGAAACAAAATGGAATGTTTTGTTTATTTTGTGTTAAAAACAAACGGGATTTTTGTCAATCTAGGTATTATGTAATCTTCAGCAATTAAACTTGTTACGTTTTAAACTATCGATGACAGACATTATGCCCGTATTCACAAATATTACTATGAGGTCTCACAGTGCGCGTGGACGCACAGGATGACACACGAACCAATCACAAAGCTCTATTCAACGCTGTGCGTTCGATTTGCCGCTTCAATTAAGCAAGCATCGTTCGTTCGTTGTGCTTCAAAAAACTTAAACTGGGCCTAACACCCATGTGTTTTTTGATTCGTAGTTAAAACTAGCGGCCGCCCGCGACTTCGTACACGTGGATCCCGTTTTACCCCCTTCATCTATCTTACGCGGTTTAGATTTTTTCATACAAATGTTTTTTCCCGCTAACTCCGATTCCCGTGGGAATTTTGCAATATCCTGTTGTAACTAAGCTTTAAGTTTACTAAGGTACCTGCATGCCTTTCAAGCGTCTAACTTAAGCGGTTTAGATTTTTCATACAAAAGGATTTTCCCGCTAATTCCCGTTCCCGTGGAAATTCCTAAGTATACTATAACCTGCCCAGTAGTATGAAAAATAATTGTACCAAGTTTCATTAAAATCCGTCGAGCGGTTTTTGTTTCTATATGACAGACAGACAGACAAAAATTTTACTGATTGCATTTTTGGCATCAGTATCAATCACTAATCACCCCCTGATAGTTATTTTGAAAATGAAATATCATGTACAGAATTGACCTCTCTTCAGATTTATTATAAGTATAGATAAAAAACCAATAGTCAAATTTGACAGATATCACATGACAAGTGGTTAAATATCAGAAAAAAATGTTTTTCGAACAATGGTTAGCTTGACTTTTAGTACTCGTACATTTTTTAATTATTAGTTTACATTTTGTTAATATTTAATTTTAGCTATGAATAAAAAAAACTGGGTCTTAATATCAATATGTTTTCTCTACTAGTAGCCATCCATGGGGATGTTAAAGACACAGTACGTAATTACAGTTTACAAATTAAATAACAAAATATTGAATATGGCATTAACCTAATTGTTTCATTTAAAACCTAATCTTCTTATAAGTACCATCCTATCTTTTTATCATAATTATTGTTTAATATGGAAAGAACTATGATATACCTAATATCAGTAAGCAGAGTAGGTATTGGTAATGCATATTTATTGAGGATCTATGCTCATAGGTTTATTATGACATTAATATTGTTTATCGACGATTTAGTAGCATTAAACATGTTATATTGTATTACATTGTAAATCCGATTAGAATAATGTTTGTTGTTAATGAACTTTAGCTAATTATGTTAATTAGAATGTTTACATTGTAACGTGATATTATTGTGTTGATGCAGCGGGTTTAAGGTCATCTAAAGTAAACATACACACATAATAAATAGTTATTGTAAATTAAAAGTAAAATGCACAACAGCGCGTGTAGAATAAAATTATTATCTGGCATAATAATTTATCTTCTTTGAGAATGGAGAAAATCCTGTAAAACTTTAGTTCAACTATTTGCTCTCATTTGTATTTATATTTTGCAACTACAACCTGAAACATTATTCTAAAGGGAAGGCTTAAAACTGAATTTCAAAATTCAGTCATGTTCTGCAATAAAATACAGACGATCACAAAGTTCCTAAAAATAATTTCTACGTTTCTTTGTGGCAATGTGTATAATCATGGAGAACTATTATTGTACCTAATAAGACTTACTCAATGTAAATGTTAAAAACATATAGAATTCTCTGAACAATGCAGACTGATTTCGAGCACCTATGGACGATGGTTATTTTATCTCTAAAAATAATTATCTTACCTTGCCAGGAGCGTATTCCTCTACCAAAGTTTTGACACCGTTGATAGTTTCATATTTGTACGTCTTGATCTTAGGCTGCTCCCATACTTTCATCTGAAACAATTAATATATTTTTTGAAACCAAAGTATAACAGAGAAAATATGAACATGTAATTTATCTTCTTCGCCTAATATGTAGGTCAAAATTCTCAGAATTAAAATTCTTCTTTCCGTTAAGATAAGGCAAAGAAAAAGAATAACATACTTAGTAAACGTGTGACATAAGAAATTAAAAGAAATCATCTTAGGTGATTCATTAGATGTGACAGTCAGAAATATCACGTACAATTTTATGTTTACGGTACTTAGTCAGCAGATTTATCTCGCGCAATAAATGAAATATCTCAATGGGTCTCAATGTCTTCAATCATATGGGTTCAAATCAGTTTAAAAAATTTTTTTTTAGGAATTTGATGTGATATTAGCGTGTTTAAATGTCACTGTAAATTCCGTCTGATTATAATCTGACGTATTTAGATTACAATCTTACCTTACCTAACCCACTGTTAGTTTACAATCTCACGCGTTATATTATAAACTGACGGAGTTCACAATCACGTTGACATTTACATACCTTGTAACCAAGAATGGGGTCTGCAGCATCATTTGACGCCACGGGCGTCCAGTCGACAACGAATCCCATTTTGGGGTCATCCACCAAAGTGATGCGAAGCAGCGTCGGCGCTGGGACACCCTCGACCCCCCTCGCTACCCTGGTCACGAAGCCCTGGGCTACCGCCACGAAGAACAAAACGCATAAGCACTTCATCATGATGTTTAATATTTAATGTAGTTTTATCGATATGAACTGCTCGAGATCTAGTGATGCACTGAGCGGCCGGACGGTTGTTTGTAAATAAATAGCCGTTGGGCGATAAGCAGTCCTGATTGGTGAGTCAGTTGTGAGTCAATTGTTGGCTAATTAGATTAGGGCTAAAGGTTGAATGGCATGTCGATTTTGACGTTTACATTCATACGTCTGTGGGTATTTTCTCATTTAATGGGTCGTAGACCCGTATGGTAATCGTCGTCTCGTGTTATAGAGTTTGGGGCGACAGAAAATCATCATCATCACTCTATAATTAATACATATATTGTTTGCAATAAATTGGGAGATATTGATAGGTGATTTTTTACTAATGTGTTAATAATTATTATTGATGGGATTGCTACCATGTCATATCAAAATTAAGATACATGGTAGCAATCCCGTCAATAATAATAATTATGTTTGTGACCATGAATGTTTAATACAATACTTATACCAATTTGTGTTTTAATATAAAATAAAATATTACTATTAGGAGGCATGTAAAAATAATTACTACATAATTTATTTTAATAATATTGAAATAGTTATGCTCTTTGCATTTCTTTTAGTAGAAATCATACAAAATAAGATGTATCATTCTTGTGTAATACTAGCGGATAGTGACTAACATACCTTATCTTACCTTTGAACTTCGAGATAGCACACGCATACCTAATACATGCATCTTTGTAGTTTAAGACTATAAGATAAGAATAGCTTGCAATATCTTCAACAATGAACTCCAATACCTAGGCATAAAAACGAATTTTATGTATTTTCGCAATAATTTAGTAATCATGTAAAAAAATCACCATTAATGGTCTCAGTGCTAAGTAAAGTGCCTATTGTTAGAGTATAGTAGAATTCAAAATAGATAACAATAACGTAAGCATTGAGGTATTCATAGAAACCAAGTTAACGACAAACATTTTTCACCTAGTGACGTGTGACGTGTTTAGTTCTACTCGTAGTAATCCTTACGTATTATTTAAACAACAAATTCCGTCGAAGTTTGCTTGTTTCGCTTAAAAACTATTGTAGGATTTTTATACAATTTGAATAATTATTTCAGAGGTTAGCGAAAAATTTAAATTGCTCTGCTATCATTGTGTACGAAGTTGGGTTAGATCGTTAATTTATAGACAATAAATTCTAATAAGTAATTGGAAACTAAAATTATGCTATTATTTCAGATTTTGAGTAAAATAAAAGCTTGTAAGTAGCTGTAGGATAATAATACTCGTACCATTCACTGTAGGTAGACGATAAGAAAGTTTATTAAAATTTTGTAACTTGACCCAATAACGGCTGCTATTGATAAATCCATAGATAAAGTTAGTAAGTAAGTATTGTTGTTTTGTAGTTAGCTATTAATAGTTTTCCTTTTTTCAGCACTTTCTTAAGTGAATTGGTTGTCAAGTCCAGTTTTAGGTTTGCAGTAAGGTATTTATCATAATTTTCCCACGGCTCATAACAATTATTTAATATTTGTTTGATATTTTACTTTGTTTTTGATAAACTAAACAGTAATTATAATAGAGAGCAATAGCTTTCTTAAAAGAGCTAGTAGTTAAGTCCAGTTTTAGGTTTGCAGTAGGTAGTCATCATCATTTTCTCACGGCAATTAATGATAATAATTTAATTATATTAGTTTTATTAAAAGTAAATATACTATTAGAAGACAATAAATAGGCAAATAATCATTATTATCACCATCATAATGAGGTTATTTGGGCCCGTTTTTACCACAAATCCCTAATTTTTAAGTGACCCCTATGGTAACACATAATAGGAATTTTGTTTTCGTAGGGGTCACTTAAAAATTAGGGATTTTTGGTGAAAACGGGCATTAGTCCCCTGCCGCTGGAGGACGATCCTCTCTAATTTACCAGAGGGAATAGGGTAAATAAAATAATTATTCTAAATAAACACCTACGTAGCCCCAATCAAGCATACCTGCCTAATCTAGTACAATGGCAACACTAGATCACGGACTAACAAATTAAATGGATAAATTTGGTTAAACTTGAACTACAATCATCAAATTAATTCTCCCACATCTCACTCTAACATTATTTTGTCACCTGCGGGATTCAAATCCACAACTGTAGCGTTTAAGTCCTATCCTATCGACCAGAGCACACGGCCGTCAAATACAATAATAATATGTTTAACTATCCTGTTGGATTACGGATTGTTTTCTGTTCATCTGAGTCCCTTTTTGCTCCATCGGTGGGTCCACTTGAAGTGTCATTCACTGTCGTTCTATCCTATATCCCTAAGGCCAGGTGACGCGTGCCTTGTCATACTGAATCCTTGTAATCCAAGTGACGCGATAGACAAACTATTTTGTGTAGTTTTTGCTGAGGAAACTTAGCGTAACGCTGTAAGCGGCTTATGAAAATAAATTTATTGAAATGTAGGTACCAAAACCTGGTTATTCTCTCAGTCCAATGGGTTCAATTCTCGGGTTTGACACGGGGAAAGATCAGTTAGTTCAATCTTAGAGATTTTTTTTCAGGATGTAGGTATTCAGTATCCTATTTTCATTTGCCTTCTAAAATATGATTAGAGTTCGGAATAGGAAACGACTGAAAACTCATGTTGGTTCAAACTTTTAATTGGTTGAATTCGGTATGTCGGTATGTACCTATCAAAGGACGGTATCTATTCGTGATGTGAGTTTGAACGGAGTTTTGAGTGTCATATCGTAATTAAACACAGGTTGATTTATTTAGGGCGAACTAACTTAAAAATAATTATGGATTTATACAGATTATCTAACCTTGATTGGCATTAGATATGAGTATTAACGTAAGTGCGCCTATTAACGACCCCCCAAAATTTGTATTCTATTACCGCCCTATTTTTCTTTCTTTCATAAAAGACATAATAACAGGTTCCAGAAAACACGTTACCTAAAAAATATCTAGATATGTTTATTGACTATCAAATTGATTGAAGTTTGTGTTCGTAAATAACCAGTAAACGAAATTATTTGATATTAAATGGGACGCGCCCGCAACCGATGCACTTTTCANGATGGTGCAACCCAGCCTAAAGTTAGGTTTTAAAAATCGAAGACTTAATACCAAAATGCTTTCTCTACTAGTTGCCCTCCATGGGGACGTTAAAGACACAGTACGTAAAATTACAGTTTACAAATTAATTAACAAAATATTGAATATGGCATTAACCTAATTGTCCCATTTCAAACCTAATCTTCTTGTAAGTACCATCCTATCTTTTTGACCATATTGTTTAGAACTACGAGACAATATCAGTAAGCAGAGTAAAACCCCATAAAAAAACTCATAAAACTAATTTATTTTTGCAAATAAGCTTTTAAAAAGCACTTTTACACGTCCCAATATTAACCCTATCACTGCTTCGGGACAATAAATGGGCCAGTGGGTATTGGTACCTTGGTACTATAACTTTTTCTGTAGTATGGGTAATGAATATTGAGGATCTATGCTCATAGGTTTATTAAGACAGCAATATTGTTTATCGACGGTTTAGTAGCATGAAACATGTTATATTGTATTACATTGTAAATCCGATTAGAATAATGTTTGTTGTTAATGAACTTTAACTAATTATGTTAATTAGAATGTTTACATTGTAACGTGATATTATTGTGTTGATGCAGCGGGTTTAAGGTCATACAAACACACGCATATTTATATAGTTGTTGTAGATTAAAAGTGAAATGCACAACAGCGCGTGTGGAATAATTATTTAATAAATAATTTACTTATGTTTTTCGAGAATTGAAAAAATATTTAAATCTTCGACTTATTTTGCTCTCATTAATAATTGTATTTTTTATTTTTCAACTACAGCCTGAAACATTATTGTATGTATTAAGGGAAGCCCTAAAATTCTACTTCAAAAGTCCAGCCATGTACTAAAATAAAATACAGACCATCACAGAATTCCTAAAAATAAATTCTACGTTTCTTTCTGGCACAAATCTCTTATGGAAGACTTACTCAACGTAAATGTTAGAAACACATAGAATTCTCTGAACAACAGAATGATTACGAGAACGTAATGGACGATTATTATATCTCCAAAGATAATTTATCTTACCTTGCCAGGAGCGTATTCCTCTACCAAAGTTTTGACACCGTCGATAGTTTCATATTTGTATGTCTTGATCTTAGGCTGCTCCCATACTTTCATCTGAAACAATTAACATATGTTTTGAAACCAAAGTATACATAACAGAGAAAATATGAACATGTTATGTAAACTAATTTTTTTGGTTATCTATGTAGGTCAAAACTCTCAGAATTAAAATTCTTCTTTCCGTTAAGATAAGGCAAAGAAAAAGAATAACATACTTAGTAAACTGTGACATGAGAAATTAGAAGAAATTCGTCTTAGGTGATTCATTAGATGAGACAGTCAGAAATATCACGCACGATTTTATGTTTACGGTAGTCAGCAGATTTACCTCCAATAATAAATGAAATCTCTCAATGGATTTTAGTCTTTGTCTTCAGTAGGTAGCTAATAGTTTCCAATCAGTTTAAAAAAATCTTTTTCTGAGAGTTTGATGTGATTATAAAGTGTTTATGTCACCGTAAAATTGTGAATTCCGTCAAATTATAATCTGACGTAGTTACATTACAATCTAACTTTACTTAACCCATGGTTAGTTTACAATCTCACGTGTTATGTTATAAACTGACGGAGTTCACAGTCTCACGTTGGCATTTACATACCTTGTAACCAAGAATGGGGTCTGCAGCATCATTTGACGCCACGGGCGTCCAGTCGACAACGAATCCCATTTTGGGGTCATCCACCAAAGTGATGCGAAGCAGCGTCGGCGCTGGGACACCCTCGACCCCCCTCGCTACCCTGGTCACGAAGCCCTGGGCTACCGCCACGAAGAACAAAACGCATAGGCACTTCATCATGATGTTTAATAGTTACTGTAGTTTTTATCGATATGAACTGCTCGAGATCTAGTGATGCACTGAGCGGCCGGACGGGTGTTTGTAAATAAATAGCCGTTGGGCGATAAGCAGCCCTGATTGGTGAGTCACTCGTGAGTCAATTGTTGGCTAATTAGATTAGGGCTAAAGGTTGATTGGCATGTCGATTTTGACGTTTACATTCATACGTCTGTATCATAGACCCGTATGGTAATCGCAGTCTCGTTTTATAGAGTTTGGGGCGATAGGAAATCATGTTAAATAGTGTTGTATCTTATGTACTGAAATGAAATACGAGATAATGAAAAATTACAATATAAAAATTATTAGGGCGTTTAAAAATAGTTAGTAACGCTAGAAATCATACAAAATAAGATCATCATTAATCATTCTTGTGCAATATCTACTGCAGAATCTGCAGATAGTGTAGTGACTAACATACCTTATCTTACCTTTGAACTTCGAGATAGCACACGAATACCTAATACATACATCTTTCTAGTTAAGACTAATGATTATTAATATGAATAGCTTGCAATATCTTCAACAATGAACTCCAATACCTAGGCATAAAAACGAATTTTATGCATTTTCGCAATAATTTAGTAATCATGTAAAAAAATCACCATGAATGGTCTAAGTGCTAAGTAAAGTACCTATTGTTAGAGTATAGTAGAATTCAAAATAGATAACAATAACGTAAGCATTGAGGTATTCATAGAATTTAACCAAGTTAACGACAAACATATTCACCTAGTGACGTGTGACGTGTCTAGTTCTAGTAGTCCTTACGTATTATTAAAACAACAAAGTCCGTCGCAGTTTGCTTGTTTCTCCTATAAACTACTTATTGTTTTTATGGATTTTTATACAATTTGAATAATTATTTCAGAGGTCAGCGAAAAATTTAAATTGCTCTGCTATCATTGTGTACGAAGTTGGGTTAGATCGTTATTTTATAAACACTTCTAATAAGTATTTGGGAAATAAAATTATGCCATTATTTCAGATTTTGAGTAAAATAAAAGCTTGTAAGTAGCTGTAGGATAATACTCGTACCATTCACTGTAGGTAGACGATAAGAAAGTTTATTAAAATTTTGTAACTTGACCTAATTACGGCTGCTATTGATAAATCCATAGATAAAGTTAATAATACTTATTGTTGTTTTGTTATTCATAGTTTTCTTTTTCTCAGCACTTTCTAGTCATCATTTTCTCACGGCTGATAATAATTATTTAATATTTGTTTCATATTGTAATTTGTTTTTGATAAACTATAAAGTAATTATAATAGAAAGCAATATTAAGTCCAGTTTTAGATTGCAGTAGGTATTCATCGTCATTTTCTCACGGCAATTAATGATTTATTTATATTAATTTTTGATAAACTAAACAGTAATTATATAAGAAAACAATAAATAGGTAAATAATCATCATTATCACCATCATTATGAGGTTATTTAGTCCCCTGCTGGAGGACGATTCTCTTTAATTTACCAGAGGGAATAGGGTCAATAAGTTAATCTTTAAATACCTACGTAGCCCCAACCAAGCATAATCTAAGCAATTAGATCACGGACTAACATAATAAATTAAACGATACATTTGAGTACACTTCAACAAATTAATTCTCTCACATCTGACACTAATAATACTATTTTGTTACCTGCGGGGTTCAAATCCACAACTGTAGCGTTTAATTCCAATCCTATCGACCAGAGCACACGGCCGTCAAATACAAATGTTCAACTATCCTGTTGGATTATGGATTGTTTTCTGTTCATCTGAGTCCCTTTTTGCTCCATCGGTGGGTCCACTAGAAGTGTCATTCACTGTCGTTCTATCCTATATCCCTAAGGCCAGGTGACGCGTGCCTTGTCATACTGAATCCTTGTAATCCAAGTGACGCAATAGACAAACTATTTTGTGTAGTTTTTGCTGAGCAAGCTTAGCGTAACGCTATAAGCGGCTTATGAAAATAAATTATAATGAAATGTAGGTAGGTGGTGTGGTGTGGTACCAAAATCTGGTTAGTCTTTCGGGCGAATGGGTATGATTCTCGGGTTTGACACAGTGAAAAGATAATGAAAATACTTTCAGTTCGATTGAATTTAGAGAATTGTTTTCAGGATGTAGGTATTCAGTATCCCTTTTTATGAATATTATTCGAGTTCGGAATAGGAAACGACTGAAAACTCATAATCAAACTTTTAATTGGGTGAATTCCAGTAGGACGATATGTACTTACCTTATCATATTATAGTATTAGGACATATTCTATCCGTGATGTGAGTTTGAATGAAGTTTTCAGTGTCATAGAGTAATATTAAGCACAGGTTAATTTATTCAGACCATAAGGGCGAACTAACTTAAAAATATGGATTTATACAGATTATATCTAACCTTGATTGGCATTGGATACGAGTAAGTATTATTGTTTTTTTTGTGCTTACGGAATATTTCAGTTGATGGTATTTCTTAATAATAAGCAATGCAGTTTTTACTAAAACTTTTTCCCTTAATCATTTTTCTACGGAAAATATATGGGAATCCAAACAATTCAGTTGATTCGAGTACAATTTAAGCCAGCTTCCTTTCCACTTCCAAAGCGACATTATTGATGTCACCAGCAAGATTTACTTACGTACAAATGGTCAATAGCTAACCGTTTTGCATTAACATTTGAATACAAAGTCGGCCATTTAATTCGGTCGTATAAATCACGGGACCTTCGGGACAAATTAAACGTTATTCTTTCGTGCCGAATTCCTTTTGGAGTTTTATTGGAATTTTTGCCGAGTGTACGTGCCAATAAACAGTGTTTAACGTTTGGAACGGGCGCCCCAGCATTTAGCGCTTGTCAATCGCACACACACGCGCGCGCACGGTATGCAAACGAGGATAGTACAGGATCCAACGTGTTTACGGGTGCTTTTGTAGGGAGATGGGATGGTTTTGATACTTGCAACCATCGCCATAGCTAAATAAAACAATTAAGCATCGTATTTATGTCTAATTACATAGGTAACTACGAGTACTTATCTACCTGTTGATCTCCTCTGCTTGTTAATTTAAAAATTGATTCTTTTGGTCCATTTATACATCTAGTCTATCAGTGGTGATATTTTACTCAAAAGAAGATTCTGGCGTCTAAAATGCTACTTCATATTATACTGCTACTATATTTGTAAGTTTCTCATACAAAATGGTCACAGAGCAAATTTCAAAATAAATGCTGACTAGCCATTACTTTAAACCTTCAAAAAGGGCAACATAAAACCCATGACGAATAGTTATCTCTAACAAATGCATTGTTAAGGTAGTGACCTACATTTTGTGTATTTGTAACGAATATGACTCACATCCTTGAAACGCTTAGCTGTTTACAAAAATGTAGTAAACAACTAATACCGAGATTATTTGTTGTGAAATACGTCTATGTTGCTATGGAAGTTTTTGTCTTATCTATGGAGATAATCCATTTTTATTTCCCAAACTTTGGACCACACAAGGTTGATAATGTTCACAATTAGGTTCTCTTGAAGGTATAATAGATAATTTAAAGTCAATATAAAAAATATGATTTATTTCAGTGCATAATTTTTTTATAACAAAGTTGTTGGGGTTGTCCCAAAAAGTAAACTAAAGATAGGTACTTGTGTTGGAATGGAGCGTAAGATACTAATATAACATTTTATGTATTAAGCTGTCTAAAATATATTAACACATGATATTATACTCAAAAAACAAGCAAAAGTACTTTGATAATTTGGTACAAACTAAGTATCTAATAATTCAGTTACTACATAATTAAATTTTGCAAAAAGTATCAAGCAATATAATCATGCTACAACCTCTAGATCCCAGAATTGTCCCTTTAACACGAGGCGGAGGCGAATAACAAAATAAAATACAATACAAAAAGCGTAAAAGAGAACGTATTGATTTGAAGGAATTTTTATTAGTAGGTGTTACCTACGGGGACGATTTGCCTGCGTTTTATTGTTTCCTCTGTCGCAGTGGTTGGGGCGGAAAGCATGCAGGAAAAAGTCAAATTGTAAAGGGGTTTCCAATTTTCTTTTGCTAAGTATTTAGCTGGTAAATTTTCTGAATTTATTTATACTGTATTTTTTTTACGAACTGTGCATTTTACAATACATTTTCATTTTAATTTCCTACAATTTCTAAGTTCTTTTTTAATTCATTTAGTCATAAAATTAAAATCATAAACGTTTTGAGGTACTTCAAAATCTTACCTACTAACTCTAATTATACATTTAATTTTCTGCAATTACTTTGTATGAACCTACTGATTTATTTAACCTGGTCTAGGGAGGCTGTAGTGTGTCTCAGCCTTGTGTAGAGTTTAGAATTTAATGCTTCGTGGAAGCTTTATTTATAGCGCACATCCTATGTAATAAAACATTCTGTTTTGACTTACAAAATGGGCAGTCTATTTACTTCGGTTCTTTAGAGAAATATATCTCCTATCAGTTTGCAGTTAGCAAACTTACGGCTCTTCCATTATTTGCATTTATTTAAAAGAGGCGTAGACCTAAACAGAAAACAAGTTATTGTGCTCATGTTTTTAGTCACTTGTTTGCAGTTCATTTACTATGAAAAACATGGGAAAATCGAAAGTTTTCACATCAGTATCGTAAAATTTCCTCTGGTTTCCAGCTCAGAGGCATAATTTGATCTTATTTAAGTTTTGTCAGCTTATCCTGTCCAATATCCCTCTTTCTTTATTTCTTGTCTTGCCTTGTCTCTATTTCTTTAAGGAGGTTTACGATGTATGGGATTGTACTCTACTGGTCGTCCTTTTCCTACTACAGCACGTCACATGGACATAGCATGAGGTTTTATCTCAGGTACAATAAATTGGTATTAGCGTATTTATCACTCGCAACGAGGCGTAGGTTTTTATCATCTGCAGATCCGTGTAACTTAAATTGTATTAAAGAGTCTTAAATTGTATAAAAGCTGATACGAAATACTAGACTAATGGTTTTCTGTGGCTTCTTTCAAGTGGGTACCTAAATAAAATAAAGACTAAATAAGATAAACTGCTGTCTTACGTGGGTGTCCTTTTTGGCACTAATTCTATTCTTATTATTTAAGTAGGTACCAGATCTAATGTAAAAATAAGTAAAGATACCTTTCTTTTTTTCTTCATTATTGTGTGCTTTAATCATCCCTGACTTCGAATATCGTCACATCACGCTAAAATTCGCTAGGAAGATTCGAATCTGTCAAAAAGGTAAGTAAAAATCACACTTATTTTAACTTATTACAGAATTATTTTCAAAGATAAAATAAACAAACATATTTTTTTTATATTAATCACTAACATAAAGATTGCTAAAAACTTAACAATAGATATCTGAATCCTAATCACGTTTTGCCATTTTATAACAATTATCAAAAGTTAATGAATCGTAACCGTTAATAGTATTTATTGGCCGCCGACCACTTGCAAGTCAGCCACACCTGGATTTGTTCTGAGGCAGCACACATAGAACCATGATGCTTAAGTGCTTCACCTTCCTGCTACTCGTGGCTGCGGCCCAAGCTCTGACCTACGTCATCAAGGAAGAGCCCAAGGCAAGCGAAACTGGTGCCCGTGCCAGTACTATACCAGCTCCGACTTTGGAACATCTTAACACGTTTCTGGAGCCTTTCATGGGCACCGCCATTACATGGAGCCCCGGCGAGGGATCCAATAATATTCTTGGGTACAAGGTATGTGCTATAATTTTTTAAAATTATTTTTTTAAGTTGTTTATTCCCCTCTGTGTAAGTGATATTATTTAAACAACAACCCTCTTTATTTTAAAAGAAAATACATTTAATAATGCTATTTGTTTTGTGCAAAATATCTGTGAATAATAAAATTATCTGAAACCAAAAAAAAAAAACATCATTCATTCGAACTTGTAAGATTTTCTTTTCGGTTACTTCTTGTCTAAACAAGTACTCCATATTAGCTGAAGAAGCTCATCTACCACTCAATCTTTCCAAAGAATGTCATCAAGAGACAAACCTAATCATTTCCTTTCCCTTACCAATAAAGTTTTTGTGATAAAATATCATCAAAAAAATGTATCTTCGCAGGTGACGTCATGGATACAAACCGGTTCCAACAACATGTTCTCCCGGTACCAAGACGTGTACGCGTACGGACCCGGCCAGACCATGGCGGTGGTCGCGCCCCTGTACAAGTACACCTGGTTCCGTTTCGTGGTACAGGCCTTCAATAGCGAGGGGTACAGCGTGGAGTCCAACGCCTGGCGGGCAATCATCATTTAAGAAGAAAGATACAGAATAAAGAGACAGAAGAAAGAAGAAAATTAGGACAATATACATATTTTTTTTAACTTTCATGGTCACTAACATAATTATTATTACAGACGGGATTGCTACCATGTACCTTAATTTTGAGTTTCCGATATTTTCAGTACTGTTGTAAGCGCCATGGTCACCGAGTAACTGAAATTAAGGTAAGTATCCTGTCAGTAATAATAATTAAATTAGGAATTTAGAATAAGAATAAGAATAAGAAATTTATTCATAATGTTCATTACATGTCAAATTTTCAATATATTTTCTTATTAATAATAAACAATTGCATTAATAATATTGATTTAATTTATTAATAGTACAATATTGTGGCTATATGTTTATGACTTTCGTGTCTCCAATAAGCATTGATTGTCGTCTTTGTCTAATAAAAAAAATATTTTATTTTAATTAAATGCAAATCAATACGCACGCACCGTTTCGATGTTTTCTTGTATGATGCATGTCATACTTTTTACTGCTTGTAGATAATTTTCAGTTACGAATATAACTATGGTCATAATCTTTGAATGTGAAAAGTCGACTCATGAATAAATCAAAACGGATTTTTCTGAGTATGAACTAGTTTGCGGTACCCACCTATACCCTCAGGTATGGCCTCAGCCTAGGGGGCCTTACTTACGTTGAAAATACTAGTAATGTCAAAGAAGTGTAAAGCTTTTTTGTGTCTTTCTTTTCCATCGTTTTTTTTTAATTCAGAGGTCTCAAAACTTTTTATTCTTACTAGAAAGTTTCTGTATTCTGTTTATGCTATTTACTGTTTCTTGGTTTTCAAAGGGTTTCATTGAAACAGTGCATGATTCAACACCTCACATCACCTGGTGCTGTAAGGACCCATTGTAGATCGCAATCGGCCCCTGGGTGTCGGATTAAATTAATTTAATCTATCAATGTCATTACACGATAATAATATGATTTTATCTATTCGATAGAACTATTTATTACCAAATACAACAGTAGCTTATCACGCTATAACTACAAAAATGTAGGTATCAGTAATATTCAGCGAATGAATAATTAAAATGTACTCAAATGAAGCCATCGCCATTTAACTTTTACAGGCTATTTAATTTACTTCAGACGAATCTGTAGATCTGAAACATACGACAAAAATATCAAACAACTCACTTGGATCATAAACCTTTTCTGAACAATATTTTGTAGCAGAAATAGCTAATGAGCCTCTTTTGTGAATTTTAGAATAACATCTCGTGCTCATCATCAATGAGACCATTTTGGCTTACTCCTTAGATCACAATGTAAATAAATTTTGCATTAATAACTGACGTATTCCACTTTGGGCACCCGCCCTAATAGCACCTGCACGAATAGCATCTGTCCTTTTCCACTTCTATTGATATTATGGACCGGTGATTTTCGTGGAATTTTTATATTGATAGGTGCTCTAAGTGGAACAGGCCATGTGCTATTCGTGCGGGTGCTATTTGGGCGGGTGCTCAAAATGGAATACGTCTAATAACAGTAATAACTGTATTCAGTGTCTTCTAATTACCATGATTATTATCTTCAGAATTTTTTCACAAAGGTGCCTAAACCCATTTCTTGACTGCAGTCATCTTTCAATTATGATCTGCTGCACTTGCGATCACCAAGTCCAGACAAGTTTCGCCAGTCAATGTTTTGGCTGTTCTTTCTGCACTACAGAGATTCAAAATTACGTAATCATGAATAAAATTGTAAATGTTCGCGAGCGGAGGTGAACGCGTGTTTACGAACAAAGGGAAAGGTGCAGATTTGGAACGACGTAAATCAAAAGGATGTTTTATTAAACACTCTTGCGCCGGGAATTCAAATTAAGTGGCGGTGTCGATGTTAAGTTAATGTGGAATTAGAATTGGGTATTAATTAACTAAGTTTGTTCGAAGGAAGTTAATATTAGCATCATCGTGGTTAGTTGTGTTCTGCTGTTTTTGACGTTTTCCTTTTTTCTGTCGAGGATACAAACAATATTTTTAAGAATTGATTTTTAACGATTTTATAAGTTTAAAAAAGCTTGCAGAAAGTAGCAACTAGCTTAATAGGTACTACATCTTTTGTCATGGATAACTGAAAGAATAAGCATAAAATAATATAGACATATAACGCAATAATTATGTGTGTCAATATTACAAGAAGGCGCTGGAAGGCACTGGATGCAGGCCGCTACCAACCGTGCGATGCGGAAGTCATTGGGGGAGGCCTATGTTCAGCAGTGGACGTCCTGTGGCTGAAAATTAAATGATGATGATGATTGCAAGAAGTGTCAGGCATTTGTTTGTCCTCCTAACACCTGTCAAAAGTAAGGTTTATTACGTTATGGACAGTTGTATTCGAAATTTTAACGGCATGACAAAAACAGTCACCATTTTTACTAAAGGTCTAGTCACCTAGATGAAAATTGTATAGTGCTATTATTTAAAGNTTGTTTTTTGTGCTTACGAAATATTTCAGTTGATGGTATTTCTTAATAATAAGCGTTGCAGTTTTTACTAAAACTTTTACCCTTAATTATTTTTCTACGGAAAATATATGGGTATCCAAACAATTCAGTTGATTCGAGTACAATTTAAGCCAGCTTCCTTTCCACTTCCCAAGCGACATTATTGATGTCACCAGCAAGATTTACTTACGTACAAATGGTCAATAGCTGACCGTTTTGCATTAACATTTGAATACAAAGTCGGCCATTTAATTCGGTCGTATAAATCACGGGACCTTCGGGACAAATTAAACGTTATTCTTTCGTGCCGAATTCCTTTTGGAGTTTTATTGGAATTTTTGCCGAGTGTACGTGCCAATAAACAGTGTTTAACGTTTGGAACGGGCGCCCCAGCATTTAGCGCTTGTCAATCGCACACACACGCGCGCGCACGGTATGCAAACGAGGATAGTACAGGATCCAACGTGTTTACGGGTGCTTTTGTAGGGGGATGGGATGGTTTTGATACTTGCAACCATCACCATAGCTAAAAAAATAATCAAGCATCGGTGTTTGGTAGGAACGTTTAGTTGCTTAAGTACCTACGAGGACTTACCTACCTAGTGCATGAACTCCTCTGCTTGTTAATTTAAAAATTGTTTCCTTTGGACAATCTAGTTTATCAATGCTAATAAGTTAGTAGTACGGAACGGTTGATGGATTGTATTTTATACTAAAAAGAAGATTCAGGCGTCTAAATTGATTATTATACGCTATATTTGTATGTTTCCCATACAAATTGGTCACAGAGCATATTTGAAACTAAATGCTGACTAGCCATTATTATTTTAAACCTTCGAAAAGGGCAACATAAAAACCCATGACGAATAGTTTATCTCTAACAAAAGCATTGTTAAGGTGACCTACATTTTGTGTATTTGTAACGAATATGACTCATATCCTTGAAACGCTTAGCTGTTTACAAAAATGTAGTAAACAACTAATGCCGAGATTATTTGTTGTGAAATACGTTTATGTTGCTATGGAAGTTTTTGTCTTATCTATGGCGATAATCCATTATTGTTTCTCAAACTTTGGAGCACACAAGGTTAATAATGTTCACAATTAGGTTCTCTTGAAGGTAGGTATCGTAGATAATTTTAAAGTCAATATAAAAATATGATTTATTTCAGTGCATACATTTTTTATAACAAAGTCGCCGGGGTCTCCTAAAAAGTAAACTAAAGAAGGTACTTATGATGGAATGGATCGTAAGATACTAATATAAAATTTTATGTATTAAGCTGTCTAAAATATATTGACAGATGATATTATACTCAATTAATAACAAGCAAAAGTACTTTGATAATTTGGTACAAACTATCTAATAATTCAGTTTCTACATAATTAAATTTTGCAAAAAGTATCAAGCAATATAATCACGCTACAACCTCTAGATCCCAGAATTGTCCCTTTAACACGAGGCGGAGGCGAATAACAAAATAAAATACAATACAAAAAGCGTAAAAGAGAACGTATTGATTTGGAGGAATTTTTATTAGTAGGTGTTACCTACGGGGACGATTTGCCTGCGTTTTATTGTTTCCTTTGTCGCAGTGGTTGGGGCGGAAAGCATGCAGGAAAAAGTCAAGTTGCAAAGGGGTTTCTAATTTTCTTTTGCTAAGCATTTTGCTGAATTTATCGATACTGACATTTTCGCCGGTATAGTAGTTACTTGCAATTTCTAAATCCACTTTCAAAGTTATCAATAAATACAAGTACATTGTTATCCACTTTACAAATTTTAATTTTTCGTTCATTAAGTCATAATACTCCAGGGCTGTTACAATGGAGAGTTATAAGGATAAGTGATGCCTAATGTTCACCATAGGACTTCGGAAAGCTAGACATTTTGGGAAAATTTCGTTTTCCTTGCACTTCGAGTGATACAATACTACATTTTGAAGTGTACTTACTTTTACTATACATTTCTACACTAAAATTACTTTGTTTAAAAATAAAAATCTACCTACTGATTATTTGAAACTGCTCTGTGTGTCTCAGCCTTATTGCTCTTTGTGTAGAGTTTAGAATTTAAAGCTTCGTGGAAGCTTTATTTATAGCTCACATCCTATGTAATAAAACATGCTGTTTTGACTTACAAAATGGGCAGTCTATTTACTTTGGTACCTACTAAAGAAATATATCTCCTATCAGTTTGCAGTTAGCAAACTTACGGCTCTTCCATTATTTGCATTTATTTAAAAGAGGCGCTTACTGAAAAAAAAAAAACAATGTAACTAAACAGAAAACAAGTTATTATTTTCATGTTTTTAGTCACTTGTTTGCAGTTCATTTATTATCAAAAACATGGGAAAATCTAAAGTTTTTAAATTGGTATCGTAAACTTTCCTCTGGTTTCCAGCTCAGAGGCATAATTTGATCTTATTTATTAAATTTTGTCAACATGTACAATATAAGATTTTAAACTTTCGCGTTCCATTTCAACTAAAATAGCTTAATTAAATGCTTGTGACCACGGCTGGTCAAGCCATAAGTGAGTACATAATGTTCCCATTCACAAATGTCGCGTTAAGACTCGTGTCTTTCTAAAGGTCTCTATTTATTTATGGAGTTTTACGATGTACCTATGGTATTGTACCCCCTACTGGTCGTCCTCTTCCTACTACAGTACGCCACATGGCCATAGCATGGGTTTTATCAAAGGTACAATAAATTGGTATTAGCGTATTTATCACTCGCAACGAGGCGTAGGTTTTTATCATCTGCAGATCCGTGTAACTTAAATTGTATTATAGTCTTAAAAGCTGATACGAAATACTAGACTAGTGGTTTTCTGTGGCTTCTTTCAAGTGGGTACCTAAATAAAATAAAGAGTATAAACTGCTGTCTTACGTGGGTGTTCTTTTTGGCACTAATTCTATGCTTACTATTTATGTACCAGATCTAATGTGAATTAAGTAAAGATGCCTTTCTTTTTTTCTTCATAATTTGTGTGCTTTAATCATTCCTGACTTCGGATAACGTCACATAACGCTAAAATTCGCTAGGAAGATTCGAATCTGTCAAAAAGCTAAGTAAGAATCACACTTATTTTAACTTATTTCAGAATTATTTTCATAGATAAAATAAACAAACATACATTTTTTATATTAATCACTAATATAAAGATTGCCAAAAACTTAATAATATAGATATCTGAATCCTAATCACGTTTTGCCATTTATAACAATTATCAAAAGTAAATGAATCGTAACCGTTAATAGTATTTATTGGCCGCCGACCACTTGCAAGTCGGCCACACCTGGATTTGTTCTGAGGCAGCACACATAGAACCATGATGCTTAAGTGCTTCACCTTCCTGCTACTCGTGGCTGCGGCCCAAGCTCTGACCTACGTCATCAAGGAAGAGCCCAAGGCAAGCGAAACTGGTGCCCGTGCCAGTACTGTACCAGCTCCGACCCTGGAACACCTTAACACGTTCCTGGAGCCTTTCATGGGCACCGCCATTACATGGAGCCCCGGCGAGGGATCCAATAATATTCTTGGATACAAGGTATGTGCTATAATTTTTTTTAATTATTTTTTTAAGTTGTTTATTCCCCTCTGTGTAAATGATATATTTAAACCACAACCCTCTTTATTTTAAAAGAAAATACATTTAATAATGCTGTTTGTTTTGTGCAAAATAGCTGTGAATAATAAAATTATCTAAAACCAAAAAAAAAACATCATTCATTCGAACTTGTAAGATTTTCTTTCCGGTTACTTGTCTAACCAAGTACTCCATATTATCTGAA
The DNA here is from genome assembly GCF_004193835.3 of Ostrinia furnacalis. Classification (NCBI taxonomy): domain Eukaryota; kingdom Metazoa; phylum Arthropoda; class Insecta; order Lepidoptera; family Crambidae; genus Ostrinia; species Ostrinia furnacalis. The sequence continues at coordinate 626,347 of NW_021133043.1, forward strand.
GAAGCTCATCTACCATTCGAATCTTTCCAAATAATGTCATCAAGAGACAAACCTAATCATTTCCATTTCATAAAGTTTTTACGGTAAAATATCATCCACACTTCTTCTCCAGGTGACGTCATGGATACAATCCGGTTCGAACAACATGTTCTCCCGGTACCAAGACGTGTACGCGTACGGACCCGGCCAGACCATGGCGGTGGTCGCGCCCCTGTACCAGTACACCTGGTTCCGTTTCGTGGTACAGGCCTTCAATAGCGAGGGGTACAGCGTGGAGTCCAACGCCTGGCGGGCAATCATCATTTAAGGAGAAAGATACAGTAGAAAGAGACAGAAGAAAGAAGAAAATTAGGACAATATGTATACATATTTTTTTAAACTTTCATGGTCACTAACATAATTATTATTACAGACGGGATTGCTACCAGGTACCATAATTTTGAGTTTCCGATATTTTCAGCACTGTTGCAAGCGCCATGGTCACGCAGTAACTGAAATTAAGGTACATGGTAGCAATCCCGTCAGAAAAAATTATTAAATTAGGACAATATTGTGGCTATTATATGGCTTTCGTCTCTCAAATAAACATTGATTGTCGTATTTGTCTAATAATTTTAAAGTATTTTATTTTAATTAAACGCAAATCCATACGCACCGTTTCGATGTTTTCTTGTATGATGCATGTCATACTTTTTACTGCTTTAGATAATTTTCAGTTACGAGTATAACTATGGTCATAATCGTTGAATGTGAAAGCACAGAATAATAATAAGTACTACGTAAGTCATAAATAAATTATTCAATTTATCGGGATCCCTAAAATCAAAAGGGATTTTTCTAAGTATGAACCAAAGTTAACAGGACCTACCTACCTTACTCATTGATGAGACAGGCAGATAACAGAGGCCTAGGGGGCTTTACATAGGTGCATACAGGATGATAATTAAGTCTAAAATTCCATCGGTTTTTTTAATTCAGAGATCTCCAAGCTTTCTATTCTTATCATTATGTTACTACCATTTACTGTTTCTTGGTTTTCAAGGGGTTTTATTGAAACAGTGCATAAATCGTATCACCTGGTGTTGTAAGGACCCCTTGTAGATCGCAATCGGCCCCTGGGTGTCGATCTTAACTAATTTAATCTATCAATGTCATTACACGATATGATTTTATCTATCGATAGAATAACTATTTATTACTCAATACAACAGTAGCTTATCACGCTATAACTACAAAAATGTAGGTATCAGTAATATTCAGCGGATGAATAATTAAAATGTACTCAAATGAAGCCATCGCCATTTAACTTTTACAGGCTATTTAATTTACTTCAGACGAATCTGTAGATCTGAAACATAGGACAAAAATAACCAACAGCTCACTAGAACGAAACTTTTTCCTAACAGTTTTTAGTGCAGGCTTAGCTAAAATACCTACTTTACTACCCTCTGTATTGCATGAATCAAAGATTTTCAAAGAGTAAATCTGCTTTTAATGTGTTGTGTCTCCCGTGATTATCATTATTATCTTGTCTCTACTCTACTCATATCATCAGACATTCTTCAGCTAATCCATTTCTTGACCGTAGCCATCTTTCAAATACGATCTGCTGCACTTGCCATCTAAGTTCCACAACGTCAGTCAATGTTTTGGCTGTTCTATCTACACTATAACAATTCAAAATTACGTAATCATGAATAAAATTGTAAATGTTCGCGAGCGGAGGTGAACGCGTGTTTGCGAACAAAGGGAAAGGTGCAGATTTGGAACGATGTAAATCAAAAGGATGTTTTATTAAACACTCTTGCGCCGGGAATTCAAATTAAGTGGCGGTGTCGATGTTAAGTTAATGTGGAATTAGAATTGGGTATTAATTAACTAAGTTTGTACGAGGAAAGTTAATATTAGCATCGTGGTTAGTTGTGTTCTGCTGTTTTTGACGTTTTCCTTTTTTCTGTTGAGGATACAAACAATATTTTTAGGAATTGATTTGTAACGATTTTATAAGTTTAAAAAGCTTGTAGAAAGTGGCGATTAGCTTAATAGGTGCTACATCTTTTGTCAAAGATAACTGAAAGAATAAGCATAAAATAATATAGACATATTATAATGCAACAGGTATGTGTGTCAATATTGCAAGAAGTGTCAGGCATTTGTATAGGTCCTCCTGACACTTGTTCAATGTAAGGTTTAATTACGTTATGCACAATAAGTATTGTCTCGATGTGGCATCGTCTGTACAATTTAATATTGCATGCTCAATATGAGCAATCTGTTGTAACGAATTTTATGCCCAAACAACTGCAAACTGTACACAGAAAAAGCAATAAATAAACTCTATTCTATTCTATTCACATTTGTAAGAGAAATTTTATCAGCACGACAAAGACACCAGTCTCCATTTTACTAAAGGTCTAGTCACCTAGGTGAAAATTTTATATGGATCTTCTTTATTTAAAGCCCGTTCCACACTAGCAACCCATAAGATTTCCACCTCAGCGTTCCCGTTCGAAATATTTACTTGTACTTTCGGCAAATACACTCGGCGTCTTGGTGTAACTCGTACAAGAAAATTAAGCTTGTTTAATCATGTTCGTGTGTACACAGCCTTTTGCGACGCACCGGGCTTTTTGTTTCGGTGTGTAAACATTCATTTAATTAATGAGATACGGTTTTAATCTTTTTAGAGATGTTGAGGGCTTGGGAAGGTAAATAACTATTTTAGATGCTTCTGCAGTCGGCTCTGCGATTGAGTGCTCTGTGTGAGGTAAATAGTCATTGATAAGGCATAGTTACCTATTCAAAATGAGAATTGTGAATTGCACCCACTAAAATTAATACTGCGCCATTCTCTGCGCAAGACTTCTTTGTACATATCGGACAAATAATAAATGTTAATTTTTTAATTAGGTAGGTACTTTATTATTTTGTTTACCTATCCGGAAGCTTAAAATACATCGATCACTGTGCATAAAGTCGTCTTAAATTCCAGATAAACAAAACACCGTCGCGAACTAATTATTCACGGTCATTAATAAGAAGTACCAGGAGAACAGAACTCTACTGGAGCGAACTTCGTATCTCCTAACTACTAAAAGATGGTAATGAAGCAAACTCACCTTTATCTATTCGTCCCTTTTACACGTATTGGAAAGTCCTACGGTTGTCTCCCTCGCCGGCTGTCATACCCACGACGGCGATCCGGACGGTGACAAGAAATTAATTAGGGGAGCCCCGAGGAAAATAATGGTGTGCCTTGATTTTTAAATGAAATTTATTTTCTCCACTTCATTTATTCTGGCGACATGACACTTCGGAAATTATTAGACTTTACAAGGGATTTCGTTCGTAAGGTTTCAGTGTTTACCTTCCTCGCGGTGTAATTTGATTTTTTCCTTGTTGCGTTTCCAGTGGAAGGTGTTTTTGATAAGATATTTTAATTGGATTTCTTTTGATTCCATTCAAAAATTTTTGTGTGAAGGAAAAGTTGCTTTAATTTTTATGCTCTGCTCAAAATCCATCAAGAAGCACTAGGATCGAATGTAAGACAGCAGCCAACTCATTTTCCGTAAAGAAATCTGGTCCAAATTCCAATGCTCGAAGGGAAAGGTCAGTTAGAGGAAGTTAGGCTAGAGTTAGGTAATCAGAGACGGTGTTTGGTATGAAGTAACTATTGGTGTTGTTTATCCAATATTTAGTACATATTTCCACATTGTTGCCAAAACTTCCTAAACCATTTCTTCAGTTCAAATTTAATGTTGATCGTTTTACAAACATAGCTCCTCTATTTCAACACACCCAATATCAAAACCCACGTCGACTGATGTCCAACATCAACACATCACGCCACTCATTCATTTTTCACGCGAAAATAGCGTTTGTTTTAAAGATCTGAAGTGTCAAAAAGGCACGATTTATCTTCGGCAGTTTACACGTGCTAAGCGTCGAATAATGCTTAAAATTTTTCCATCCACCCGTCAAACTGTTGACGGGACTCAATTTTTCTACCATCTCTCACCAATACAGCTTCAGATATTAAAGACTCTGTTGGTTCCAGAATAAGATTCATTATGCACAAATATTGCTATAGAGCTTCGAAACGTGCATGGAAAAGTTTCTTTACCTACCTATTTAAGTTGACAGAGAGCTATTATTTTTTTGAAAATTGATATTGTTGGGCTTTCCAATTATTTATCAACATCTTCCACTTTGGTTTTTCCCTTTGAAGCTGCACTCCGGAGAATATTGTCTATTTCTTTTCATTTAAAAAAATCCATACAGTTTTTGAATAGTTTACATATTTTATTCTTCTTTTGTATTATTAGTTGGTGAAAGTTTGATTTGCTTTGCGTGTTAAGCACGTTTTCGTGCAGCAAATTTTTATTTAATTATTTATTGAGTAATTTCCATGGTTTGCTATCGATAGTTGAAAACAACAATAATGTTACACCTAATAGCACCCATTATGTGCTTTGTTAATAATTTTGTTATGGTCAGCTACATGATGTTTTTATTTCTAAAATATAATATCTCTCCAGTTTGACACTCAAATAGTTATTTTTAAGCATACGTACACGTCCTATCTATGATTTATTAATAATCTTTCCTTGGAGCTCTCCTTCACTCAACCAAATATGATAAAAAACGTACGATTACAATCATGGAGTAAATCATTCTTTAATCAATAAATTAGTCAGCATGTTTGTCAGATACGCATAATTAATAAGTTTGTACGGACAATTGAAGATACTGACAACGTTATAATTATCGTTGGGGTAATCCTCTTATCGTTAGAGCTATTAACCAATTTAAGCTATCATTGTTTTGCAGTTAAAATTATCATTTAAGTAGTAACCAGATACTTTGGTCCAACATGCTAAAGGTAGAGCAAACCCTCTGTAAATCCCAATACCAAATTGAACTTAATGAAAAGTCCGACACTCCACTAGATGGAAAATCATTACCTCATATTGACAACGTTCCGCCACTATCAGATCACGATTACCACGTAATCAACCCTTAACACGAACGCCACTAATTGCACGGCCTGATTTCACAAGGATTTAGCTTCATTTGACACGACCGCGGGCTTTGTACGGTTGTTAAGTGAACAGTTTGCTTTTAATAAGTTGATGATAGCAAGTTTTTTTCTCGTACAATGAACGATAATAATTTTAAAAGATAGACATTTAATTTCCCATCCACGTATCTTGTGTGGGTGGTAAAAAAATGTCACTCAGATTGAATTGAAACCAAATCCCGGAGTTTTTCATCCATATTTCATACAACTGACGATGCAGACGGTGTTTTAAGTCTTAAAAATTCGGCGTTCTAAAATCTTTTGAAGAACAATGTTTTTCGAACGCACTTTCCAATCTCAAATCATCCAAGATGAGCTCTACGGGTCGAAAACAAGTAAAAGTAAGCCATCAAGCAAGAGGAGGACCGCGTTTCATGTCGTCAAGGACAAAGNGGTACTTTATTATTTTGTTTACCTATCCGGAAGCTTAAAATACATCGATCACTGTGCATAAAGTCGTCTTAAATTTCAGATAAACAAAACACCGTCGCGAACTAATTATTCACGGTCATTAATAAGAAGTACCAGGAGAACAGAACTCTACTGGAGCGAACTTCGTATCTCCTAACTACTAAAAGATGGTAATGAAGCAAACTCACCTTTATCTATTCGTCCCTTTTACACGTATTGAAAAGTCCTACGGTTGTCTCCCTCTCCCCGGCTGTCATACCCACGACGGCGATCCGGACGGTGACAAGAAATTAATTAGGGGAGCCCCGAGGAAAATAATGGTGTGCCTTGATTTTTAAATGAAATTTATTTTCTCCACTTCATTTATTCTGGCGACATGACACTTCGGAAATTATTAGACTTTACAAGGGATTTCGTTCGTAAGGTCTCAGTGTTTACCTTCCTCGCGGTGTAATTTGATTTTTTCCTTGTTGCGTTTCCAGTGGAAGGTGTTTTTGATAAGATATTTTAATTGGATTTCTTTTGATTCCATTCAGAAATATTTGTGTGAATGAAAAGTTGCCTTAATTTTTTATGCTCTGTTCAAAATCCAGTCAGAACCACTAGTATCGAATGTAAGACAGCAGCTTTCTTAAGAAATTGTATCTTAAGTAATATAAATCTGGTCCAATGCTCAAAGGGAAAGGTCAAGATTAAGTTAGGCTAGAGTTAATCACAGACTGGAACACTGACAGAGTATGAAATAACTATCATGCATGGTGTTATCCAATATTTAGTGCTTCCACATTCCTGTCAAAACTTCCTAAACCATTTCTTCAGTTCAATTAATGTTGATCGTTTTACAAACATAGCTCCTCTATTTCAACACACCCAATATCAAAACCCACGTCGACTGATGTCCAACATCAACACATCACGCCACTCATTCATTTTTCACACGAAAATAGCGTTTGTTTTAAAGATCTGAAGTGTCAAAAAGGCACGATTTATCTTCGGCAGTTTACACATGCTAAGCGTCGAATAATGCTTAAAATTTTTCCATCCACCCGTCAAACTGTTGACGGGACTCAATTTTTCTACCATCTCTCACCAATACAGCTTCAGATATTAAAGACTCTGTTGGTTCCAGAATAAGATTCATTATGCACAAATATTGTTATAGAGCTTTGAAACGAGCATGGAAAAGTTTGTTTACCTACCTATTTAAGTTGACAGAGAGATATTAATTTTTTGAAAATGGATTTTGTTAGGCTTTCCAATTATTTACCATTATTTTCCACCTTGGTTCCCTTTGAAGCTGTAGGAGAATATTGTCTATTCCTTTCGTTTAAAATCCATTAAATGTTTGGGTAGGCAATAAAGTACTTATATAATATTCTTCTTTGCATTTATTAGTTGGTGAAAGTTTGATTTGATTTGCGTGTCGAGCATGTTTTCGTGCTGTAAATTTTTATTAAATTATTTATTGAGTAATTTCCATGGTTTGCTATCGATGGTTGAAAACAACAGTAATGTTACATCTAATAGCACCCATTATGTGCTTTGTTAATAATTTTGTTATGGTTAGCTACATGATGTTTTTATTTCTAAAATATATCTCTCCAGTTTGATACTCAAATAGTTATTTTTAAGCATGTCCTATCTATGATTAATCTTTCCTTAAGAGCTCTCTTTCTCTTAACCAAATATGATAAAAAACGTACGATTACAATCATGAAGTAAATCATTCTTTAATCAATAAATTAGTCAGCATGTTTGTTAGATACGCATAATTAACAATATTGTACGGACAATTTCAGATACTGATTACCTACCTACGTTAATCTTTGGGATAATCCTCTTATCGAGTGAGCTATTCAACAGTTATTATAAGTTGATTAAGCTATCATTGTTTTGTAGTTAAAATATTTTGGTACAACAACTAAAGGTTGAGAAAACCCTCGGTAAATACCAATACCAAATTGAACCTAATGAAAAGTCCGACACTCCACTCGATGGAAACTCATTACCTCATATTGACATCGTTCCGCCTCTATCAGATCACGATTACCACGTAATCAACCCTTAACACGAACGCCACTAATTGCACTGCCTGATTTCACAAGGATTTAGCTTCATTTGACACGACCACGGGCTTTGTACGGTTGTTAAGTGAACAGTTTGGTTTTAATAAGTTGATGATAGCAAGTTGGTTTTTCACTCTTGCAATGGACGATACTTTACGTTACTTACTTTATAAGATAGCCATTTAGTTTCACAACCACTCATCTTGTGTGTTTAAAGAAATCTCAGATTGAATTTAAGTCAGATCCCGGAGTTTGAGTGGGTTTTCACCCATATTTCAAACAACTGACGATGCAGGCGGAAGGTGGCAAACTTTAAGACTTGTTTAAACGTAAACGTAACGTGTTTTAAGTCTTAAAAATTCGGCGTTTTAAAGTCTTTTGAAGAACAATGTTTTTCGAACGCACATTTCAATCTCAAATCATCCAAGATGAGCTCTACGGCTCGAAAACAAGTAAAAGTAAACCATCAAGCAAGAGGAGGACCGCTTTTCATGTCGTCAAAGACAAAGCGAAGAGCTATTTGGTGTTGTTCCTTGAAACGTCTTCGATTCATGGGTTGAACCACATGGTGGCCATTGGAAGGCATCCTTTGGAAGTGTAAGTACCTACTCTTTCATTGTATCTAGTCACTTTCTTCTGAATTTATTTACACTTTTTGTTAAGTTTAGACTGTACTTAAAATATTCGTGTCTGAAAAAGACTAGATCTTCATAGAAAACCTAATTTTCAACACGATTGCCGAGTATCCAGTGCAGAATTAGCAACATTTCTGTTTTTGTAGCGTCCTCTGGCTCACTATGGTCGGCCTCTCCGTATTCGGCTCGGTATACCTCTCCCGGACCACCTGGACCCGCTACCAGTCCTCGCCTACTGTTGTGTCCATGGATCGAGACATGTTTGCATGGAATACCACCTTCCCATGCGTCACCATATGCCCCAACAATAACCTGGATCTGAAGAAGCTTGAAGTATATGTAAAGTAAGAAAATTGATTAAATGGTATCTTAAAATAGGCATCATCTTTGAAAATATTTCATATTGCTTTGCTTATGGCTGATATTTCAAAAACTGAGTTTTATCGTTGCTGTAATACGGTACCTTCGACTAAACCTGCATGGTTTCAAAATTACCACCACTTTTCGCGTGAGTAAAATTAAATATTGTCAAACTAAAGTCGAAATAAGTGTAGTTAATCTACATTTACCAATAGCGTAATTGCTCTACATCATTTGATCATTAACGACGATGAAGTTCCAGTGGATGACTGATTTGTCCACATTACAGAAACTCCAAGGAAAAAGATAAAGCCAAGCTAGAAGCGTTTATCAAGGCTCTCGCAAATGCCACCTTCGACAATTTCAACCTGATCCCGGACTACGATGGTATACCTTCAGACAAATACATGGAGCTAATCCTGAATCTGACGGCGAGCTTCAAGCCCACCCTCACTATTGGTGCCTCGGGTATCATGCTGGATATTGTTCCTACCATCACTGAGATGGGGCTCTGCTATGCCGTCAATTCTCAGGTGGCAGTTTATAATTCACCAGCGTAAGTTTCTACTGTTGTTGTCAAGCGAATTCTATGTTTAAGATTGTTATTCAAGTCAAGTCAAAATTTCTTTATTTGTTTAGACTAATAAATAGTTCTTACAAATCGTCATTTTGCTCTTAAGGAGCCTCTACATGTCTCATAATCTTTTTACCCTACCAGCGCTTCGAGACCAACATTTGGCAAGTGCTGAGAAGAAGCGCCGCAACAAACTCAGTCACCACTGTCTGCCGGTTAATATAAATAAATAGAAATAGTAGTAGTAGGTACATTCGATTCAGGAGCAGTTCACTGAATTTACCATGCATATTGTATAGAATATGTTCAGAACCCAAAGCATATAAGTTCACCATTACAGATACAGAGTAGCCAATAGATGGGATGAGGTGTCCACCCAAAACAGCACATTCTTCGTGCACCCACTTGATGGAGAAGTGTTTGCGCAAGTTATCAATATATCGGCATCCTATGACGTAAGTTTGTCTCTGATTTCTATTGCCTTAATAACAATGTAAATAAATATGTATCAATTTTTGTCGCAAGCTAAAGTGCTTTTTTGAGCCATTGATGCCTTAAAATGTTTCAAATCTCTGCTACTATTTCCAGGTCTACGTTCACGGTCCGTCAGAAGTACCTGATATATCAACAAAGCGTCAGCATTCAGACGAGGACTTTTACATGAAGCTGTATGTGACCGCACTTACTGTGTATACGACGCCTGATGCCGCTAGGTGAGCAATGTTTTATCGTGATGAATAAATACTACTTTTTGTAGTGAAGGCGCGTGCGCATGTTTGTTAAACTACTTCAATCAATCAAATAAAACGTCTGTATTAAATGAAATACTTTTTTTTTCTAATCTTTTCACAGACTAAGCGTTGCCCAAAGACGTTGTCGGTTTCTCAATGAGAACATCTTGAAGCACAGTTCTGTGTATACTTACACTATGTGCCGCATGGAGTGTCGCATTCGACTCTGTCTCAAGTATTGTAACTGCATTCCTCACTTCTACCGAAAAATTGGTAAACTAATCTTGTATCAAGTGAGAGGCTGATATTGATTAACGTTTTTTTCTCAGTAAGTAAGGTAAGTTAAGTAACCATCTACTTTACAGGTGATGAGAAAATATGCAACGTAAAAGACCTGCAATGTTTGTACAAGTATAAAGGTAAAGAAACTCATCATGTTTTCCGTTTAACAATAGTATTAATTAAACTAATCTTGCATCTCTTTCGTATAGATGAGCTCTACAAACTGCAAGAGAAGGACGGCAAGAAGATCAACTGCGGCTGCCTCCCGATTTGCGATGATGTGAACTACGTGATCCAGTCCAACGCCCTCCAGGAGTGGTTTCTAGGAACGAACTTGCAGTGGGGAATCGTGACGTACCCCAGGATGAGATACAAGAGGGATATTATCTTTGGCTTCACCGATGTCTTGGGTATGTTGGCAACTCTGACTAGCTTCTGTAAGACCCAGAACAGACGGTGAAACGCAACTGCAACGAACTGCAACTGCTAGTTACTTTTGAGTTGCATCTAAGTTGCTGCCATAGCGTCCGTTGAGAGACCACACATGACGCGACCAGTTTAAAACTTTCAGTTTCAGTTTCATTTATCAGAATCATCACAAAGTTGCAGTTTCGTTGCAGTTGCGTTTCACCGCCTGTTCTGGGCCTAAGTAGGTACGAGGCTTGCCCATTTATTTCCATACGAAATTATAAAACTAACGGAGGCAATACAGACGCTATATCGCTGCCATTATGTACCTAATCGTATGAAAATAAATAATTATGAATGAATATTCCTCTCTTATGTAACTACAGCAGATAAGTCACTCGAATGTTTTTTGGGTAAGGGGACAAGCCTCCTTAACATATTTTTTTAATCATGGCAAGTTCACCCAACTTCAGCTATGTTATCCTCATTCTTCACATGAATGATAATGTGATTAAAATTGCAGTGGCAGTCGGCGGCATGGCCGGCTTGTTTCTCGGCTGCAGCGTCCTCAGCTTCATGGAGATCGTCTACTTCTTGACTCTTCGCCTCATCTGCTACACCCATGCTGCTGTCACCAAGTAGAATTGATCTGCTTCTCAGTTATGATAAATGTATTTTTTGATTTTTAATGAATGTTCTTAGACCAAGCACTGTCCGACGAATAGTTGCAACGTAATTTGAACTTATTGATAAAGTAGCCTACAAGGAGAGGGCTTAGTGGCGTCCCTCCCTATCCTACAAGTTTGAGTTGATGACGAAATTTCACGTGTGTTTGATTGAATATAATTTTTTCTCATTTTTCTTGCCTTTTATTTAAAACAATCATCCATTACCTATCATACTGAATATTTATTCGTGTTCCTGAAAATACTTAAGTGTTTTCAAAAAATGTATGTTTTAATGTGAAATAGATACGTTTTTGCACTTTAATACCTATAGGTGTACCAGAATCTCATGGCAAACAAAAATATTGGAAAAGCGTGTTTTTCATATGGCAATTGTCTATGGTTTAACTGTCATCTGTCAAAGAAAATTATGAAATCTGTCAGCCGCTGAAAAATTTCTGTAATCTCTTCTTGACTATTTGTTATTTTTCTGAAAAAGTCGAAAAAGTTCAGGCAAAGCATATTGTTTTCAATGTGAATTGTAAAATAAGGCATAATTCAAAGTCAATCTTTGATTCTAAAGCGCGTCGTCGAGTTGACAGTAAGTTGGACTGAAATGTTTTGATACATTTAGTTACCCAANATGTAATTATGAATGAATATTCCTCTCTTTTGTAACTAAAGCAGATATGTCACTCGAATGTCTTTTGGGTAAGGGGACAAGCCTCCTTAACATATTTTTTTAAACATGGCAAGTTCACCCAACTTCAGCTATGTTATCCTCATTATTGATATGGTGATTAAAATTGCAGTGGCAGTCGGCGGCATGGCCGGCTTGTTTCTCGGCTGCAGCGTCCTCAGCTTCATGGAGATCGTCTACTTTTTGACCCTTCGCCTCATCTGCTACACCCATGCTGTAGTCACCAAGTAGAATTGATCTGCTTTTCAGTTCTGATAAATGTGTTGTTTGTTTTTTAATGAATGTTTTAGACCAAGCACAGTCCGACGAATAGTTGCATCGTAACTTATTGATAAAGTAGCCAACAAGGAGAGGGCTTAGTGGCGTCCCTTGAGAGAGGCCTTTATATCCTACAAGTTTGAGTTGAAGACGAAGCTTCACGTGTGTTTGATTGAATATAATTATTTGCTCATTTTTCTTGCCTTTTATTTAACAATCATCCATTACCTATCATACTGAATATTAATTTCGTGTTTGCATTTGCTGAAATAATACTGAAGTAGATTCAAAAATTTTATGTTGGAATATGAAATAGATACGTTTTTGCAATTTAATATACCCATTAGTAAGGTTATTTATATCCAATATAAAGTGTAATAATCACTAATCGGCCCCATTAACACGTCTCAACTTTCAATAACTGAACTAGTTTGGGTCTAAACGACCCCATAGTTCAGGTAAATTTAATTCCGGGCGAACATAATTGCAGGCGACACACGTCGGCCGGTATTAACGCGTCATAAATTCAACCCTTAACCACCTTGCTAATAATTAAGATCGTACAGACCCTTCTGAATTGTTTGCCCAATCGGACACCTTTGTAGGGATGTTTTGACCCCGGCCGTTTAGTGTTAAGTGATTAGTTGATACAAAGGTTGTAATCGTGGTGGTCTTTTGGACCGATGTTAATTGAGGTCTCATTAAACTGAAATAGGACGCTACACCCTATAAATTTAGCGCGTCTTGATCGAAGAAAACGTGTTATATGCGAGTAGGTAGAACTCTTACTGATTAGTAAAGGTAGTACAGTCAAATCAAAATCAAATCAAATCAATTTTCTTTATTTACAGTTTATTTTGTTTGATATTTTGGCATAACTTTATTGTACTAATTGCAGTTAGACCTAGCTAGACTCTTTACAGTGACACAAAGTAGGCAATTACAGAATTTAGCAACAATGTGTTTTTGTTCTCTATTCTTGAACTCTATTTATTTTAAACTTGGTCAAATGGACTAAGTTATTCATCAATTTTCTTTCTATACAGGCTTCTAACTTCATAATACTCACTATTTCCTATATAGGGTCCAAACAAAAATCCTCCATTAACTCCAAGGTCCCACATCACCTTAACCCCCATTTATTTACCTTCGCGATGGGCAGATAAAAAAGCTTGATTTATGAAAGCATGAGATAAATAGTTGTTTTTAGGGCGCGGGGCGCGGCACTCATTTTTAGAGGTGGATATTGCCGTTTTTGCTGATAAAGATTTGACGGATGGACTAGGTGGTCTCTGGTTTATGGAACACCTTATTTATGGCCCGGTCCTCATGGGAGGGTTATGAGTAGGCACTATTGTGATGGAGATAGGGGCTAAGATTGTTGGGTATCAATTTAATTGAACGCTTCGTGTGTTAGCTTTTTATCAAATGCTTGGCATCATAAGAAAACGATTTTAATGTCATACTTAAATAATATTTATATTCTGCAAATAGGCTTTCAAAAAGCTCTATTGACACGTCCCATTATTACTTTAACCCTACCACTGCTTCGGGACAGTAAAAGGGCCAGGATAAGAAGAAGAATAATGTGACCTATTTGTGAAATCTTTATTTTTTGTTAAATTTTATACATTTATTTTACTATACCCATTTTATTGGTCTTTCACATACCAAAACAAGTAATTAAACAAAACGTAACCGCATAAAATTAACAAAGCAAATTGCCTGCGTGGCGCCTCGTAAGATAAACCGGGAACGAACCCGGGACCGCACAAAGGTTCTTGATGCCCGCAATTAAAATCTTAACGTATAGGATTAATAAACACCACCTTGATAGGGATGGGGGATGGGTCGATGTTTATTTGTATCGATAAATGAGTTTTTGCTAAGCCACACAATCTGTTCATAGAGAAATTACCCCTCTTACCTATCATTATTGTGTTGATGTAGGCAACTGTTTTTAAATATTTTATTCAAAAGATCTTCTATTAAAGAATCAAGTAATACTTAACTAGAACAATTTCGTTCTAAACAATTGGGCAATGAGAATGACTAAATAGTGTCGATTTTTTTATTTAAAAAATACAAACGTTATAAGTCATAAATAACTAAGCCTATTATTACCTACGTTACGCGTTATGTAAGTGACATTATGTAACTTATTTAAGTATCTTACTCAAAACCTGAAAAGGATAATAATGTTTGTATAATTATAATGTATTATGATAGCACCGAAGAAATCGTTTCCACTTCAAGTGATGTTAGGACGAGGTTAGATTTTTAGTTAGATAAATATCGATATCGACACACTCCCTGCACCATCACATATCGTTAACAGAGAGGTAGAGGCTTGAATTAAATTACACCTCGCCTCCGCAAACTCGAAACAATAATCTTTAGCACTTGCCCCCTCCGCACTCCATCAAACGCGGCTAAGTCTTTATGACGACGTGTCGCCGTCTTGGCGGCGAGATAAGCTCGATAATGAGTTTTATCGACTAATAGCTGCACTATTTTGTGTCAGTTATGAAAAATTTAGTTTTAAGAATGTTTTTGGTAAAAAAATAAATAAAGATAATTTTGATTTTTGGATTTTGGTAACTGAATGAGGTTTTTGATTTTAAGTATAAGTCCAGCTGATGTCAATAATGAATTATTTAATGTCTTTATTTTTCGAAGTAAAAAACATTCTTGCATAGATTGAAATATGATTATGACTTTTAGAATAAAGGCCGACTTTAGAATAATCTAAAAATATACGCGGGTAAATTATTTTTACCTATCCTTTTTAAATATTTTTATGTTCGGGTATTACTGCCATCAGTCAAACAAGCGACTGCGGTATGCACTCGCAATTTTTTTTGTGTGGATTTGAATCTCAGATCATAGAAAGGGATCATAGTGATGATGATTTGTATTATTGAGTTGTGTATAGGTACCTGAATATCTTGTGATCCTTTGATGATATCCTGTATTTTATTTGTTAGTGAGTTATGTCAACTGCACCATTTGAACAATTTCATAATTATTCTGGTGTAAGTAAGCGAATAATTTTAATTGGTTTCCATTTCCTATCAACTACTATCGTGTAAAATTATTCTGCAGGAATAAAAATAGGCTTCAAAAACAATGTAACAGATCTCGTTAAAACTTGTAAATATTCGATTTTGAGCCCGTAAACAAAATTACCAAATCCGACATTCCCAGTCATTAAGCTAACCAAAACTTAACAATGGCCTCCCCCTTTGATGTCGCAAGTGACAGGAAGGGGGCGCCACTTCTGAGGATCACCGCGAACAAAGATTTAACTAAGAGACAAAACATGCTTACTTAAGGTTGTTACCTATCTCCACATACAGGGTGTTAGTTGTACGAATGTTCATTTTCATAGCGATTCCTAGTTTGTGTTTAGTTGGTCATGATAGTGGATGGTTGACATGGAAGTCCTGGGTTCAAATGAATATTTATTTGTGGTCATTATGGCTGTGCTAGTGGTCTAATATTTATAATCTAGTCTTAAGTAAAATTGATTCTTTGTTGGCGTATAACGTAGAACGTCGGCGTAAGCTTGGAAAGCTTTTAAACTCAATTTTCATTCTGATTACATAATTTTTCTCAATTTATCAGTTAAGAATATAATTCCAAATGGCTCATGTGTAGCATATATAAACGACTATTTATTTCTTATTACCTACATAATATTATTAGGTACGTTAGAAACTCAATCATATTTATTTAATCACTACCGAAAAGACGGACTGAATTGTTATAACTGCTATTCCCCGCAGCAGAGTCACAATCAATGTTTTTTTTATCATAACCTAATGATCGTACAGCGATAACGGCACACGTACATTATGTTCGTTTACCGTACATAAGTACATTAAATCATCGACATTTAAGGTAGTGGCTCTATGGTAGAGTATCACACTAATTACTTACTTCAAATGATATAACAAAAATGCACCTATACAGTCATCTCTAATACGAAACATTGCGTCGTTTGCAACAAATTGAAATATTTTCACCAAACACCCTTTATAAGCGCCTCACCTCGCCCATTGTGCGCCTCGCGCAGCGCAACTTTTTAACGAGCCCTCCACATAATCCGTATTGTAATGACAGCTAATTTCAATTATCTATTAATTCTCGGCTTCACAACTTTTAGAGCTTTTTATATCAATGCCCACATAGGGCTCTTTTCCACGGCAATACAGTTTTGCGGAATCTTGCATTACTGGATCCCGCAAATAGACTTGTGTGTTACAATATCTTGGTAAAACATGTTGTATCACCTGTTAAAACTGTGAGACCAAATCATGTTGCTCTGTAATATGTTTTCACACGTCATGTTTATGTAAATAAATATCTTTATCTTTACAACACTGACTGCCCTGTGCAAAGAGTCCTAGCACTTTGACTGCCCAGTGCAAAGAGTCCTAAACTGACTGCCCAGTGCAAAGAGTCCTAACACTGACTGCCCAGTGCAAAGAGTCCTAACACTGACTGCCCAGTGCAAAGAGTCCTAACACTGACTGCCCAGTGCAAAGAGTCCTAACACTGACTGCCCAGTGCAAAGAGCCCTAACACTGACTGCCCAGTGCAAAGAGTCCTAACACTGACTGCCCAGTGCAAAGAGTCCTAACACTGACTGTCCAGTGCAAAGAGTCCTAACACTGACTGCCCAGTGCAAAGAGTCCCAACACTGACTGTCCAGTGCAAAGAGCCCTAACACTGACTGCCCAGTGCAAAGAGCCCTAACACTGACTGCCCAGTGCAAAGAGTCCTAACACTTTGACTGCACAGTAGTGTCCAGTGCATATTAATTAGGCACGTGTATTCTGGTGGAAAATAATGATTTATGTACTTAGTGCATCTCTGTAAGCCTACACCGAAAGATAGGGTTGACAGCTCTGCAGACTTATGAAGATTGTAAAGTATGTAAGATAGCCCTGACCTATTTTTTTCTGTAAGAATTAAATAATTTCACTTTTATCAAATTACTCATAATATAATGCGTCAAAACTTACGCCCTTAAAAGGCTGATGCAAGATAGGAAGAGGATTAAATAAAACTGCTTGTAAATTTTTAATTTGAAATTTTATCTGGAACTTTAAATCAGTTTCTAGTTACACCCCAGGTTTCAGGAATCAATATTATTAATGCTTTATTTCAAAAACCCCAACCAAAGTTAGACAAAAATGAGAGATATCTAGTACGTTGATTAACCTTGCGGGTAAAAGTGTCGGTAGGCGTAGTTCGGAATGCAATAGCAATAGCTGTTTATGCATTGTTCAATAGTCTCGTTGCAATGCTTCCGACAATGACGGCTACAGTCAGAATCGGTATTGCATGGGTACGCTGCAACAAAATCAATTCATTTAGCAATCATGGCGTAATAGGTATCTATAGATAGGGTGGGCCAAAAATTGTACAAATAACAACGATTCATTTCTTGAAAACGGTGACGGGACTCTATGCATCGCTTCATGGATGGAGCGCTTCGCGGGACAACAGCGTGCTTTTTGTCTTAATTTTTTTTACCAAAGAAACGATGCCTATTTGATTGTAAGATGCCTGTTTAATTTAATTAGAACTAAATACGGATTACGGTGCGCGTCCCATCACCTATGAGTCCCTACCTCGAACTGCTTTCAAGAAATCAATCGTGCTATTTGAAAAAATGTTTGGCCCACCCTACCTATACCATAAAGAAAAGAAACATACTTTTAATACGTTAAGCAGTGATATCACTATACGTTACAGTCAAAACTCATAATCGGTCAAAACTACTTTTGAGTGCAAAAATCAGTCAAAAATGGTCTTAGCTGATGTCCTTGGTCAATATCACTTTGGACTGATTTTTCTAGAAAGATTTGACTAGTCAATGTGGTTTTGACCAAGGGCCTTAGTCAAAACCACTTTTGCCTGATTAAAAATCTTATCAATCAATCGAAATAATAGAGAATACCAAAAATTTAGGCAGCCACGATGCGTAGCTTCTAGAAATCAAAGAAAACGTCATGCGTGGGGCCGCACGGCTCCCACAATACCAGTTAAGGGTTAATATTGATATTATAATGCTGTTAAAACTACTTACGATTACGTAGGTTGGGACCTGAATTAAAAAAAAGAGAAAATTTATATCGTAATAAAAAATACGAGTCGGTATGAGCCTCAATAAACAAAAGGAATATTTAAAAAATGTTATCCTGTAGGTGCAATACCAAAAAATAATAAAAATCACGGTTTTGGACGTACTTAATCATGTTTAATCTTTCCACCACGTGTCGAATTTTCTCAATTAGTTTTGAAAGGAATTGGTAAGTACTATAAAAATTGTATTAGTTGGTAACACATACAGGTAGGTACGCCTATCTTTTGATTGGATATAAAATAAAAAGAAATCATAATACCTATTATTAGTAATTAATACTTACGGTTCGGTACTGGAATCACTATTGGAGCTGGGTATGCTAAAAATGATATTTTTCAATTAGTTTATCTCATTATTTAATCTATGGATCTAATCCCGCATTATCTTCATCACACTGGTTACCAAAAAGGAAATATTTAACTTAAAGTAACTAGGACTTAAACCAGGGACTGGTGATTCAAGAAAATCTAGTTTTCAAAGCACTTTGAATAATTAAATCGAATACATAATAGTCATCAAAACGAATAATAGCTCTATAAAATTATGTTGCTGTATTAACAGCATCAAATAAAATTCATCCACAGCTAGACAAAACTGCTAATTCTTATGGTGTCCCCCATATTAAGGGATGTTAGGACTTGCCTCGCATCAATAAGTATTACATAATATACATTTTGTTCAAACCTTTCAATAACAGGCTAACAGTAGTGTATTTTTCTTCTTAGTAATAGTCTACCGACACTATTATTTTGAAGCAGAGATAGGGTTAGAATTGTACAAGGACGCATAAAAGCTCTTTTTAAAAGTTTAAAATAATTTTGATATTTCATGAGGATGAAACTTACGGTTGGGTACCGGATACACGTCTGGTCGTGGTGGGAACGCTGAAAAATAAAATAGCTTTAATAGGACTGTTAAGAGGAAAAACTTTCCAGTGAGCTTTTTTCATATTTAATCAAAATAATTGTAGTAGGACTTACGTATGACATTCACATCGGGTACCGGGAATACATCCGGTCGTGGTGGGAACGCTGAAAAAATATAGCTTTAAAGAAGAGAAACTTTCCAATGAGCTTTCTTTCATAATCAAAATAATTGTAGTAGGACTTACGTATGACATTCACATCAGGTACCGGGAATACATCTGGTCGTGGTGGGAACGCTGAAAAAAAATATACCTTTAACAGGACTGTTAAAGAAGAGAAAGTTCTTTCATATTTAATCAAAATAATTGTAGTAGGACTTACGTATGACATTCACATCAGGTACCGGGAATACATCCGGTCGTGGTGGGAACGCTGAAAAAAAAAATAGCTTTAACAGGACTGTTAAAAAAGAAAAACTTTCCAGTGAGCTTTCTTTCATATTTAATTAAAATAATTGTAGTAGGACTTACGTATGACATTCACATCAGGTACCGGGAATACATCCGGTCGTGGTGGGAACGCTGAAAAAAATATTTTTCATTTGATATTTAATCCTTCAAGGCCCGCGAATCTAGACACAATAGATAATCAATTGTTATGGCATTAATGAATGCCGTCTGGGACTCAAGCGGTTAATAACATATAACCAAGATTGAAAAACATAAAGCTTCTAAGGGAGTTTTCTTTAATATTTAAACAAAATAATTGTAGTAGGACTTACGTATGACATTTACATCAGGTACCGGGAATACGTCCGGTGATGGTGGTGGGTACGCTAAAAATTATTTTTATTAAAAAATAATTTAACAAAGATTGAAAAACATAAAGCTTTTGAGAGATTATTATCCCAACTAATATTATAAATGCGAAAGTAACTCTGTCTGTCTGTCTGTCTGTCTGTCTGTCTGTCTGTCTGTTACGCTTTCCCGCTTAAACCTCGCAACCGATTTTGATGAAATTTGGCATAGAGATAGTTTGAGTCCCGAGAAAGAACATAGGATAGTTTTTATCCCGGTTTTTGAAACAGGGACGCGCGCGATAAAGTTTTTCTGTGACAGACAAAATTCCACGCGGGCGAAGCCGCGGGCGGAAAGCTAGTGTATTAATATGTGAAAGTGATATGATTAACTTTAAATTCACTTAAATTAAGGAAATGTAACTTACGGACGACATTAGGTACTGGGAACACCGATGGCGATGGAAAGAAAGCTTGAAAGAAAAAATAAATTAATGTTTTATTTTATATTTTAGTTGTGGTTAACAAGTATATGTGGGTTCTTCTCTAAGAAAGGAATCAACAATTAGCAACCCGTCATACTAGTTTATCAGGTATTTAAAATATGATATTGCTTAAACTGAATACCTACCAGTAGGTACTACAGCATTTGTAAAAAGTTACGCAGTGAAAATAACTTTATGGGAAATAAAGACATGTTCCGATTGACAACAGGTGAAGGTCCAACTGAAGGCTTAGTACGTAAAGGATTCCTTAAAAAATCATCCACATTTTACCCCTTTAAGATTTATTTTTACCCGTCCCATTATCGACAACGTACAATATTTTTATTTGTGGTTTAATAAAATAAAATTTGATAAAACTGCAAACTTTAGGTACTGAATGTTTTGTACTTACATCTACCCTCAGCACCCTCTGCGTTTCCATCTGCATCATAAAAAGAATGTATATTTTACTGATAGTCTTAGTCATATTCAAAATTAAGAATTTATTATTTCTTGAACAAAAGTATTGACATGGAAGACTTTTGGATGTTGCTGCTAACTTATTCTAAAGCCTAAAAACATTTATAGATTATCATCTAAAAAGGTACCTACGCTATAGTGTAGTGATTATTGATCTTTGGCAGATGATAATCTGACTTCGGAATCTCACACAGAATCTCTTTTAAATATCATTACCTTCAGCACTTTGGCTTCCAAGGGCCAATGGAAGGGCCAAGCCCAAAACGAAACACACAAGGAACTTCATCTCTTCCCAACCACTAAACACAGGCCCCAAATACCTCAACCATTTATATTTATTCACACCAAACTACTTACTTGGATTAAATCCTTGCATGATTTATGATTAATTATTTACATTTATGTTAGAGAGGCAGGCATAATTGTAACAAAACGTGTCGAATGCGTAACAAACACGGTTTAAATTTTATATTTATTGAAGCAATCACATTTTAATCTGTTAACAGTCGCGGTATTGTACTTAATTCACCTTCATATCTTGCTCCGTGGATGCAAGTGTACAAAATAAGCTAATAAAAATTGGTCAAGTGCGTGTCGTGGCACGCGCAGTGTAGGGTTGGGTAGTTGTCCGTCGTTACCACAATATATTTCAGAAGCAAGCAATTTCTTCATCTAAAGTTACCTTTAATATTTTCATGTAATGATTTTTGATGATCTTACCTAATAAGGTAAGAAATTTTATAATACACTAGCTGACCCGGCGAACTTTGTTCCGCCTTAATGGCAATAAATAAGCAGACTTTTTTTTTGTTTCGAACGGGATAAAAAGTATCCTATGTCCTTCTCCTGGCTCTAAACTACCTCCCTGACAATTTTCAGCTAAATCAGTTCAGCCGTTCTTGAGTTATAAGCGAAGTAACTAACACGACTTTCTTTTATATACGGGGTGTCCCGTAATGTAACGTCAAGCCGGAACTGGGTGTTGAGGCAAGTTGTGCTGGTTATCAGAAAAATATAAAAAAAAATTATCTGGCATATTTTAAAAATAATAGGCATTTAAAAAAAATCAAAAAATTCTACTCCAGGTGACGGTCCTTTTACTCGTGTTGCCACAAATATTCACTTTTTCCAAATTTTTTTTTTGTTATGTAACCCTGAATAATGCTTCTCTAAATTGTTATCAAAATTACAAAACCAGCTGCTCCAACTTGGATGAAAAAAATACATTATTCCCAAAAAAAAATATCAAAATAAAAATTTTGCCTAGTTTAAACTGACTGTACTGAAAAAAAATTGTACCACGCGAGTGTGGCAAGTGACGTCATAATTTGGCGCATTTAGTAAGGATTCCAAAATGGTATAACACTTTGTAAAATCTTGCTGTAATTGTCGACAATTTTTGTTTATTGGAAATAATCCCGTCTTTAACTTTATCTACCTTGGTTAAAAATACTATTCTAATGTGCCCAAAATGTAAGTTTCTGGCTTAAGTGAGGTGGAGAAGCCATTTTAAAAGGTATGAGCGGGACGGAGAGGGCCATCTTACCAAGCAGGGATGTTATACCAAACTTTGTTTTTTGATTACAAAACAGTGTAATGAACCAAACTTACTATGGCATGTATACCTCTAAACTCAGTCTGAACTGAGTTACGAGCATTAGAAGTTTAATGATTTTCATACTAGATTTGCTTTTTGCGCGCAAGTTTTCCAAGAAATTGTAACAAAATATTGCGTTATTTTTTTATTTGCTCTGATTCTGCTGCATACTGATGTCTGGAGCCTTTAATGGATGGTATTGTTTGTTTACACATACAATGTCATTATTTTGTTGCAATTTCTTACAAAACTTGCGCGCAAACAGCAAATCTAGTATGAAAATCATCAAACTTCTGATGCTCGTAACTCAGTTCAGACTGAGTTTAGAGGTATACATGTCATAGTAAGTTTGGTTTATTACACTATTTTGTAATCAAAAAACAAGGTTTAGTCGATGGCCGCGCGAAAAAAAAAAGACGCCAATTTCCGGCATTGTCTTTTACATACGTAAGCCCCGAGGTAGGTGTAATAGGTGAAGTTAGTGGTCTGATCGTTTGAACCAGATATTTTCTTCATTTTCTCTTTAGGCGGATTTTAGTGTCCGACCGAAACTAGTTTTACGACCGAAACCGAAACCGAAAACGAATTTCGGCAACGGTGTCTATTTCGGCCGAAACCGAAACCGAAACTTCCTTAAAAGGTTCATATTTTGAGGGAAAAATAAAGAAAACGTTAGGTATTATAATCTGTCAGTCTTTATTGCTTTCTCTTTAAATTGCATTAAAATTGAACTTATAAAGCGCCTTTTCACTGTAAAAGGTATCAAATTATGTATTAAAAAAGAAAAAGAAGGATTTATAGTCTAGATTTTTTTCAATTACTCGCAATATTCAGGACATCTACATAACCTGTCCCATGGTGGGGTCTTTTACCTTAATAATTTCTCAAAACAGAATTAGTAGTACCTACCTAAGTTAGTATCTACTGTACCTACTTGCCACTTGGATACCTTGGTGATAAATACTAAAATGAACTTTGAAACTCTGAATCCATAATATTATCACCATGAAATGCACTATAGTCATTACTAACTACCTAACTAATATTTGTTTACGTATAGCTTTTGCGAACCAAAAAAAATAATAGGTTAGATTAAACTTGATTATACTTTTATCAGTCATATCGATTATTTTTTTATGTTTACTATCCGCTCTTATGTTATAACGACATAAAACGAGATAAAACTTACCAAATTCAAAATAAATCACTCGAGAAAACTCGCCACCACAACAAAACAAAAAAAAGTAACAGCAAACAAACAAGCGAGCGAATCATGACATTGGATCTGATCGGATTCATTCACTCATTCAACGCGCTGAACATGACCGATAACAGCGCGGAAACTCCCGAATGCACATTCGGTTTCGGTCGTAGTTTCGGCAAGTTTGCCGCCGAAAACGAAACTAAACCGAAACTCGTGTTTTTACCGAAACTTAACCGAAAACGAAACCGAAACCGAACATTCGGTCGGACACTAGCGGATTTACACGCATTAATTAGTTAAGTAGGTATTACCTTTAGCTACTGAGGTGGATTTAATTTCACGTAAACACTGACCTGGGGGCCTGAGAGGCCATTATGTGTGCTTATATTTAAAAATATATAATCGTTTTAGGGTTTTATGTTTAATAATTATTAATAGTGGTTATATTTAAATACAATAAAACGATTTTTATGTAAATTATTTGTAAATAAATACGTATTATTTCAATATTTAGAAAACATGTAGCATTTTTGGCAAAAATCTCATGAAATCATGATTCACAATGTTATCTTGAAAAATATTCATAAATTCAACAAATCAACTTAGAATCTTAATTTTCAATAATCTTTTTAGCTAATGATAAATCAGTAATCCTAATATGAAATAGGGGGAAAAAAATTACACTCATCAAAATAGTGCGAATAAACTTGTCTGGATAAACTTGCTTTGCTTAGTAAATGTAGATTTCATTTGAATCTTCAAAATACATGGATGACACATGGTTCCATCGTTTAAATCTTGATAGACAGGTACAGGCTTATCATTTCCTAGCATACGTGCCAAAAACTACTGTTCTTCTATTTTTCGTTAAATGCTGGTTATTTTTACTTCCGAGATACCGCTTTCTCTTGAACGACGTATTGAGGGCTCCATATTATAGATTTTTTCAAATTATTTCAAGAAAAGACGACAACTAAATAAAAACTATAGACAAAAAAAGTTACGCCAATACTGAGGTGGGGGCCTGAGAGGCCCACAAGAAACTTTAAAATTAATTTACCTACTGAAATTGCGCATGCCATCACGTGCACCGTTGTTGACAGCCTCGACGCAATGAAACTCGAAGGTACTAAAAGATTCGGGTGCGTCGTGCACGTGGGAAAGGAGAAATTCAACAATTTGACTTTTGCAAGGCCTGAGAGGCCCCCACGTCAGTAGTTAAAGGTTAACTTAATTTTAAATTGCATCGTAACTAAATTTTAACTTAATTCCAAACGTCAAGCTCTTGTTTAGGTACTATGAAACTGCTTGTCAAAACGTGTCAAGTGACAAGCCCCACCCACCAACTTGACAGAATTATCAACTTAAAAAGTTACCTACTTATCTACTTACTTATTAGGTACGTGTAAATCAGCCTTTGGCTTTAGCCATTAGGGGTCAGACTTATCATAGAATTCCCTGCAAGTTTAATAAAAAATCAGACGCATTTTTTGTGCATTAAATTTGCATGATGTTTAAGGGTAGAAATCCCTCGAAATGCCTGCGCCAGCCTGGTTGGTGGTAGAGGTAAGATAGCCAGTTCCTCCGTGGTTGAGGATTCCGGGTGAAGCTCGCTTCCACCTTCGGCCTGATCATCACTTTATCACTTACCATCAGGTGAGATACAGGCCAAGAGCTTCCTCGTTGTGGAAAAAAAACCTGCTGGCTATGCCATTAAACAATATAATCATACTTACTAGCTACTATCTCTGATCTAGACTTATATTTATTGCATCATGAAAACATATTTTGTCATTATTATTATTCCACTAAGTATAGTGCTCTTGATTCCACCGCTGCACCTTCTGTAGGTATGTATGTATAGCCAGAATCCACAGTAGCAAAGGTTGCATAGTCCCGGGGAGATAACAAACTGTCTTGGAACCAGTGTCAAAAATTACAAACAGAATTCTAGATTTCCCTCTGTTGCCAACCCAGGGATAGAACCTTTTCTATCAACGTGTCACTGTTCTAAAGTAATGTTTGACGTATCGAAATCGTTTATCGAACGACTTGACGTAACCTCTGAAGCATGGGACTTTATTTCGTAAGGTAGGTATTTATAAATGAAGTTGGTTAAAACTCATAAAACTCATTTTATTTTTGCACTTTTACAAATCCCAATATTAACCCTACCACTGCTTCGGGACAATAAATGGGATTACTAATGTTTGGCNCAAGCTGGAGCAGCTGGTTTTGTAATTTTGATAACAATTTAGAGAAGCATTATTCAGGGTTACATAACAAAAAAAAATTTGGAAAAACTGAAGATTTGTGGCAACACGAGCAAAAGGACCGTCACCCGGAGTAGAATTTTTTCATTTTTTTTAAATGCCTATTATTTTTAAAATATGCCACATAGATTTTTTTTTATATTTTTCTGATAACCAGCACAACTTGCCTCAACACCCAGTTCCGGCTTGACGTTACATTACGGGACACCATGTATATAGATGAGTTAAACGACTATTACTCTTAAACCAACTGATCTATTTTAACCGTTATAGTTTTCTTTAAAAGTTCATAAAAAGCACTAATTATCATGAATTTTTCCTGATTTTTAAGCCAACAGTTTAGTTTTGGGGGGGGGGGGGGGTAGTTTCCAAGCGAAACCTCGGACAGACAGACAGACATATCGAAACTATAAGGGTTCCTTGTCAGGACTACGGAACCCTAAAAACTTTAATGGCGATTAGGTTTTGTATCTTCTACTAATTTGGTTTCCGATAACTTATTAACCATGATGCCAAATATACTGTATAATACTGATACAACTTAATTATAACTTAATACTAGAAATGGTCGGGACCGACGAGTTAACATGCCCTCTGTTGAACATNCTGAATATACAACTTGATCGAGCTACACGTAACTGCGTACCTTCCTACTTACCCGCATTCGTCCCGTTCGTACCAGAGAGTCGATGTGACGTCTCGGCTGCCAGGTGCGCAGTTAACAGTTTTTTTTATTCATAGCCTAACATTTTTTAACTTGATTCTTGTCTAATACAGCATTTGTTGCACATACATAGGCAGTTGGCAGTGCTATGTCAGGAGGGCGCTACTATCAACACCGGATTATTAGGTCCGAATTGCCACGTTGGATAACTACACTCATCATCAAATAAATCGCACCTTCCGTGACGCGAACTTTAAAGATTTTCTTCGTACACAAATGGTGCCCCAACAATATTGGTGTTATTTGAAAGCCCAATAAATATCCTTAAAGAAAAATACATTTAATTTCTTAATAAATGAATACCATTATACCATAAATGTGACTTGAAAAAAGGACCTCAGTTTGGGCTCTCCTTTGGGATCAATTATACCAATTTTTATGTTTATGAAACCAAATAATGATCTCACGTGTCAGGGTGTCAGATGATTAGTAGTTAATCCCAACTAAACAGTTTCATAGCCATAAAAGTTGGCTCAACTTATAAACTATAAGCTTAACTACCTATTTTTTGAAGAAGGACTCTGGATCCTTCTAAAGACACATTTTTGGGGTAAAATACTTTCCTTTAATGACATTAAGTTTAAAACTAGGCTTTTAAATGGTGCCAATATAGGTGGGAAGTGGGAATGCATACGTTTGAAAATGCTTGTAGCAGGAGTTGCGATTTATTTGATGTCGAGTGTATTATAATTATGACATTTTACTGGAGGGCGCTACTATCTATACTGGGTTGTTAGTTTTTCATTTTGTCACTGGACGTTTCAAAATCGTTGGACTATAAGCCTGCAGGACTGGAAAATAGTATTTTATTGAACAACCAGTGGTTTATAAGTTGCGACTGTTTTTTTTAAAAACCACTGACTAAGTGGAACGCTGCTTGTCTAGGTCTAGAGTAAATCTTTTTGGCATACGTAGGTAAGCCCCGAGGTAGTTGTAATGGGTGAAGTTAGTGGTCTGATCTTTTGAACCAGATCTTTTCTTCATTTTCTCTTTAGGCGGATTTACACGCATTAATTAGTTAAGTATTTAACTAAATTTTAACTTTTAAGTGATCAAATTACATCGTAACTAAATTTACATACGTAAGCCCCGAGGTAGGTGTACTAGGTGAAGTTAGTGGTCTGATCGTTTGAACCAGACATTTTCCTTATTTTCTCTTTAGGCGGATTTACACGCATTAATTAGCTAAGTAGGTTTAACTTAATTTTAAATTGCATCGTAACTAAATTTTAACTTAATTCCAAACGTCAAGCTCTTGTTTACTATGAAACTGCTTGTCAAAACGTGTCAAGTGACAAGCCCCACCCACCAACTTGACAGAATTATCAACTTAAAAAGTTACCTACTTATCTACTTACTTATTAGGTAGTATAAAGATTGAATTTACTTATTAACCACATTTATTAGCAAACTTGAACATTAAAACATTTAGCATTAATATACGCGCGAAAATACCGAAAAGTCAAGTGACAGATCGTAGTGAAGTGCACGAGTCATCGATTGAATAGTGATGGAATGCGTAGATTCGATTTAACCCGCTAACAGTAGGTACGTGTAAATCAGCCTTTAGCCATTAGAGGTCAGACTTATCATAGAATTCCCTGCAAGTTTAATAAAAAATCAGACACATTTTTTGTGCATACAATTTGCATGATGTTTAAGGGTAGAAATCCCTCGAAATGCCTGCGCCAGCCTGGTTGGTGGTAGGGCTTGTTCTAAGTCCGCCTGGCTAGCTACCACCATCTGACCTAAGTCTGTCGCCTTAACAACAATGTTATCAGCATTGTTGTGTTCCGGCAGTTAGAGGTAAGAGCCAGTTCCTCCGTGGTTGAGGATTCCGGGTGAAGCTCGCTTCCACCTTCGGCCTGATCATCACTTTATCACTTACCATCAGGTGAGATACAGGCCAAGAGCTTCCTCGTTGTGGAAAAAAAAACCTGCTGGCTATGCCATTAAACAATATAATCATACTAGCTACTATCTCTGATTTAAACTTATATTTATTGCATCATGAAAACATATTTTGTCATTATTATTATTCCACTAAGTACAGTGCTCTTGATTCCACCGCTGCACCTCCAGTAGGTATGTATAGCCAGAATCTACAGTAGCAAAATGAAAATGAAAATGAAAATGAAAATGAAATTTATTCGTCATTATCATAGGTACAAAGTTGTTAGGGGTTAGTAGGTTCCACTATGATCTGCCGTATAGGCATACGAATTCTTAATAAATTTGAATAATTATATTATAAGTAATCCAAATCAATTGGTATTACAAAATTATCTATGTCAATGCAGTCAGTCAATCATTCTAATTATTAAATACAACAGAATAATAGCTAATGTCATAAAGTATACAATTTCAAATTATGTCAAAACTTAACCTAAAGAATCATTACAAAATTCATCAATGGTATAATACATTTTATTTAATAGTAGTAAGATCAGTTCCTTTTTAAACATTTTGTCATCACACTCTAGCAAGGCCTTAGGAAGCTTGTTAAACAGTTTTGGTGCCATATCTAAGAAACTCTTTTTCATTAATGCAGTCTTACACATATTTCTTTCCACCATAGGTTTCCTAGGTCGTAGGCGATGAGCTATTGTCAACTCCACTCTTTTAAATTCATCTGGATGATATTTGACAAAAGGTTGCATAGTCCCGGGGAAAACAAACTGTCTTGGAACCAGTCTCAAAAATTACAAACAGAATTCTAGATTTCCCTCTGTTGCAAACCTAAACTAGACCTAAGAACTAGAACCTTTTGTATCAACGTGTCACTGTTCTAAAGTAATGTTTGACGTATTGAAATCGTTTATCGAACGACTTGACGTAATATAACCTCTGAAGCATGGGACCTTATTTCGTGAGGTATTTATAAATGAAGTTGGTTAAAACTCATTAAACTCATTTTATTTTTACAAGCTTTATTGCACTTTTACACATCCCAGTATTAACCCTAACACTGCCTCGGGACAATAAATGGGCTAGTTCTGAGAAGAAGCAGCGCAAGAAACTCAGTCACTACTTATTGTCAGCCTCTTTTTCAAGGGTTTACAAAGTTTTAAAAATATACATAGTTGTAAATATTGAGGTTCATGACAATATAGAGCAATAGTATTTATCAACTTGTCTCTGAAAATCAATTTAATGGTTGAAAGAGTAACACGATCCATCCATCTACCTATACATCCTCGAACTTTTTCACATGTAGGTATAATAATATTGTTAGTGTAGTTATAACGGATTATCTTCTAGTCTTCTATCCGGATCTACTTAAATCCATGATACGACGTCGCACCGTGAAACAATACCGCGTCGTGACACAGCGTGCACTAAAAAAAATGTTTGGTTACTGCTTACACAACAAAAGTGACCACCGAACTAAGTGTTAAGTATAACCAAACTAAGTTTAGCTCACTACAAAATGATTTGTTTAATTTACACAACCTTTTTTTCCTCATAACCAAAGTGTTCGGTGGTCACTTTTGTTGTGTAAGCAGTAACCAAACATTTTTTTTAGTGTGACGTCATAATTATGGTGTTTATGTGTAAGAGCCCTTTCCCTGACGGTTTGATACAACACTCATTTTCCGTAGGTAACCTTGGCTAGCGGGTAATTGAAGAAGTACCTAAAAACTATAAAATGTTATACTGCTGTAGGTAACAAATAGGCTTTATTTTGTGGCTTTTACTACTCTGTTAATGAATATCATTCTGACAATTTATAATTATTTGTGTAACAGTTATTGAGTACCTAAGTATTTATTAATGAAATGTTTTTTTTTTTCCGATTGTAAACGTATTCTGCTAACATTTTCTGTACGACTTTAACTTTTATTAATCATTGACTAAGAATGGTAATATCATTTATTGTGTTTTATAAATTGTACTACCTATTAATTTCTTAAAAATGTAATCTTTCCATTATTGTATGCCCATGCGGCGGAACACAGCTGATCTCTTATAACAATTTTATGACCTGACTTATTATATGTACCTACATGTGATTTCACAAAAACACAATTTGAATTTGAATTTGCAATATTTAAACGTGTAGTCTGAAGTGTGCGATTGTACATCATCTTAGAAATTAGGTATATGAATTTAGAGATTAATAGTTTTTTTTTTCATAAAACAAGTAAACGGCATTATTTCATGACTTATAGGGATCTCAAGTATACTTATTGTTTTTGTCTCAACTTTGAAAGGTCTTCGCCAACTAAACTATCACATGGAAATAAATCTGTGAATTAGTTGATCATCTGTGTACTTACTATAAAGTAAAAAAAACATCTAAATATTATATAACTCAAAGGTGACTGACTGACTGACTGAATGACTGACTGACTGAATGACTGGCTGACTGACTGACTGACTGACTGACTGACTGACTGACTGACTGACTGACTGACTGCCTGACTGACTGATTGACTGACTGACTGACTGACTGACTGACTGACATAGTGATCTATCAACGCACAGCCCAAAGCACTGGACGGCTCGGGCTGAAATTTGGCATAGGCATCAGCTAAGAAAGATTTTACGAAACTCCACCCTTAAGGGGGTAAAACAGAATCCACGTGTACGAAGTCGCGGGCGGCCGCTAGTCTTGTATAGTTTTGAAATAATCGAGCGAGAGCACTTATCGTTTACAGCNTTACAGCCTGTAGTTAGGTATCAGAAAATACATAATATTAATAACCTATTGAATTTAGTAATAGTGTTTTAAGTTGGAGATACCTCCATCCTATACTAATGGGTAAGGAAAGTAAAAACACATTTCATATAAATAAACTTTATTAACAAGAATACATAATGAATCGCAATACATACACGTATATAAGTATATATGTATAAGATAAAATAGCCCTTTGCCCAGGATATTTTTCAAAGATACAATGGATATCAAGTCTAATTGCAAAAAAAAAATGCTGGTATTTACTGAGATTTTAGCAGTCATAGAATAATCGAGTAGTTGAAAAGACTTCCAGTGGTCGAAAGATTCTTATCGTGATGTGGAGGCAGAGGTACTGTTTCTGAAACGTCAATACATGTAAGGCATGCACATGCAGTAGCCTTGTTGGCCTGGGTTAGTATAACAGAAATATGAACTGTCATTACAACTTGAGCAGGGATATTGGCAATCTGCGTCTGTCCAACAAGACACCTTTCCACCTGAAAACGAGACAATTTGTTAGTCACGCCTTCACCCGTGCCTTCACTGTGATTATAATAATATAGTTATTGAATTTTTAGCGTTAAGAGTTGCATCTCAAACTCATTTAAAAATTATAAACAACTTGAAAAAATCGAACTGCCTAAGGCGGGAATTGAACCTACTTAGGCCCAGAACAGACGGTAAAACGCAACGAAACTGCAACTTTCTGATGATTCTGATGAATGAAACTGAAACTGAAAGTTTCAAACTGGTCGCTTCATGTGTGGTCTCTCAACAGACGCTATGGCAGAAACTTAGATGCAACTCAAAAGTAACTAGCAGTTTCAGTTTCGTTGCAGTTGCGTTTCACCGTCTATTCTGGCCCTTATACACTGGATGAACCCGTCGAAATTTTCAAGTTCAAGCTGTTACGGCTAGCGTTTGTTCCAACAATGTTGGGTATTTTTTCAAGATTTTTCAAGTTATTTATAATTTACTGTGATTGCTTAAAATGGAACGTAAAATATTGAGCATTCTCTGTTTTGTTGAATTTTACATAGAAGTTTATTTTTGTAGAAAATTACCACATCAAAGCGGACAAATTTCGTACTTTAGGGATTGTATTTTGAGGCTAACTTTACCTAGGTACATAAGTATGTATCATGCTGGGTATTTTAAATTTTCGCGTTCCATGTCCTAAATATACATAGCTTGGCTTACCAATTGGTTTTCAATATCATTTAATAAGAAATATTATGAACAATAAAACTAATAAACTCACCTAATCCAGGCTGAAATGGTGAATAACCGGCTGGAAAAGTTTAATTCATTTTATTAGAAATATGTTTATTAAAGTAAATAATTTACAGATTTTATTTATTTATCTAATACTGTTATCAATAAATTTACTGTACTTTAGTCAGATACTTAGCAATAAAAGAACATTAATATTTTTTGTAAATTTACCTCTAGAAGCAGCCTCTCCTCCTGAAATAGGAAATAAAACGTCAGCAATACTCTTTCACTCAGGTGTAACTTCTATTTCTTCCAAAAATCAAATAATAAAATGAATTAATAAAGCCGATGGTTGCAGGGCATTATGGAAATCATTGGGGTAGGCCTATGTTCAGCAGTGGATGTCTTATGGCTGTAATGATGATGATGAATAAAGCCGATGGCACATCGTAACATTTTGTTGTAAAATTGGCACTATTAGGTACAGCTGTATAAGATGCACAGTTTTTTGGTTGATGTGCCGTCGCCTGAACAACAATACATTCAAAAACGCACCTGCAGCATTATTTGGATCGGCCGATCTTTGAGAACCTGTCAAAAAATGTCAAGTGTTTAATTACATTTCTACTAAAACATATTTTTTTACTCATTTTATTTCTCAGAATACAATAATTTAAACTTTGTTGATCTAGAAATCGCCGTGTATTTTCATATACCTGTCTAAAATTTAGAGACATACATATAAACTATACGAAAAACTATATATTTCTATCTCTATAGTCTTCTGTTTGATCAATTTATCAATTATTTATTTTAATATTTTTATATTATTGATAAAGATACCAACAAAACATCTTTACACAAACAAACAATGCATGCAATGATGACAAGAATTAGGTTCATAAAATTCAAAAGTTCAATCAGATCTATTACGTATTTATAAAGTTGGAAGGTAGGTATTATGACTTTTAAGTGATACTAGCGGCCGCCCGTGACTTCGTACGCGTGGCACCCGTTTTACCATCTTAGGGGTGAAGTTTCGTAAAATCCGTTCTTAGTGAGCAGTTCTAAAAGGAACTCCCATGCAAAATTCGAGACTCTTAGCNCGGAGGCGAAAGCAGGATAATATTTCTCAGAATACAATAATTTAAACTTTGTTGATCTAGAAATCTCCGTGTATTTTCATATAGGTACCTGTTTAAAATAGAGAGATAAATATAAATTTCTATACGAAAAACTATAAGTATATCTATCTCTAAAGTCTTCTGTTTGATCAATTTATCAATTATTTATTTTAATATTTTTATATTATTGATTAAGATCTAACAAAACATCTTTACACAAACAAATAATGTATGCAATGATGACAAGAATTAGGTTCAAAAAATTCAAAAGTTCAATTACATCTATTACGTATAAAGTTGTAAATTGATTACGTTATAAAGTTGGAAGGTAGGTATTATGACTTTTAAGTGATACTAGCGGCCGCCCGTGACTTCGTACGCGTGGCACCCGTTTTACCATCTTAGGGGTGAAGTTTTGTAAAATCCGTTCTTAGTGAGCAGTTCTAAAAGGAACCCCCATGCAAAATTCGAGACTCTTAGCACTTGTAGTTTCTGAGATTTCGTGATGAGTGAGTGAGTCAGTCAATCAGTGACCTTTCGCTTTTATAAATATAGATTATACTGACTTGAATTAAACATTGAAGAAAAAACATATTTACCTGCAGAAGCTTGAGCTTGTGACTGGGCTTGGGCGTGAGCATAGGCTTAAAATATTATAAAAATTTAGCAGTATTTGTTGTATAATATATAAATATTAATTTATATTACTGAAGGGATTGTTTATTGAACTGAGCTCTACTGGTGACCTTTTGCTTTGTGCACGTGGACTCTACCTTGTTTGGCCGCTGCTTCTTCTGTCACAACAAGAAAAACATTTTATATTATTCATTGTTCTTCAATAATACTTCTTTAATAGTAAGTTTGTCTTGTTGTTTACATTTTTTCGGTGCTTTGTTAAAAGCATGTTTCTGAAACTATAAGTCACTGTGTACCTTTTAAATTTTAAGTCGTTTTACAATATTTACCGTCATCATCACCGTATCCCTGGCTTCCATAGCTAGAGCCGCTAGCGCCGCTGACGCCATCTATATTAAAGGAATGTTCTCTCAATCTATATCAATAAAAGCGAAAGGTCACTGACTGACTCACTCACTCATCACGAAATCTCAGAAACTACAAGTGCAAGGAGTCTCAAATTTTGCATGGGGATTCCTTTTAGAATTTAGGTGCTCACTAAGACGGGATTTTGCAAAATTCAACACCTAAGGGGTTAACACGGGATCCACGCGTACGAAGTCACGGGTGGCCGCTAGTAATAAATATGAACGACATTATAATTATCAAATTATTTGACTTACGATGGTGTTTGCTGCTTCTGCCCTTGCTCCTGCTTGAGCCTCCATGGTGTTGGTGCCCTCTTGACGATGCAGAGCCAGACTCTATGTCCAAAGAATAAATTATATTATTTCCTCACTATCAACGAAGTATTAGACTAAGAGCTAGAAAACGCCAGACCTACGTCATTTTATAAAAGCTGAAAGTTTGTTTGTTACATAAAAATCCGATTTTATGGTATGACATTAGTAGAATACAGTCTATTGAATATACAGAAAAAGCCATCGTAAAAGTTAGACTTTCGTTATACTACAAAATCTGATTTTTATGTATAATATTTGGGCAAAAATTTGAAGTATTTTCCCCAACAGCCAGACAGTTTTTTTAGGGTAGCTCCCAAAGCCACCATGACCCAAACTCCATAATTCACCAACATTATATCCTATATTGGGAGCATACGCTGACAAACTTTCAGCTTTTATAAAATTACGTAGGTCGTGCGTTCACTAGCTCTTAGTCTATATTGATTCAAAGTTATTAAAAAGTACCTGAATCGTATCCTTCGTAGCCTTCGTTGCTGTCATCTGCAGAAAAAATAAAAAATTAACAACAATAGCAAGAACAAGGCAGATATTTGACCGCAATCGCACTTGTGTTAAGTGAGATGCAGTCTATCTGCCTTGTAAGTGCCTATTCACTCTAGCCTTGAAAAGGCCCGGATTATAGTATTCGGGAGAGACTTTCTAAACAGATGTGAATATAAATGAAATTTTGAAAAACTACATGGTCGCTATCTTGTTGTCAAAAGTTTAATTACATTTATTTTTGCTGCTGCCACTTCTGCCCTTTCCTTTGCTCCTTGAAGAAGCTCCGTATTGACCTGATGAAAATAATAAACATAAATATTTATAGAACGAACTCGAATAATTTCAAAAGTTATAAAAAAAAAATGAAAATTAACACAAATAATTTTTGATTTACTAGTTCTAGACTATTTTCTTCTTTCTTTCTTAGACTATTTACTCACTTCCAGCAGCTCCATATTCTGAAATAGAAATGGTAAATAAATTAAGTTTGGACAAAATTACCATAAATATTCCAATATTTAAAACGTAACAAACTAAATACCTGAACCTTCATAGCCTTCACCATCATCGTCACTATCGGCATCTGTAGAAAACAAATTAATTTAATGTCATGAAACCTTCCAAGAGTTCCTCAGAGTATTTAATTTTATTTGGGTTTAATTATAAAGGTCATAGCAGTCTTATCAACTCGGAAAGGGATCAACACGAGCTTGCATCGCCTTTCGTGCGCTGTCAACCGCGAGGCGAGGCGTTTACGTTACGGTGCGGATAAGTGTGCGTTGCATTATGGAGTTTCATACAGAGAATACTGATCGCCTCGAGTTGATACGGTTACGATCCCTTTCCGGGTTGATAAGTGTGCTACGTCCTTTAACTTAAAAAAATACCTTTCTGCGTTCAGCGTGTTAGTAAATGTTTATTAGCTTTCTCTTTAAACTTTGTAAATAATCTCCTTACTGGAGCTCTGTATTATGCCCGTTTTAACCATCAATCCCTAATGTTTATGTGATCACTATGGTAACACATAACAGGAATTTTGTTTTCAAAGGGGTCGCTTTAAAATTATGGTGAAAACGGACATTAGACTCAGATCTTTAGGTCGTAACTTACATTGGTTCTTGTAGCCACTGCTTCGTCCCTTCCCTTTGCCATAACCAGACACTCCTACGCCTTCTGAGTCTAAGATAAAAATAAATTAATGTTATTTCATATATTGATTTAACTTTTAGATACCAAGGCTGGGTTGCACCATCTTACTTTAACTTTGACAAACGTCAAAAATCTGTCAAATTCCATACAAAAACACTGGTTATCGTTAAAGTTACGGTCAAAATTAGGTGGTGCAACTCAGCCTTAGTCTGGGTTGCACCATTTTACTTTAACTTTGACAAACGTCAAAAATCTGTCAAACTCCATACAAAAACGTCCGGTTATCGTATCTTTATCAACTCAGCCTTAGTATCTTTCTGTCAGTGTTGATCTCAATCAAATTAAAATAGAGCTTTAAGTCCGAAGTTCGAAGCGCGCGAGGGCGCAAAAAAAATAGAAAAAAGTCTAACCTGAATCGTAATCGTCGCTTCCAGCATCTGAAAAGTTATTATCAAATTCAGTTTCCTTTACAAAGTGTTATTTTTAAGGTCTTTGACGTTACATTTAAAGTGTTAATTTTGATAAATAAATGAATGAATCTTACAATGATTCTTGCTGCTGCTAGACCTTCCTTTTCCTCTTCCATGGCTTGACGAACTCCCATAAACTGACGGAAGATAAAATCATAGTAAGATAAACTCATAGTTGAATAATATTCATAAAGTAGCTAAGTAAGTAGTATTTACTAGGGTATTGCAGTCAATTATAGAACCTTGCAATGAGATGAGATATTTTTTTATTTATATGTATAAAGAATATTAGTAATTTGTAAATACAAGTTTCTAAAAATGCAATTCACCCCTCGTGGTAAGCTAAATGTATTTGTATTACAAAGAAGTTGAATGTTACTTACCTGAACTTTCATAGCTGTCATCGTCGGCATCTGTGAATGAAATATTTAAAATATAGCAAATTAAATTGAATAAGTGGAGCGAATGTCGGTTTTACAAAATTATTATTATTATTAATAAAAAAAAAATATTTTAGGTACATATCTTTTTCCAAGTAAATATTTTGTTTTTTATTGTTTTACCTAAATATCCGTACATTTTAGTTTGTTATCAACTAAATAAAGTTCAATTATTGGGTAGGTACCTAAGTTATCGGTGTTGTCGCGTCTACGAGATAAGTAGGAGGCTGGCCTTAGATTATCATAGTAGTACGCTGAAAAATTAATTTACTTTTAGAGAAAATTCAATATTGCTGATTGCTAGTTAATTGAATAAAAAGTACCCACTTTAATTGAGACACATAACAGAAAAAAAATACCGACCAACTCTTTCAGCAATATCTGAAATATAATATTGATAAATAAATATTTTCATTCTAAGATAACCTTATTTATTGCTTTATGAGACATTGAAACAAAGACCAGCCTACCTGGGTGCATCTCGTTGATAAGATTAGTTAAATATGCAGCATATTCTGGATTGTAGCTAATGGCTGCCCGAATTGCTATATTGAAATATTTTTTGTTAAAGTATTTAGCAAACTTTCAAAGATGTTTTGTAAATATTTAATTCGGAATTTATAAAATCTTGCTGTCGTATACCAACCGTCGTCTTGCGGTGCACTGAATGCTAAAATGAAACATTTTAAGTTGCCTTTATTGTAAGGTTAAAAATTAATTACTATTGGTAACTTACTAATTCCTAATAGTCTAGGTACCTACCCACATAGTTCTATAAAGTTTATATTAAAGTCTTTTGGCAAATATCTACTTACCACGGTATGCTCCTTGGCCTTGTCCATAAGCGCCTGATTCGTATCCTAAATAACATTAAATGGAATAAATTAAAGTTTCTAATTTAATTTCCAATATTCTTGGGCAAAAGTTTTGTATAGGTATTCAATACTAAATTAATAAATACCTTCACTGCTATCCGAACTGTATCCGTATCGACCTTCGGAAACTCCTGTAAAAGAAATTTATTCATTTATTTACTATCACCCAAGTAAAATAAAATTAAACAAAGCTTTGACGCATTTTACCATGTTGTGATGGTACTAGTACAAAAAAAAATCAAACCTGAATTGCTCGATGATCCAGAACCATCTAGAAAATAAATATTGTATTTTATTGTAAGAGCATGATTTTGACTACAGATATGTAAAGTTAAATAAGTTTCTATAGCGTGATAGCGGTTGCAAGGGAATATGTTCAAAATACATTATAGTGGGAACTATTTTCCCAGCAGTATAAAGGGTTAAAACAATCTACTATGGTTACTTATTTTCTTAAAGTTACTTACAGCCGCTAGCGGAACTGGCTCCTCTGCCTCGACCTGGAAAACAGTTCATAGATTTATGATATCAACATTTTGTCCTTTTTCTTATAGCAGACTCAATATTTTGACAAAGTTTGATTTAGTATGATACTTGTGTACTGCGTCCTCCCATGACTTAGATTATTCAACTTTATATTTACCCTTTCCGTGTCCTGAAACAATATTTAAATACTTTGTAAAAAACTAAAACTTTGTGTAATTTTTAATTCAGTATAAATGTATAGCAATACAATAAATGTTCAGGGACGTACTTGATTTGCTCCTTCCACGCGCAGCTTGGGCTCCGTATCCTAAAACCATACCACAATCTGTTATTCTTATTTCTATCTAAATATCTAACTATTTTTCCTTCACATTTATATTATTTTTTCTTTATAAACCTGTTGCGCCAATTTTGTAAAAGGAGCTCTAAAAGGATGATTTTGAAATATTATCAGGAAAAACAATAAGATGACTTTCGCCAATAAAAATTGCGAAACTTTACATCATTTAATTATAAGATTTAAAATCAATAGCGAAAATGTTATATTTATTAAAATATGTTGAAGCTGTCTGTGAAACTTACCAGAGTCGTCGTCGTCGCTGCCATATCCTACAAAGAAATATATTTTTAGTTAACTTATTAATTAAATACACATGTATTGTGTTACTCTGAAAAGGGCTGTAATACGTACCTATAGTGAATCCGAATTTGAATTTAAAAGTGGCTGTAATTATAGGTCAATGAAGTTGACTACACTCGCGAGAAAAAATATGGAATTACCTTATATCTTTCGAGCGATCTAAAGAAATAAATAAATGACTGAAAGAAGATATTTTTATGATGTAAGAGGCAAACGAGCAAACGGATCACCTGATAAATAAAAATATAAGCATTTCATAGATTTCATATACATAGTTCTTATAATCACTCAAAAGAACACCCCTTGTGTGTGATTCCATACTTTTGCTCTTAAGTATTAATTTATAAATTACCTGAGTTTGCGCCGGCACCGTAGTCTGAAAAGCAATTTATATTGTAGTTTTTATGAGTATATAAAAAATAATAAATAAAGACAACCTACTGGTATCACAAGCACATTTAGCTTACCATGAGGAGTTAACAGTAATTTGTATTCACAAATTGCTAATAATCTTTAAAAAAATATAATAAAGTGATACCTAGTTACTCCATAATCAAGTACGTAGTAAGTCCATAGTCAAGTAGTAAATAACAAACTTAAACTCACGTGAGTGTCCCGATTTAGAGCCACTGCTGCTGCCGTATCCTATAAAACAATGAAACCGTTAAGTTCACTTTTAAATGACAATATTGATATTTAAAAGATTTTTTCGAATAAAATGAACTAACCTGCCACTCCAGAGCCCCTGCTGCCATAATTTTCGTCATCGGTGTCATGCACTGTAAAAACCAAACTTTATAAGTATTTTATCATTATAAACATTAGTTTATAACAATTTTTCAATTGTTTCATGTTTTTGTGTATTAACACAAAAACATGAAACAATTGAAAAATTTAAATTTCAAAGTACCTGAACTGGCTGAGCCACCAACGGCGCCGTCTGCAATAAAGTAAAATATTGAAACTAGGTAAACATTTGTTAATCGTCGCCAGATTAAGTTTGAATTATGACGTCATGTATGCGAAATCAATTGACTCCAATTATTTTGGAGTGTTTTTTATGAAAGTGTAGGTATCTTGGAATCGTTTGTTATTGGTGTCAACTTACATTTGGCTTTGCCTCCTCTGCTGTTCACTTTCCTGTCCGACACTAAAAATCACAAATATTTTAATTACATTCTCGTTCATCATTAAAAAT
The DNA here is from genome assembly GCF_004193835.3 of Ostrinia furnacalis. Lineage (NCBI taxonomy): Eukaryota > Metazoa > Arthropoda > Insecta > Lepidoptera > Crambidae > Ostrinia > Ostrinia furnacalis. The sequence continues at coordinate 667,242 of NW_021133043.1, forward strand.
ACGAGTAAACGAAACCTCAGTGTAAATAGGATCCGACATAGATGAAAAAACATTCGTTCGTTCGTTCGTCTCAGCCAAATAATGTCCACTGCTAGACAAAGGCCTCCCCCAAGGTTTTTCACAATGAACGGTCCTGCGCTGCCCGCATCCAGGCTCTTCCCGCGACCTTTACCAGGTCGTCGACGTCAGAAAAAACATTATCATAAGTTATTTTTTTTAAATTTATTTCTTAATTTCACTTATAACTTACCTCCTTCATTGCTGTCATATACTTCCCCGTATCCTATTTGTAACAAAACATTGTTTTAAATTATTTTATCATTTTTCAAACACTGTTTGTTCTCTACTATTGGTCCAACTACACTCTACTAAATTACCTGAACTGCCGGAGCTGCCATAAACTGTAAATAAAGAACAACTCGTGGTGTTAGTTCTTATTGCAGGTTTATTAGAAAGTTACTAAATATTTAAATATTTTCTTCATTTGCCTAATGTCTACAAAATGAGTTTAAATGTATTTTTAGGCACATTCTTTGTATTACAAATATGAAAATTGTTCGCTTGATTATTTGAAACGTCTACTATACGTCTCATGAAAGTAAGCCTTCTTTCGACTTAGAAGTCGAACTGAATAAGTGACCAAATAATCGAAATACTTGCCTTTGTTCCTATGGCCAGCTCCTCTGCTGCTTCCAGAGCTTACTGTGAAGAAATTATACAAGTTAATTGTATAAAGTTAAACATATTTAAGACAATAATTTTTTAAACCTTTTATTAAGTGAGATCAGGATAAACCTTTGTGTTACCTACTTATACTAGTTTTAAGACCACTATTTTTACCCAAAATTGTGCAAATAAATATTTGAATTTGAATTTGAAAGTTTTTGAGCCATCATCGAGAGATAGGTGGGCCGACGACACCATAAAGATAGCAGGGAAGCGCTGGACGCAGGCCGCTACCAATCGATCAACATGGAAAACATTGGGGGATGCCTATGTTCAGCAGTGGACGTCCTATGGCTGAAATGATGATGATGATGATCGATAGATAAGTATCCTAGATATATAGAAAGAATTAGAATTTAGGTGGGTTTATGTAGTTCAAAAAGTACTTACCACCTGCGCCGTAGACCTCAGCGCTATCGTCGTAGTCACTGGAGTACTTGTCAGAGTTCTTCGACGAACTTACACCGGCTGAAAGGGGAAAGAATTATTTTCATCTATTTGCTAAAAAAACACATAATAATTAGGGTTGGTTTAGATTTTTAATATAGGAAAAATTGCTTTTTCAGAGTAAGTAGTTTGTCACACTCTAGTCATTTCGTCGCTAGTCATAAATGCAGTTAGGCTTTTTGGTGCACTTTTTAATGTACAAGAGACTTGTTGCGTTCGGTAAGAACTCGCCCATTTTGGTGTATCGATTCACGCTTGAATACGTGAAAACGTTGCGTTTGAGAGACCTTATTTTCAGACGATGGCATGTGTAGGTACCTACCTAAAACAAGACTATTTGTGATTGTTGCTATGATGCAATATCAACATCTTAAATAGTTGCTATAGGAACGATTAGCAACCAAAATGTACTATTATAAGTCTAAATATAACTCAAACGTGACTGATTGACTGACTGACTGACTGACATAGTGATCTATCAACGCACAGCCCAAACCACTGGACGGATCGGGCTGAAATTTGGCATAAGGTAGATGTTATGATGTAGGCATCCGCTAAGAAAGGATTTTACGAAACTCTACCCCTAAGGGGGTAAAACGGGATCCACGCGTACAAAGTCGCGGGTGGCCGCTAGTCTGATATATCCTATCGACTCTACATTTGCTTCGTTCGTTTTAGCCAAATGACGTTCGACATAGCTATAACATTTATTCACCTCAAACTTTTCCAAGGGTCCCTTACTGTTAGCTTTGTAAATAGGTGTATTTTTATTATAATAATTACCACCATGGCCCACGGAGCTCGCCTCCACGGAGGCAACGGCGACCACAACTGCTAGAACGATCAAGCACCTCATGTTCACCGTTGATGACACAATGTAACCTCCACTAGATGTCCCCACTATTTATAAGGAAACTCCAATCAAAACTCACGTAAATCAGCCTAATGCGACAGTTTAATTTTATTTGTTTTATTGATTCACGGTCGGCCTTTGATTTATGAGCGGTTCAGTTGTTCTTGAATGTTTTGTAGAATTTTTTCACCTAATTAGATAGGATTCTTATACACACTTACGGCTTGGGATCTAGGCTATCAGACTATGCTTATTTACAAAATATAGAAAAAGTTTTTGTGCAGTTTCTCCTTAACACCTGTAACCTGTCACTGTACTTTGCTGTACATACTGGGAAAGAAAAAGTTGTTCATATAAACTGGACTGAGCAGCTGATAAGCAGCTGTAGTAACCTAGTGATAAGACACATTGATATGCTTTTGTAGAGTAGGTATGCCAATTCAAGCAATGCAACAAAATGTACATGTTATTAAATGCTTCAGCTATATATTGCCTCTGATAACTACGCTCAAGTGAGCGCGCACAAGTAAACGGTTGATTTGATCAGAGCGCGCCGGAACGCCGAAAAAGTGGAAAAATCTCGCTGGATTTCGATTAATTGGGAGAGAATTTAAGAGAATTCATATCTATTCTATGTATATCCATATAATCACTTACAAGCCTCATAATTATAGGCACAGTCTCGTAAGACCGCCCTAACAATACTTACAATTATTAGTTTTATTTAGCTAACATTTGACAGATTACAAAGTAAATAAACAAATTCCACATAAAGCACACATCCGATCATATCTGCGTATCCACACACATCCGTTATCCGGCACGGACGAGTGCGCGCGAACAAATAAATGGCCGATTTGATCGCCCGCCGAATCGCGCCGCCGAAAAAGCCGCCGGTAAATCCCGCCGAATCCGCGCTGAGGTTAATGAAATGTGGTAAAACTATTAGTTGTTGACAGACCCAATAGGCATAATACCATTCACAATATTCTGTGAATAGCGAAAAGGAACGTTCCCAAAACTATCTTAGAGTGGTGGTTTTTCAGGAAAAATATCATCTGTCCCAGTAAGTACTTACGTAATACGTAACGTAGTACTTTAAGTAAACAATAACACCGCTATGACAGTCCTTTAACGAATGTGTTAGGAATGTAGAGTTTTAAAACGTAATAACCTATCTAATTTTATCCCGTAGTTATAGTACAAGTTAAATTTTAGCTTCTTCTTTTTAACTTCTGTGAGGAAATGTGTTTTTATAGACATTTTGAAATCAATTATTGCCTACATTAAAAGTCCCCAAATAGAACCCATAATTAAAATGCGTTATCAAAAATTAAGTATAATCAGTATTTTGTAACAAATTATTGCTTATTGTGCATATCTAACTAATACCTACCAAATCATACCTATTTAAACGCGACTCTCCAATTGCCATCAAATGAGGCCAGTTACAAACCGCGCAATGCAAATACGCATTGCTTTTTATCCCTCAATAAAACTGCATGGAATTTGTCCAAAATGAACCGAAATGCACCAAATTAAGCGATGTTTAACCCGATATTGACGAAATGAGGCGCATTTGTCCGTAATCCGTGATATGGCCGGGAACGAACCCCGGACAGCAATCAAACCGATCGCTGTGATAGTTGGTAATTACGTGACATTGGTTGGGGTGTTTATAAACTCATCTACGTAGGGAAATATCTACCTAAATATTAATTATTTTATGTACCTAGTCGTTCTTTCAAGGAGAGGTCTTCTTTGCCGTAATCCGAGAAAATTGATTGTATTTATGACTTCAAATACATGACAATAGTGACTGAGTTTCTTGCTTCTTGTCAGCACTGGCTCATTTATTGTCCCGAAGCAGTGGTAGGGTTAAAATTGGGACGTGTAAAAGTGCTTTATAAAAGCCTATTTGCTATAAATATAAATGAGTTTTATGAGTTTGTAAATAAAGTTGTCCTGTTTTGGTTGGCTATGAACATTCAGAAATGAAATGTAACAAAATACAAATAAATTTTCAGGAAAACTGGTCACAGTAATAATATAAGTACTTAATGACAAGTATATTAACTATTTTAAAAGCCCTCTTCTTACTAAGTAAATCATACACTCGGCATCAAATAAATCGCACCTCCCGCGACAAGCACTTATCAAACGTATGCATCCCCACTTCCCACCAACGTTGGTACCATTTGAAAGCCTAGTTCTAAACTTAATTTCATTAAAGGAAAGGTTTTTACCCCAAAAATGTGTCTTTACAAGGATCCAGAGTCACTTCTTCAAAAAATAGGTAGTTACGCTATAGCCATTTTTTATGACTATAAAACTATTAAGTTGGGATTAATCGCTATCCATCTCTTAAAGAGGACACGTGAGATCTTTATTTGGTTTTATAACCATAAAAATTGGTCTAATTGATCCCAGAGGTGAGCCCAAAGTCTACTTAAAAATAGACCTCTTTCAAGTCACATTTATGGGTGTTAATCATTTATTTAGAAATGAAATGTATTTTTCTTTAAGGATATTTATTGGGATTTCAAATAACACCAATATTGTTGGGGTACCATGATTGTGTCAGAAGAAAATCTTTAAAGTTCGCGTCGCGGAAGGTGCGGTTTATTTGATGTTGAGTGTAGTTTTACAAACATAATCCAGATTTAGCAGTCAGTTTGTACTCGTTTTTATATACGAGTAAAACACCTACCTACCTTTTGCTACTTTTAATTACGTAAGCAGTAGCTCATGTCCTGCTCATACATCTGTCGTATTGTAAGTTTTTCTTTTTCTTTAATTATTTCCACTGCTCTGTTCCGCATTGTTCCGTAAAATGTTTCGACTAATGCAGCGTGAAATCAAATTACATACGTATTGTGCTAGTTTACATGTATTTATAGTAATTTATATAAATTTCATTATCCACGGTGAGATGGAAACTAGTATTGAAATTTCCACTTGCATGGTAGTCACTGATTTTGATGTTTAATATTTTATAACATCAGCCATGCGATATATTTCACGTTCAATGACACAGATTTTACGTTACCAGGAGAAAAGATTACAGTGTTATTATAGAAAAGTTAAATGCGCCTTGAACGTTGGTTTAAAGTGACATTTCCATATTAAATGTCAATTTAAACAAATACCTATATTCAAGGTGCGTTAATTTTTTTGTGATAAGGACCCTAATGTCTAAGGCTGAGTTGTACCAGCTTTGACGCTAACTATAACGATAACCGGTGTTTTTTGTATGGAGTTTGGCAGATTTTTGACGTTTGTTAAAGTTAAATTAATATGGAGCAACCCAGCCTTAGATAATTCTAATAAATCATAAACACATATTTATGAAGAAATAAACAATTCATTTTTACAATATCAATTGAAAATTCATACGATTTGTAAGATCAATTGAAAATTCAATCAATTTGTTGCCTAAAATAACCTCTTCGCCTCACTCATATGGACCTAACCACCTCCGTTCTCCGAAGCATATAAACGCGTTCCATAATCCCTCCAAGAGAAAGCAATACTGTGTTCTAAAAAACTAAAAGTAGGGCCAACCCCGGAGTTAAGGTGGGTACACGTGAAACCACTCAGTGGTCGCCATTAGCCCCCGATGTGCACCCGCCTTAAGGCTGGCAGCGACTAAGCGACTTGAGTGCGCGTTTATTTAAACGCACACAGATCGTTGGGCTTCAGAAGTTTAAGTAGTTATTTTTTTTAAATTCCTGAATAATCACCAGTGATTTTTTTGTGAACTCAATTGATATTGTTGCAATAATTGAATTATGACACTACCTACTGGCACTTTTATTATTGTCGAGTTCTTTATTGTACAGAAAAACGAGCTTGATGGCTAAGGGTCTTCAAATGTTTAGAAACTTACTTACTTATCAAAGTAAATCAGTAGCACGATTGACGACTCTATGATTTGTTTAAGTTAGGTTGACTAACATAAAACGCCTAGTGTGAGTCCAGCCTTAGAGCCGATAATGGCATCGTTTAGTATGAGATTTTCTTAATCCGTTTTCACACAAAATGCAGGTCTTCGATTAAATAGTTTTATTTTTTCTATGGAAAAATTTGTTCATTGGCATCCAAAGTTCTATGAAAAAAAAAATGATTGTTAATGCGTGGGTAAAGACATATTCAATGAAATTAGGAAGTAGCTAATGACATCGTAAAATCTCACATTGCTTGTGACCGCGAAAACAGACCATTCAAAAGCATAAACAAAGAAAATTCGACCTTGAGCCGTCCAAATTCCCAAACTGCAAACATCGCGAGATATTTTTGCCTAAACGAGCAGCGAAGTAAAGGTGTCCGGCCACCAGATGCAGTAAAGATGTCATCGCGAACAGTTACTACCGGTGGTTACGGTTGGTCGTTGGGTGTCTTCAAAAGACCCTCAACGACTTGGTGGTCGTTGAGGGTCTTTTGAAGACACCCAACGAAGCTTGGAAGCGATTTGCGTCAAAGACAAACGCGCTTTGTTGTGACAGCGCGGACGTTTCAGAAAGTTAGCAGTGGTGCACACAATATGCATTCTACTAAGCTTTCTTGGTCGGATATTGATATTTAAATAAAATTAATAGATAATGTAGTCTACACACTTAACTAAAGCTGCCAACTGGGAAATGGTAGGGTTTTAAGAATTAGACAAAGATTAAGACATGTAAAGGCTCCTTATGATCATCATAACTTTATTTCTTTATCAGTCTTTTATTTTTCTTTTTTCTTTTTAGTTTGACGATTTGACTTTGAACCAACAAGTTGACGAAAATATAAAATAAATACTACCTAACTGGGATTGAGCTGTTAAGCATTACGGATTGAGCTTTTAGGCACTATTTAATACCAATCTGGATTGTAACTTCTATGTATCCCAGACTTTATTTCGTAATTTACACTTCCCAGGTATGCAAACACACGCTGCAAGCTGACTCACGAGCGACGCGTGTTCATAACTCACACTTTTTACGGCACTATACACACAATCTTTTATTGCTATTAATTATTTCTGTGTCTGGAAGAATTTAATAAGCTTCCCTAAGTGTTTATGTGAAGACGCTTGTGAATTAGCTCTGGATATTCATTGTTAAAGTCAAGTTGACACTTACTTTTCACAAATAGTTCTAAAGACGTCTCTACAAAAGTATCAAAAATCCAGTTCATTTTCAGCTAACGCTTTTACTAACACTTAGAAATGAAATCCATAATTTTTCAATTACTTGCTCAATTGACTAGGCGAGTCATAGTAGGAAATTGGCATATAAATAAATTGATGTTTCAATAAAAATTGTGTCATTTTTAAACAGTCGAGCCGTTTAACATTGTATCCTGTCTCATGTTATAAATACATTACATGAAAAAAGTTAAAAACATGATAATATTTTAAAAAAAGATGTCATAAGAAGTTATTTATTAAAATATAAATATGATGTCCACGCCTTATTTCACGGGTACCAACATAAATCACACAGAGGAAGCTATGTTAATTTATATGTTGGCACCATTTGATGGCGGGATCGAAAAAATATGGCGGTTATGATGTGATGACGACTATTATTAGAAAATATATATCATAAATATTTTTTTAAATTTTTTGCAAATCTTTTAACTTGAATTTATAAGCTTAGAACAAGCCTTGCTTTTTAACAAGAATTACCTCTCCAGTCTCTACCATCCATAAAGGAAATACCTATTTCCTATAATCTTAAAGATACGTAAGTTGTAGAAAACAGAGGATCGGAGAGAGTTTCATAATGTTGCAGTTTACATGACGATGACGGACGTAGGAACTAGTCGCTTTGTTCTTATCAATGGGAGATGAAAAAAGCTATCACAATCAATCACACTGAAATTCAGAACGGCCGAATCACCAGCAGAGACCATGTAAGATTCCTTTTATACTTATTGTATAATTCCATAATTTCAATATCGAGACCAATAGCGCTACATCTGACACACCTTATAATGAATTAGCATTGTAGTAAATTCCCCGTTGCACAAATGAAATGGTAAAAGTACAGAATCTTTGAGATTCAAGCTTCCATAGATTTGGCAGTCAACCTCAATTAAGTAATTTAAGTTAAATTTTAAATAGTTAAGCATAGTACACACTAGAAAAATAAGCACAGCCCGGAACTGGACGGTGAGTGCGTCGCATAAATTAGTTCTGCGCAGCGACCATTCATCACTGCACGGGCTATATTTTGTACGTGTGTGTGTACTGATAATTTATATGCATATTTTATGGACCCCAACGATTTATAGCGCGCTTAAGATCGCGAATAATGGTGGTAAAGTGAGCTGTCGAATATATTTTGTAAGGTTTTTGGTTTTGGGAAATAATGGCGGTGCAGCCTTTTTGTTTTACATAGTTTATGGTCAGTATTAAGCAAGAAGAACGTTGTAATAGCACAGCATTTTTATGTATAAAGCAATTAAAGCGATGCCCATGTGCACATCTTTGTCAAAACACAAATTAAAATCTAGTATTTAACTACATTGGCAAAGTAAGCAACCCAAAAGATTAGATTATGCAATACCAAGAACAAAAAACAGAAAATCGTGCGTAACGTTTGACATAATATTACTTTTGGTTAAAGCCAGATTTGTATCTAAAAAGAAATATTAAACTCCTCAAAGTAGTTCTACCAACTTTAACATTATATTATCATTACTTTCTGTTACATTAACTGCAAACATTCAACGTCTCTACAAACAAGCGTTCGAGTGACATACAACGGCGACACCTGTCGTCGCTTCCCTGTTGCCTTTGGCAGCGCGCGCGCAAGGTGTTGGGTCTTGGGTAGTCGATCTAAAACGCTGAAGTGTTGCCACCCGTGGCGGCAATAATAGTTTTAAGGTATTGTAAACAAAACTGCAATGCGATGTCGCATCGTAAAAATCCTTACATATAATAGCAATTCGTGATCATGTCCCAGTTTTTTACGTTACGATTCTGTATCGCGCAATTTCACAGTTTTGTGTACAAGCCCTAAAGTAAGCCGCCATGTAGAGAATAGAAACAGAAAGGTTAAAAGAGTAAAACGTAATTTCCATTATGAAGTTGGAATAAGTATCGTGCAAATAATGTGCTTAGCACGTTTCCACCCTTTATGCGCGCGTATGTCAATCTCAGATTTTATTTATCACGCGTAGTATATCTACATTATCATATCCCTTGCGTGAAAAACATGGATTTCTTGTGCCGTGTATCTGCCATCGACCCCATAATCTTTATTGTGCCAAAGTAATTTGTAACAAATAATAATGAATGCGAATCGTGTAGGTGCCTAATCAAGGACAAATCCAATATTAAAAGGCCATGCAGACCATATTTTATGTTCGCAAGGCAGGTTGAGACAATAACAATAAAGCCGGCGACACACCGACGCGCTCAATTAAGCCGCGCGCACATTAGGCACATTGTGACAATCAGCTTCCCGAGTGCGGGCTAAGTATAGACTAGCTTGCTTTTCTTAATTAGTGTGTGATCTTAATTTAAAATATATTATTTAAAACTCATATTTTCTTGTTTATTTATTTACTAGCTTTCCGCCCGCGGCTTCGCCCGCGTGGAATTTTGTCTGTCACAGAAAAACTTTATCGCGCGCGTCCCTGTTTCAAAAACCGGGATAAAAACTATCCTATGTTCTTTCCCGGGACTCAAACTATCTCTTTGCCAAATTTCATCAAAATCGGTTGCGAGGTTTAAGCGGGAAAGCGTAACAGACAGACAGACAGACAGACAGACAGACAGAGTTACTTTCGCATTTATAATATTAGTTGGGATTTATTTATTTATTCAGAAACTCAACAGCTGTTTTACAATATTCATGTTAGTTTGATGAGCATTAAATCTAAGCCAATTAAAGAGTTTCCTAGCTGCTTAAATAAGTTCGTACATTATTACATTTTATCAGGTAATGAGTACCAGGTAATGAGTACAATGTTAGTGAAACTTTAGATGAAATAATAAAGCCAAGCGACTCTATTACTGCTATAGTTACTTAAAATGTTTTATGTACCTACTTACCTGTATCATATTAAAACCGAGCGCATTCGGTTAAATTTTAGCTACCTATTTTTAGTAAACGTTGGTAGAGTCGTATACGAAAAACAGCTAAGTACTTTATTCAATAATGTCTTTATTAGTAGCTTTCATCAGTCACCCTTGTAGCCTCTACTTAAAATTAACTCCAACCTGTTATGTGCACCTATTGCTGGATTTCCCATAGTATTTTTAAAATCTATGGGGAATTAGATACAATAAGAGATTCACGCGCCTCCCTCTAAGTTCAATTACGTAGAGTCAACGTAGCACGTAACTGCAGCGGAACGCAAACGCAACACCTGCGGGTAACGGCGTATCGTGTGGGACTCAAATATCGCACCAAGGTGTGGCACGTATGGTTTGGAGAAAGCACATAATAGCGTGCAGCTTGATTTTCTGTCGTTCTTATACTCAAAATAACGACGAGGCGGAAAAGACAGCTTGCTATTGTGCTGCATAAACCCGTACAATATAAAAGCCCTTAGGCTTGATTGTTTGTGTACACTTACTTATTACCCAAAGAGATGAGTCCCGCTGAATTTATTCAAAGTTCTATTAGTAAAATACTTAATGTTCACTGGAAAAAGTCATTAGTTCATTGCAGTTTACTGCTGGCCAAAAGACAGAGAGACTCTATTTAATTTTCAAGTTTTTATTTTCCGTTATTAGTATTTAACCTGTGTGCTACCCAATATCTTACAAGACAAGTGATGATTAAGTGCTAATTTTCAAATTTTCCCGCCTTAGGCAGTTCGATTTTTTTAAGTTATTTATAATTTTCAAAATGTTATGTTTAATGTGGTTTTATCTACGAGTACGAGGAGTAGGTAGGTACATCTCCACACCAATTTGTTAAACTTGTAGACTAAAGTGGATAGCTTATGCTGATCAAGCGCAGATTAGCACCTGCTCCACAACTCCAGGTTCCAGGAATATGTAGCAATATGTAACGTCTAAGCCGCGTAGACATCACTATTAGTGCCTATTAGCCGGGAGCCGGTTTAAGCCGGCTAATGAAGACTAATCGACGATTAAATCAACAGGTTAACGGGTCGCCTGCCCGCCTGTTCGGTATTGATGCGTTGTTAATCTTAGTTTGAGGTGACAATGTATGTACGGTGTAACCCGCCTTTAATTCAGAACGTAATGCCTTATTGCGTAGGTAGTGAGAGTTGGTTGAATCAGTTCTTTACGTTTTTAACTTCATTTCTTTCTATCAGGTGAGATGCAGGTCTTGTTTTGGCTTCTCTGTTAGGATAAAACTATGTACCTATTATGTAAGTATTAGTACTTATTATAGGTTAACCCAAGCAATTTTTTCCTTGAATAGTGTTTAAATATATGCCTGTACTATTTGAACACTATTGGGTGAGTGCTGTACTTATTATTAATTTCAGTAAGAAGTAAACGAATGAAGACGTAATAAATCTTCTAATGTTAATTCTATGAACTCTAGTCGTTGACAGAGTATCACTTTGATTTAATTGGTAATAAATGCATCATTCAAGATTAGGATAATTAAGGTTTTAATTAGTATAATATCATTCAAGGATTTTAGTAGGACTAATCGAAGTCTTATAAACAATTGAATTCCAGGTCAGCTAAGAGATACCAAAAAACAAAATTTTAAGTCTTCAAAGTTCACATCCTAACAAATAGACTGATAGATAAAACAAACGCGCATCAATCCCATTAATTTAATGGATACAATAAATCCCTTCCGCATTTAAATCTAATGACGATCAAGCCCACCAACAAAAGAGTCTAATCCCATCTAGACTTGGCCATTAATATTCCTAGATATATGTTTTGACACCTGAGAAATGGCGGCCATGTTTCACGCGGCGGTAATACGCGCGACATTTGTTACATTGTTCTTTGTTTTAGAGCTGACGAATGCTCAGGCGCATGGTATTTATTCTCGTTGATGGGATGATGCGTCGTTTATCATGGTTTGGAATATTTATGTAAATTAATAATGCTGACACCTCGTACTTTGTAAGTACCACTATAAAAACGATGTAAAATTAATTAGGAATGCTTGGAAAATGTTCTGGATACCACAATAAAATATTTAGGTACGAGTCAAATTCAAAAGATTTTTTATTTAACCAAGATCAACCCCAAGCAATATTTATAGTAAGTCAAGACAGGTTTCCTGGTCTAACTTGAATAAGTATTTCCCAATTAATTTTGTCGTACCTATAAAGTAGCTCTATATTTTTTCAGTTAAGTCGTGAAACTACCCAAAACAACAAAATTAAATATCAATTCCATTAACTTTATTATATCTTATTTAACATTTCTTTGTCCCGAAATAGCCTTCATTCACACACCTCACCTCCTCCGAATTGCCTCCATTTCTCACCAGAAGTAATGAACCACTTGTCACATTAAGATAAAAGGGATTAACTGGTGCGAAGCAGGTTGCCTTAACTTGGTTATGACACACCATCTCTGTGGTGTCAAGAAAACTTTATGACGTAGGCAATAAGGATTAAAATTAAGGTTGAAGATGTAAGAAGCCGTTGGGTGTGCAAACAGTGTATTGCAATGCGTAGGTGGATCGTTGTATAATTTCATTTTGTATCAGCCCTAATGTTGGTTAGGTAATGTGCTCATGATTATCGATATATCCAAAATATTGCATTTGTCTTTTTAGTCTGGTAGACAAAATCCCATCAAAAACAATACTTGTAAAAAAAAAAACAAGTCTCGCAACTCAGTTGTTCTACGGTAAAAAGTTGTGAGATCCATGTAATACCAAGTCCAGGCCAGGAAATCTTTAACGTTTTACATAAATATATCGACTTGGCCATCGCACTAAATAATTCAATTTACACGTGTTTTCATGACAACTGAGTTGCGAGACTTGGTTTT